>NC_052402.1:18864621-19168788 GCF_009389715.1 Phoenix dactylifera
GCCCCTTGATCCAGCAATCCGACCTCGGGTCGGATATCTTCGGCTCCGCAGCCCGACCCCGAGTCGGGTGCCCCTTGATCCAGCAATCCAACCTCGGGTCGGATATCTTCGGCTCCGCAGCCCGACCCCGAGTCGGGTGCCCCATGATCCAGCAATCCGACCCCAAGTCGGCAATCTCTTGACAACAACAGACTGTTCCCCTGAGGCACGCCGCGGCCCCCTGCTCCACTACTCCCTGCAACGGCCGTATCCGGCGCTGCCCCACGATCCCCTGTAACAGCCGTACAAAGCGGAGCTCCACTACGCCCTGCCATGGCCGTACCCGGCGCTGCCCCACGACGCCCTGTAACGACCATGTCAGTGGCAACCCCATCGTGCCACACGATGACCAATCCCCAGAAAAACCCCCCAGCCTGATATATATGCAGCTGGGGGGGAAGGGGAGGGTAAGAAAGATTTTCCAGAGTATCATCTTACCTGCTACCTCTCCTTCTCCTTCTCCTTCTCCTTCGATCTCCCCTGACTTGATCGTCGGAGGGCCCCCACTACCCTGGAGGTGGTGCGAGGCTTGCTTGCAGGTTTCCCGGCGGAGGGCGGAGCGCAACCAAAGCAATTCAAAGGGAACCCCGTTCACACCGCTGTGCCAATCGTTCTCGGTTTGGACCCCCAGCAACAATAAGGTTCCAAGAGATGTTCCATACAGGATGCAAGAAAGCTTGAAGGAAATAGTTCAAAGAAAAAAAGAGAAATAAGCAAATTATGAGGAAGCAAATCCATTTGGTCGTAGTGTACATCAGTTTGAGGGTGATGTGGAAGATCATGAGGTTCAAGAGATTCTCCATTCACAAGCCAAAGGCCTTTACATCAAGGAGGGTGGTAGTACTGATCTTGCTACTAGTACCAAAAAGGAAAAATGAAAGCAACTATGGGGATAGATTCTTACTTTGTCAAATCCCAAGACCGTACTTAGATGTCTATTAAAGCTGGTCTCCAGAGCCCAGAGTGTGGAGTGATTGATTATAACCCTATTTGATTTTGATGAGCTCAAAGCAATTGAGTATATCTGATGTTATACTAATGAATTCAATCTAGTGTTTCAGCCAAATATTTGTGAATTTATGCTTAAGTATCTCTAGCTTTGGTTCAATACATTTTGGCTAAGTTTGTAACTCAGTTTGAACCAAAGTCTGAAGCTCGAGTCGACTCCGGAAGATTACGAGTCGACTCCAAGTGTTTCAGAAGTTCTGGCACATGCTCGAGTCGACTCCGGTACACTACGAGTCGACTCCGACTGAGAACTGACAGAAAGACAGAAAGTTGATTTTCAGACCCTGTCAGCGAGTCGACTCCAGAAGGGTTCGAGTCGACTCTGATAGTTTCCGAGTCGACTCCCGACGTTTCCGAGTCGACTCCAAAAGGTAACAGAAGAAAGACAGAACAATATATTTCAGACCCTGCAACCGAGTCGACTCCGAAGGTTGGCGAGTCGACTCCTAGTTAAGTACGAGTCGACTCTTAGAGGAAAGCAAGACTAGAAGGCAGAGAACCAACTTCGGACTCTGAGAGCCGAGTCGACTCCAACAAGTGCGAGTCGACTCTGAGGCAGTTCAAACCAAAACACAGAGAAACATTTTTCGGACTCTGAAAGCCGAGTCGACTCCAAGATGAGCCGAGTCGACTCGAGAAAGAAATGCAGAAAAACAGATCTCTGGAACCCTGAGAACGAGTCGTCTCCAGAGGGCCGAGTCATCTCCGAATATTGGCGAGTCGACTCCAGGGTTGGCCGAGTCGACTCCAAAACGGGAAAGCACTTTAATTCAAATCCTGAACAGTGGGGCGAGTCGTCTCTAGTAAAGCGTGAGTCGACTCCAGCAACAGCCGAGTCGACTCCAGATCGAGCGAGTCGACTCCGATCCCAACGGATACACTGTCAGAAGTTGCAGATTGTGCAGAACGGCCATAAAAAGGTGTCTAACGGCTAGTTTTGAAAATGGACTGCTTAAATAGCCAGAGTGAACAGTAATAGACACCAAGAGAGCTATTCCATTCAAACAAAAAAGATTTCCACCTACCAAAGGCTCTCAAGAGTAAATACAAGAGAAAGAAGGAAAAAGCGCATTGAACTTCATCCAACAAAGGTTTCCTTCGCATTCAAGGCTCTCCTCTGACATCAGATCTTCAGTACATTCAAAGAGGAGACTCAGAGTTCGAGAAGCCCCTACTTTCTCTTCCAAAATCTGTTTGAGGGCTTCTAACTCTACATTATTTATATTGTTCATATTTGCTTTTTAAGAAGCTTTCCCTGTACTCTTTAAAAAACTGTTTTCTTGTTACTTGATTCAATCAGGGGATTGAATCAAGGTTGTTGAGGTTTGTTGGTGAGCCAAAGTTAAAACCAACGGTGTAAGGGTTCGATTGTGATCCCGAGAAAACAATCGGGTGGTTCTAGTCGGTGAGCCTGTGAAAACCGACCGAGTTCGTTGTAATCTCGTGAAAACAACAAGTTGGGCTGTGAACTTGTAAAACAACCGGCTGTAATCCGTGGGATTATAGTGAACTCCCAAGTGAAGCTTGGGGAGTGGACGTAGGAGCAAGGGTTAGCTCCGAACCACTATAAAATCTCTTGTGTTTGTGATTGTTTCATTGTCTCTTCCATTCCCTTCATTCACTGCATATAGTAAACTAATTAATCCACTTGCAATAAGGTTTAATTAGTTACTCATTAAGTTTTTATTTGCAATAATTACTTAAAACCCAATTCACCCCCCCTCTTGAGTTGTCTTTTTGGGCAACAAGTGGTATCAGAGCCGGAACTCTTCTATCAAAAGAGTATAAGATCAAAATGACAACCCCATTTGGATCTTCTCATATTGAGGGGCAATCCACTCATAGAGCTCCATTCTTCAATGAAACCGACTACTCCTATTGGAAGGCTAGGATGAGGATATTTATCCAAGCTCAAGACTATGAGATTTGGAGCACCATAGTTAATGGATCTTACATCCCATCAATTTTTGTAGAGGGTGTTACTGTACCCAAACTTGAAAAAGATTGGGATGACAATGTTAGGAAGGCACAACTAAATGCCAAAGCAATGAATGTGCTTTATTGTGCCTTAGACCGTAATGAATTCAATAGAGTCTCTACTTGCAATTCTGCAAAAGAGATATGGGATAGACTTGAAGTGACCCACGAGGGCATGAATCAAGTAAAAGAATCTAAAATAAACATACTAGTTCATAAATATGAACTATTTAAGATGGAATCTAATGAAACTATTACTTGCATGTTTACTAGATTTACTGATATTGTCAATGGCCTAAAAAGCCTTGACAAAAATTATACTAACAGTGACCTTGTCAGGAAAATTCTTCGATGTTTGCCAAGGTCATGAGAGGCCAAGGTAACGGCAATCCAAGAAGCCAAGGACTTGAACAAGTTTCCACTTGAGGAGCTTCTTGGATCCCTGATGACGCACGAGCTCACAATGAAACAACACAGCGAAGAAGAATCCTCTCATAAGAAACACCTTGAGAAGCCAAAACCGAAGATTCAAAAGGAATAGAGCAAGAGAACATGTTATGTCTGTGGAAAATCAGGACACTATGCTAAATAATGTAGATATAGAAAAGACAAGGTCAAGGGGCAAGGTGACAAAGTGACTCCTCAAGCAAACATGATAACCAATTCTGGCTTTACTAAAATCGAAGGCAGGTTAGTAATCTCAAAATTTGAGTTAAATATGGCCTACAATCGAATCGAATGGTGGATTGATACAGAAGCTACTATCCATATTTGTTCTGATATTTTCTCTTTTTCTTTCCACTAGGAGGTTAAAGGAAGAATTGTGACCATGTGCAACTCCAGTGTTGCACACGTGATTGGAGAAGGAGAAATAAAATTGAAGTTCACATCTGAAAAAATTCTTACTCTCCATAACGTGCAGCCAGATGTTTGCAAGAATCTTGTTAGTGGTTTCCTTTCTTGTCAGTTAGGCTTTAAATTAGTATTTGAATCAAACAAGGTTGTAATTACCAAAGGTAGGATATTTGTAGGGAGGGGTTATGTTGCTGATGGATTATTTAAATTGAGTGTATTATCATGCAATAGTACGAATAAAAATATTTTTTCTCCACTTGTTATGCATATTGACTCTTTAGAGATGTGGCATAGTAGACTTGGACACGTGAATAAATACCCTCAAAAGAATGATGAGTTTAGATTTAATTCCTAAATAAAATTTAGAAAAGAACAAAAAATGCGAAATTTGTATTCAAGCTAAAGAACCTAGAAAACCATTTAAATCAATAAGTAGAAGTTCTAACCTACTTGATTTAATACATAGTGATATTTGCGAGATGAGCAGTATTTTGACGAGAGGAGGAAAAAGATACTTTATTACTTTTATAGATGATATGTCAAAATACTGCTATGTATATTTAATAAAAACTAAGGATGAAGCCTTAGAAAAATTTAAAATTTATAAATCAGAGTTTGAAAATCAAACCTAGAAAATAAAAAAAAAAACTTAGGTCAGACAGAGGAAGAGAATATAGTTCAACAAAATTTAGAAAATTTTGTGAAGAATATGTGATTATACATGAGACTACTATCCCTTATTCTCCTCAGTCAAATGGAATTGTTGAAAGAAAAAATATAACTTTTATTGATATGATTAACTCAATACTTACTAGTTCTAGTCTTTCCAACAATTTGTGGGGTGAGGCTCTAATTTTAACATGTAAAATATTTAACCGTATATCATTTAAAGATAACCAGAAAACACCATATGAGTTATGGTGGGGTAGAAATCTAGTCTAAAATATTTCAAAGTTTGGGGTTGCCTTACAAAAGTTAAAATTAACTCTAGCAAGATGACTATTTTGTCTCCTAAGACTTTTGATGCAGTTTTTATAAGGTACGCGAAAAATAGTAACGCATATCGATTTTTAGTAGTACGATTAGATGTACCTGACATTACACCGAACACTATTAAAGAATCGGATGATGCGGTATTTTTTGAGAATGTGTTTCCTATGAAAGAAAAGAGAAAGTTAGAAATAGGAGAATCATTTAAATCACAAAATGATAACACTGAAATAGAACTCCAAGTCGAACTTAGAAGGAGCAAGAGACCAAGGATAGAGAAAAACTTAAGAGATGACTTTTATACATTCCATGTTGAAAATGAACCTTTGACATATGCTAAAGCGATGAAATCTGGTGAAGCGCCTCTATGGGGGGAAGCCATTACAAGTGAGATGGAATCAATCCTTTCACACCATACATGGGTGTTAACCAACTTACCTCCAAGGTCTAGACCACTAGGATGCAAATGGGTCTTTAAAAAGAAATAAAATCCTGATGGATCTATTAAAAATATAAAGCTAGATTAACTGCTAAAGATTTTAGTCAAATGGAAGGAATAGACTATTTTGACACTTATTCTTCAATCACTAGGATAACTATAATTCGAGTGCTTATAGCATTGGCAGCATCATATAAACTTGAAATCCATCAAATGGATGTGTAAACCGTCTTTCTTAATGGCGAGTTAGACGAAGAAATTTATATGGAGCAACCAGAAGTTTTTGTAGTCTCTGGTCAAAAGAATAAAGTGTGTAAGCTAGTCAAATCTTTATATGGACTAAAACAAGCTCCTAGACAGTGGCAAGAAAAGTTTGACCAAGTTATTTTATCATCTGGGTTTAACATTTGTGACTTCGATAAATGTATATATTGAAAAATATTTGATAGGTCTGTTATTATCCTATGTTTATACGTAGATAATATTTTAATTTTTGGTAGTGAACATATCACAATTTTAGAAATGAAGAAATACTTAAGTGACAATTTTACGATAAAAGATCTAGGGTTAGCTAAAGTAATCTTAGGAATCAAAATTATAAGGACACAAAATGAGATTGTTCTGAGTCAATCTTACTATGTTGAAAAGGTGTTAAAGAAATTTGGGTATGAAAATTACCAGCCAATTAGCACCCCATATGATCTTAGCGTAAAATTAAAGAAAAATGGTGGGGACAGTGTTTCCCAATTAAAGTATTCTCAATTAATTGAAAGTCTTATATATTTATCTAACTATACAAGATCAGATATCTCCTATGCTGTAGAAAGACTGAGTAGTACACCAATAACTCCGATAAAACACATTGGGATACAATAAAAAGGTTTGTTAAATATTTGAAGGGTACTATTAACTACGGGATATACTATTTTGGTTTTTCTACTGTACTAGAAGGGTATAGTGATGCTAACTAGATCTCTGATTCCGAAGACACTAAGGCCATTAGTGGATTTGTTTTTACACTAGGTAGTGGTGCAGTCGCTTGGAAATCTTCCAAGCAAACCTTGATTACTAGATCCACCATGGAGGCTGAAATGGTAGCCTAAGAGTTAGCTGGCGGAGAAGCAAATTGGCTTAGGGGTCTGTTATCAGATATTCCCATGATGGATAAGCATATTCCTGCTATTCTAATTAATTGTGATAATCCGGCGACTATAGCAAGAGTAAAAAGTAAAAATCACAACTCGAAGTTGTCTAGGCATATTGAGCTTTGATATAAAATTTTAAGGAAGCTCACCTCTATTGAAATTATAACTTTAAGTTATATTAAATCAATGGAGAACTTGGCAGATCATTTGACCAAGGGTTTGTCGAGAGGACAAGTTCAATATGCTTCGAGGGGGATGGGTTAAGGCCTATATTTGAGTCATTGTCAGCGGCAACCCAACTTATCTGACTGGAGATTCCAAGATGTAGGTTCAATAGGATAAACAAGCTGACTGAGCGGCTGGTAGGAGAACTAAATTTAAAGTGAACTTTATTTACTACCCATCTCTATAGAGCAGGTGCTCAACTGCACTAGACAGGAGGATGGCGTAATGCCTTAATGATATCAAGGCTATTATAAAAGGGTATAGAGATGCAGTATACCCTTGGAGATATCACCGATGTGAGTGTCTGTGGGGTCGCAGTCAAATAGAGAACTAAGGCTTGTTCTCTAAGAGACACTTACAAAATAAGATATCTGTGCATGGTCGTAATGTGCTACCCCGATGAAACTCATATGCAGAGTCAACTCTTAGTTGTTCGGTATTCTCAAAATCTATATATAAAGTCCAAGTTCAAGACTTTGTTCACTTCGAACTGGTGTAGATGGCGAAAATACCAACTAGATGAAGGTTCAAGTCCGAAAGACACATTTCATCGAAAGCTAAGTATATTAATTGCTCGTACTTTAAATTTTCAAAATTTTTGTCATTTTCAAAATTATCTTAAAAAAATCGAAATTCCAAAAATGGTGGGGAATGTACGAGGTTTCTTTTTGAAATTGAAACGTCTCTCTCTCATCAAAACAGTTTGAAACCGTCCCTCCATTTAAACTTATAAATGAAGAGCTGCCCGTTGAAGAACTCGACGGGCAACTCAATTAAAATGTAAACGTTGGAGGGGTGAAGCATATAGAAGGCTACACCGAGGAAAAAAAAAAATAAAGAAAAAGAATAGTTCTCTCATTTTTTTCTCATTTTCCATTTGTAAAGTTTTGTTTCTTCAATCTCTGGGTACGAGCATACAGAAAAATTCCTGTCGAGTTCAAGAAAATTTATAGTACTGTGCACGTCTACAAATTCAACGGTCCGTTGCATCTTGGAAAGGAATCGTCAGAATCCGGTGCACGTAAGAAGACGAATCTCTTTCAAAGACAGTGACTACACGTCTCGGACCGATCTATATGTATTATTTATTTTATTATGGATCGAAAGGAAACAATGTCGAAGAGGTATGCATCGAAACTGGTTGCTTCAGTGAAATTAAATTACTTGTGATTTATTTGAGTTCTTTTGAGGTGATCTTTATTCCAACAAGGTGTGGCCTCTAGATCAAGCTTGTTGACCAGGCCCTTTGCCCTAGCCGTGAACCGGTGAAGCCATCTGATGGGTCCGATTTCTTTTTCGGACATCAACCATTGGTTTGGTCAATGGCTGCTTTGAAAACTACATGGATGGATGAAAGACGAAATTTGTAGTGCTTTTAGATCTATATAAGATGTGATCCAATTGTTAACGTCAAGAAAGAACATCAATCATTCTTATGCTCGAAAGACACAACCCAAAACCTCTCCAAGGACCCTCCATGCTGGTGCTTCCAGTGGTTCTTCCTCTAATTTAGTTCCTGCCAAGCCCACGCGGGTGTCTCGGCCTGCCCATCTCATCAATCATTTGGTGCATGGCGGATGTTTAGAAATGGCAATGGGATGGGTATAAATAGGATAGACCATTATCCATACCCATTTCGCAATTAGGAATCATGTACTATATCCGCTCTTATCTATCTCTAGGCAGAGCGGGTACAGTTAGATGGGGTAGGTTGGAGCAGATAAAGCCGCAATTTGTTTTCATATAAATCAAATATATAAAAAATATAAAGTAAATCTCTATACTTTACATAATATTAAATAAAATAAGTATTGAAAATAGAGAATATAACAAACAAAATTTTCAACAAGAGTAGAAACAACCAAAAGAAACATTGTTATTTAGGATATCAAATATCCCTTAAACTAAAAAAAGTAATTAAATAATATGTTGTACTCTTTAACTTTTTTACGATTCATCACAATATTTTCTTCTCTATTATCATCATAATCATCAAAAACAGTTTGACTTTTCCTACCTTGTAGTAGTGTTAATGAACTTTTAAAAAATACAAAGAAAAGTAAACTTCATGAGACAATAATGTATATAATATAATCCAGATATGGAGCAAAGGGTGTGAAGGTTCAATTCGGCCAGTCACGCTCATCTGAATTTGAAGAGATAGGTCCTTGATATTCTTTCCCTTCCGTCAAGACATGGTAGCGTTCGAGTGCCATTAACTAGCAACAGACTTAAGGTGGAGAGTTTTGACTCCCTATTTAATAAAATCTATGTCACGACCCAAAGGGTGGAGGTGGAAGCATTTATTCATGGCTGGTAGAGTGAATCTTCACCAATCTGTATTGGCTTGGACCCCTATATTCTTATGGCTAATTGTGCTATCCCTGCTTCTGTTCGGGTTAAGTTTGAAATATTTGAAAAGCATTTCTATGGGACCATGAGGTGAATCAAAGAAAGTTCATCTAAATTCATGGGAAAAGTTTGTACTAGTAGGAATAAAGGCCAACCTGGGTCTACAACAACTTAACAACTAAACTTAGGAAGAGACGCTTCAATGGGCAGAACTGCTGGTCGTTTGATTTAGATAACACATCTCTGTGGGGCAAGGTAGTGAGACCTAAGTACAGGTTCAAATATTGGAACACATATACACTTAGGGCCTACTAGGATATTTGTACAGGATTAGGCAGAAAATCCTGCAGAAATCGGACCTATTGGCCCATCCATTTTGTATTTTCTAAGAGTTTGTCCGAACCTAGCTTAAATCCTAGCCTTTGGCCTGTAAAAAAAAATAAAAGACCTATGAATTTTTCTTTTTTTCTTTCCACAGGGTTTGAGCTTGGTGGTATTTGATTAATATAGGGTTATGCTTAAATAGACAGCCCAATAAACAGCTACTACAGAATTTTCAACTCAATCATGTAGAAATATTCAAACTAGCCCTAAGGAGAAGTTCTTCACCAATACGAAAAGCAACCTATGTTGCTGGTAAATGAATAACGGGATAGTTTACTTGGCAAGTGGGTAATGGCCAAACCATTAGAGTGCTTCATGATCCGCGGGTGCCGAGTGAACCTCTCAACCAACTCCCAATCTTTATTAATCCTGAAATCCATGAGGATACATGGTGTGTTTCAAAACTTATGGATAAAATGGATCATAGAATCAACAACCTATTGGAGCATTTTCTCATCGCCGACTCTGAATGCCGACTCTAAATGGGTCACCTCATTAGGGTTGAATCGGGTCGGAACGAATAACCGATGGAGCGGAGTAAATTACCATCCCCATCTGCATCCAACTATCATTAAATTACATCATACCAGCCAAGTCAGTTGCTGCTAACCATTTCTTTGGTTCTCCTGCACCATGAGACGAAGGGCTTCTCCGAGTCACGGCCTCAGCCTTACACAGCTTACTAAGCTAATCCATCATCTTGTCAAGTACCTTGCATATTTGAATAGTGAATTGTTTTCTCAAGACCACCATTTATGGCCCAAACAGCAAGGGATACCTCCGGCTTGCCCTGTCCAGAATGGTCGACGATGCCTTATGGCTCGGCTGGTCAGCCTTCATGGTTATATTCTCCTAAGTAACGATATGTCCGACTTGCCCCTTGGAAACCAGCAATGCTTTTTGTGCTTGGCCAATGCAGCCACATGCAAAACATTATGATGGCCACATTTTCAGTACAAAGATGGACAAAAATCTTCTAGTACACGCCCCACAGAAAATCGCTCGGAGAACTCCTCCTTTTTTTCCACATCCCCCGAGCATCACGTTAATGTGAAAATTAAAGAGGCAAGGCGAGACAAGACTATTACTAATAGAGTCCATCCATCTCATAATTTCCACAAAAAAAGGAACACATGAAGCCGTCCATCCTATAGTTCTTCTTCCTCATAAAGTCGTCCGTTCTGTGAGGCCATTATAAAGAGGTAAGATAGGACAGGACCTTTTCTACTAACAGAGTCCTGTCCATTCATGATTTTAGATTAAGAAAAAAAAATACATGAGTCCATCCAATCCACCCCGTAACTCCTATATCCCTATTCTTCCTCCTCCCGAATCCCTCTCGATCTGTTCCCTTTCCCATCCCCAAGAAAGCGATATCCCTTTTCAAATACATAAAATTGAAGCTCTGTATTAATGTGAAACTAATACACACTAATAACTTTCTAATACATACTATAAGCTTCTTTGAATACATACCTAACAATAATCTAATATGCACCTCTAGGCAAGTTGATACATAGTTTCCTAAATATAGTATTCACTGGCACACAATCCTTGGCCAAATGATACACCTGACAGACCAGTTATCCACGAGGGGAAGAGACTAAGAGAGATTCGGAAAGGAAGATTCAGGATAGATCACCTCACCTAGGACTCGGGAGGAAGAGAAGAGGAGGAAGACTACGAGATGGATGGACGGCTTGACAAGGAAAAGAGAGCTATGGGATGGACAGCTACATTTTTTTTTCTAATATTACGAGACAAACTTACTTCATTAGTAGGAGTTTCATCCTAGCCTTGCCTCGTTTAATTTCACTTCAAGATAGGTGTCAAGGGGGTACGTCATAAAAAAGGAAATGTCTCCATCAATTTTCCCTGTTGCATGCACTAAAGAATTTTTGTTTCCTAAAGACTTACTAGAACCCCTACTCCAGCTAATCATGTTGTGGCCGAGAGCTGGCAGCTTTGACAAATCAATTTGCAAACACACCCGTCGCAAAGTTTGCCTTCTCCATCGCGCAAACGCAGCTTGCTCCAGGTTTAGCCACACACTGGTCTACCCAATGGCCGTAGTGACATGTAACATCGTTTTTTCGGTCCATGGTAAGCGGACCAAAACGACCGTCATCTGAATAGCAGCAGCCTCGGATTGAAACTTGGCTAGCCACTGTCACAGGCTCCCGACCTCCAAACTTGCATCATGTTGGCCTTAAACTGATCTTCTCCGACCCTTCCAACACCTGAAGTCCTGAAAAAACTTTCCAATGTTGCTCGAGTTCTCGTGTATGAATATCGATGACGAACGACGGCCACCCAAAGACTCGTTCCAACTCCAGGGCATCGAACTTGATGTGTACCGGTAAAACCTTGATTTCAAGTAAATCATCTTTCCATGGTAGTAGCCATTAGAGCTAGGGGTAAGATTTGCCCGGACATAAGTTGAATCAAATACTCTTACATGATTTTTCTGAAGTCTTGCCATGGATCTCATGGCAATCCTCATCTCCGATGCTTTTCGAAGTCCCTGTTCATTAGAAAACTAGTAAATTATTAACAATTTTCTATTACCTGGTTTCTTCGAAGATAAGCAACTACTATATGAAATTCGGTGATCCAAACTAATAGAACCACATGTGCTTCTGGATAAAAAGATAGATGGAAAATTATTAAAAAAAAAGGCTGAAGATGACTAGAAATATGGATGATAAGACCTCTTCTCCATTGCTTCCCTTGTTAAAGATCATTATATTTATATTTCTTTAACAAGTTTGAAAAAACCTTTAAATAAAAGAGTGTTCTTTAGATATTCCACATCAAATGTATTTTGTTTATGAACTATTTTCCACATTATATTTTCCTAGAGATTAACTGAAAGTTGCTATATCATTTTTAAAACAACTTAAAAAGACGGGTCTTTCAGTTGAAGATATATCCTTGGGCAACTACTTTGTTTAGGGTCTTTTGTTTTAGGGTGACTGTAGATTTGTTTCAAAATGCTGTTTCAAGGACTATGACTGTAGATGAGTATGAGGCAGAGTTTGACAGGCTATCTCGGTTTGCTCCCACCTCGTCATGGATGCAGAGTCCGGATGAGGAGATTTGAAGAAGGATTGAAGCCTCACTTACGTCGGAGTTTGGCCGCAATACACTCGACAAACTATGATGATCTGGTAGACAGGGCTAAGAATCTGGAAATTGTCTGGAAAGAAACCTATGATGCCAAGATAAGAAACAAAAGAGAGAAAGCAGATTATGATGCGCAGTGACAGAATTCTAGCAAGACTGCAAAATCACATAACCAATCTTGGCAATCAGGAAAGCAAGGATCTATAGAAAGACTATTCAGCAAGAAAGCATAAGTGTGATGCATGTGGTGGTATGCATAAGACTGAACACTGTAGACGATTATCTGGTGCTTGTTTCAGATGCGGCCAGCAGGGTCATAAGGTAGCTGAGTGTCCTCAACAGGACCTTCGATCAGTTCAGAGGCCTCAAACTTCAAGAAGCCAGCAAGTGCAAGCTTCTCCTGCTCCGGCTCAGTCAGCTCAGCTCCTTCTCCTAAGCAGCAGAAGGGGGGGAGACTGCGCACACAGGGTCGTATTTATGCACTGACTCAGCAGGATGCTCAGGCATCCAACACGGTGGTGTCAGGTACATTGTCAGTTGCTTCTGTTTACGCTCATACACTATTTGATTCTGGTGTTACGCATTCCTTTGTGTCATCTACATTTGTGCAAAATATGACCTGCCTTGTGTGCAATTAGAGTATATCGGCCGTGGATTCGCTTGACCGTCGGATTTTCGCGCGGAGAACCGTTACGATGGGGCTATAAGCCCATCTACTCCTTCCCCTAGGGCATCCCGAGCTCCTCCTCCTCCTCCTCCTCCTCTTCTTCCTTCCCTCCTCCTCTTCTCCGACCGGTGTACCCTCCTGACCGAGCGCCGCCCGGATCCCCCTCGCGGCCACCCCCTGTTCTGAGACCCATCTCCTTGGGTTCAAGCGTCGCCGCCGCCGCCTGACACCGGACCGAGCCTCCCTCGGCCGAGACCCCACCGCCGCCTCTGCCACCGCCGGTAAGCCCTCTTCCTCCATCTGTTTTGGCCCCATCAACCGAGAGCATTCTCGGTTGATCTCGACCCCAGCCACCGCAACGGCCGCCGGCCGCCACTGCGGCCGGCTGGCCGTCGACTGAGGGGTGGCCTCCGGCCACCCCGCCGCCGCTGCCGCCGCCCCTTCCTCTTTCGCTCTCCCTCTCGGTCTTCCCCTGCCGTGGGGGGGATTGGGGAGGAAGACGACCCTACGGGCCGAACTGGGCCAAACATGGGCCCTGTTCACAGTGGGCCCGATCTGGGCCCGGTTCACTGTGGGCCCAACATGGGCCCGGTTTAAAAAAAAAAAATCCGAACCCGAAACCCAGATCAAACCCGAGAACCCGAACCCGAACCTGAACTGGAATCCGAATCCGAATCCGAACCCGAACCTGAACCCGAACCTGAACTGAAATCCGAACCCGAACCCGAAACCCAAACCCATTAGACCAGTAAATAGATTATTTGCAGTTAAGCCCTTGGCAGTATGCTATTTCAGAAATAGGATCTCAGTAATTTGTATTTGATCCCTATAGGAAAGACTTATTACATAAAGGTCCCCAACAATAGTTATTTAGTCCTCTCACTCAAGTTTTATTATAGAACATTACCCTGTAATTAAATATTAGTCCCTGCAATAAATTTTATTGCATAAATGAACCAATTAGAAGCCAACCATGGGGGCCCTATTTAGCCGAGTCTATGCGGGCCCATTGGGCCGAGTCCGATATGGGCCCTATCAGGCCATGCCCATTATGGACCAACTTTGGGCTCTGTTGGACCATGTCCAATAGTATTATTTTTGAATTTTGCTTAGTCTGAAATTAACAAAAAATTAATTAAACTTTAACAGGTGAACCTAATCCGTCTACCTGAAGTAGGAATCAAGCAAGAAGAGGTAAGTGACTTAATACTTCAAGTGTAATTTTCAAATTACTTGATAAATAGATTAAATTCTGATAAATGTTTTGTATTCTGTAAAAATGGGTCAGGCATGTTAAATTTTATTTGAAAATCATGTTATATGCTCTGAAATCCGTGAACTATGACTGCACAGTTTATGAAAACTATTTTATATATATATGCATTCTCAGCATGGCTATGATCTGTTCTGTTCTGTTCTGGCCCCGCCAATGGGGATTATACGTTGGACCTGTCGACTTGTAATCTGTGAGGAACCGGTTTCGACACCGCGCCACCGGTGATTAGAATAGTGGTTTCTGGACACCGTTTCCACCGGTGACTAACAATAGTTTTCTGGCACTTTGTGCAACCCATGCCACTGGGTTACGTGGCCGTAGCCTATCATGTTGAGATTATGATATCAGAGTTTTATAAAAACAAAAATGATATTATTTGTGATTTGTTTCAAACATTATCCTGTATTTTGATCTGATATGCTCTGACCCCACTCTGGGGTATTTCGTTGCTTACTGGGCTAGTGTAGCTCATTATTCTGTTTTCTCCATTTTTCAGATCCAGAGGCTTGATCGCACGCGCGGGATTGGGGAGTGCGTTAGAGTTTCCGATGATTCCTCAGTTATTGGCATTTTAGTTAGTTTAGTTTGGATATTTGAATTATGTTGGCATATGTTATTTTGGAATTTTGTAAGACCGCTTTTGAACAATTTAAATAATTATGTTATCTTTGAAAAGCTGTATCTGCTTTGATATGATCTGCTGCCTTGCGCGCCCGTGCGGCCCGCCGTGCGGGCGTGCGGCGTCTGCCGCGCCTCGGGCTCGGGGCGTGACAAAAGTGGCATAGGTTTTGAGAATTTCTGAATGCCCTCACCGTGCAAGTGGTGTGATAAATGTGATTATTGGTGTAATTGAGGCACAGATGTTTTGGAAGTGCGAGTAACTTTGAAGCAAAGGTTTCAAGAGATGAGGCAGCATGGCGTTAAGCTGTCTTGTACCAAGGTTCAATTAGGATGAAAAATTATATCCAAGAACCTTATTTAGGTCCGTGGAAAGACGTAATTTTTATTTTTTCACCTTTTAGATTTATATTCTGAGTCCTGTTAATTTTGTGCAAATTACTTTTAAAGGATTCTGTAGTCTACCCTTAACAATGAATAATGAGAAGTGTTGCCATCTCACTTTTTTTCCACTTAATTACTAAATTACCCAGCACTTGAACAGCCTCATTCCATTGAAGTAGGTTTTGTAGCAATTCTGGTGTGGCTTTTTGCCTATCAGGACAAGAGCCGTTACCTACAAAATGTGCAATCAAGAAAGAAGCTAGGCTTGACAAATGAATAGCCGAACCAATGACAGGAAGCTTGAGACGACCAAAGATGCAACCTAGGATGAAGGCTTGTATTACCATATGTGCTAATAAAAATGATCCTGAAAAGAGACAAGAAAGAGGGGGGCGAAGACTTTGATCAGAAAGAGGAGAGAGAATCTGGACATAAAAGAAGAGATGGAAGGGATTTCGCTTTCTCTCCGAATCTCTCAGTCAAATGATTAAATAGTTTATAGAATTTTTCTGCTTAGATAACATGCCGTATTCTACTTGATTGCAATCAAGATAGCTCTATAACTAGAAAGTAAAGGATAACTTCACAAAACAGTCTTACCATCACAGGAGAAGTATGAGATATTCAAATCTATTGGGTCAGCTCTCTTGTCGCAAGTATGTTGGAAGACTACGTGCACAATTTTGACATGTGTTATGGTGAATATGTGCACATGCAGCCTGAAGTCTGCCACTGATCTTCTTGATGCTAAAAATATAGAGGATAGCTGATTTATTATATCAGAAAATTGTAACTTGATTGGAAGGACTTCAAGCCAAACAATTGCTAACAAAGGGGATGATAGATCCTATCAGAAAAAGGGGATTAGCATGACAAGGTCAAATGATGGGTGCCAGTTGTTAGAGTTCCTAGACTTGTAGACAAAGAAACTTGAGGCAGATACAAGTTTGCTTGGTGGAGCTGCTGGATATCAGCTGTAGAAACAGGAACAGAGTGATATGTACAAATATAGCATTGAGGGAAATATGGTAAGTGTTATAGCCCTAACTAAGAAATATGTTTTTGATTCAGAAAGTTTTAATTAATGAAAATATACTAAGAAATATTGGAAATACTGAATCATGCAGATAAGATACAGAAATGAAACATGACAACTATAATTAGTTGTGATAAGTGATTGAAGTTTGCCAAGCATCATAGCAATGGCAAAGCTTTGATATATTAAAGCCCTATAAAAAAAGACGAAATACAAAATTCATCTGACAGTTGGACTTCAGAACTATAACTCGCTTGAATGAAGTGGGAACATGAAATGAAGTCACAGTAACTTTAGCATACAATATATTTCAATATTTACATATGTACTAGTTAACCTGATTATTTGTCAAAGACAAAATGCACAAAATCACATATATGCTAATGCTTTTTCTAATGTAAACAATAAAATCATAAACAATAACAGACAATATATGAATATGACCATATTGAAAAGAAAACAAGCTAAATTCAACAAATTTGGTAGTAGTTTTAGTCACCTGTACTTATCATTAAAGAATTTTTAAAAAAAATTGTGACAAAAAAATTAAAAGAGAAATGAATTGTGAAACCACAGTCAATCAAGTCATAGGAACCTTGTATACAGTAAAGCAACCTAAGCACTTGCTTTTTTTTTGGGCTCATATGTGCCGCACTACCACAGAATGAAGTCAGCATCACGTCTCACCTTATTTACATGCTCTGAACCTGGATTGTCTGAAAGCAAACCCTTAGATAACTGCCACAATATGAGAAAGATATGTCTTGGATGTCCTGATTCTAAATTAGCATATAGTAGATACTTCTAGCCCTCCCAGTTCAAAGTGAGGGCATTTGTCTTAACAAACCGTACACATAGATTGCAAGTAAAAAAAGAGGACAGGATGAAATACGAGCAATTGCAGTGGCAATCTCTCTTCAAGTTTAGGCTACTCGAATTATTACATTTCTATGTATGAAGCAGAAAGTCAAATTGCATACTCTATACCCACACTTGTCAAGTCCATTGCAAGCATACTGAGGATTTTAACATGGTCAATTGAGATCCATCCAAGATCTCAATATAAAGTACATATATGATGCATGGCTTTAAGTATGGTACAGACTAGAACATTCTTGACCAGAAAATGAAATAAAGCCACAGGTGTTCATTTGAAGTGAAAAACACACACCTTAAAGAGCTTAACTGCATATGTAATTACAATTACTAAAGTATCACAACCACAATATGGTTAAAGCAGTGCTGCTAAGCTTGAAGTACTGCTCAAATACATTTCTGCTACATTGATTGGCAGAGAAATCTGGCATTAGTTGGTACAGAAGGAAAGCCATTGCATGACAGAAGAGAGAGAGCATGCTTGAATGGGAATAATCAAGAGCTTATCTGATCCGGTAACGCTTGTAGGTGGGATTTCCAGGGAGACTTATCTGAATCCTCTCATCTGGATCGGCCTGCCTACATTAGCTTGAGCCCTCTCCCTGTGATTCAGAAGAACTCTTTCTGCGCCGCTCATTGTGGCCAGCCAGACGTCTACGGCAGCTCCTCTTAGAGTCATCAAACTCTGATAGCTCATGGAACCTGCACAGAGCATGTTATGAGAATAGCACAAAAAATATTACATAAGAAACAAAAAAAAAAGAACCTTAAAATACTGGAAAAGCAGGAGGTGAGCCAGCTGCTGCACGAGTATGGATATAAGCAACAAAAATATAGAGATTCGATTCAACAAACTTTATGAAACTGCCCACAGAATCGATCACAAATATCTAGGAGCCAACTACTGCAGTTTTTATAAACTAGCTAACAGTAGGATTTATTTTAGGTAAACATGTACTACTTTTCCTTTAAAAAGAAATAACCACCATATATAAGGACCGGTCATCTCAACTTAAAAGCAATATACGCTGAATACCACAAAAGATTCTAGCAGACACAAAATATAGTAAGTCACAGCTCAGATATTTTACAGAAGAATAATATAGATAAGATGCTTAGCTGTTCATCAGTCAGTACTCAATAACAACTGCCCTCAACATATGGGTTCTTTTAGAAACAGGAATTGTGACAATTTTCATTTTCCACGATACATATGGTAACTCCCTGCAAACAAAGATTTTTTTTTAAAAAAAGTAAATCTTCAACATATCCATCTTAAATCTGTTGACAGTGAAAAAAAAAAAAAAGGGAAATGTCTAGCGTTCCAAGAGGATGCAGTGGCCATGGGATCAAAATCATGTTACATTGGTCCACATTAAAGAGTAGTACAGAAATTTTCTAAACTGTCAGAACAAAGCAAGGCAATAACTGTAAAATTTCGTAACAATGGGAAACCATCAGTCCTGCCAGAGGTGCGCCCTTCCTCCTCACATACTCCAAATATACACCCTAAATCCTGTTCTAGTTTCTGTACCATTAACCTTTCGGTCACAGTTAACCTTACCTGGCTAGATCAAACAGTAGAAGAAGAAAGAAATCAACATAGTAGGCTCAAAATCAAACAGACGATTATCTCCGTTGCATCGCAATGTTTTCCATTAGAAACAAAATCAGCAGCAATTGCCTTCCATCCGTTGGAAAGACAAGAAAGATAACAGAGCTGATCTTCCATGAAGATTAACAGAACATCAATATATGAGACTCAACTATCAAAATTCCATGAAGCGTAATCAAACAGCTAAGCATCAGCCAAAAGGAGAAAACTTGGGGACCAAGTAATATCTAAGAGCTCCAGATTACCGCTCTTTCCTGCTTCCTGATCATCCTTTTCTCAATCTTCCATCCTGCCCTTCAGGAAACGATTTTATTTTTATTTTTTTTAAAAAAGAAAACAAGAAGAAGACAACTTGGAAAGCAATCATGAAAGCTATTGAAATCATCTGTGCATTAAAATTCCCCTCAAGATCAATTATAGTTCACAGTGATGCGTCTGTTTCTTTTGTATTTGTTTTATGTATGGCTAGATAGAAAAGTTGGCAGCCAATGAAATTGATAGAGTTAGAAGAGGAAACGAGGGGGAAAGAGGGCCGGCGGGCGAGAGGCAGCGCCGAAGAGAGAGGACCTGCTGCATTGCTGCAGAACCTTTGGCGGAGGCCGGCGACGATGACGACGGGGGCCTTGGAGTGGGCCTCGCACACCTTGTGTCGCCGGTGGTACCGCTTGGCCTCCGTCAGATCGGCGGTGCACTTCTCCGCCTGGCAGCACGGCTGCGAATGTTCCCCCGCCACCCGATCCCCGCGGGCCGGCGGAGGAAGGAGGAGGGGGCCGCCTCTTCCTGTCCTCCTCCTCCACGGCCGCGACCTCCTCCTCCTCCTCCTCGTCGCCATCGTCGCCCACAGCCGCCGCGTCCTTCCGGGCCTTCTCCATCCCGCTCCGCTTGGGCTCCGCCGGTGCCCGTCGCTCCATGGGGGCGCGGAACTCGTCGGGCGGAGGGGGAGGGAAAGGGGAGGGGGTCGTAGAGAGGACGGCTGGGGGGTAAACAAAAGCCGAAATTGTGAAAAGGAAAGGGGAAGACAGGCCGCGGTTTTGTGAGGACCCACAACCGCTCCTTCGCCATCCCTGCCCATATCTTTTCCCTCTTCTTGTCAGTTGATCGCTCGGTAGAGACCGACGCGGTAACCAAGCACCAAAAAGGTAACCGTTAAGGTTCCTTAACGCCGTTATCTAATTTGCAAGGTCATACAGCAGAATAATAGTGAATTGGGTTGTCCCTTTTTTTTATTTTTCTAAAAATTTTTAATAAAGTGAAAGCTCTAGATTCTTAAACAAGAAAATGGTAACAGTGATTTTATGTTATGGTCTACACGGTAGACACATAAGAATCAGACAATATGAACAATATGTAATACTTATCTTAATAAATTGTATACAAGTGTTATTTATAATAATGTGGAATAGGATAATAAAGTTTGGTATTTTATTTAAACAACAAAAAGAAAATCAGATGGCTCACTAAATCACTTCCAATTCATTAACCCAATACAAAAAGTTAGGGATTGGATAAGTAGTCAGTAAGATCTCAAGGACATTGCCAATCCTTTCATACATCATGCCAATTTTGGATTTCCACATCATTCTGGTACATTGAGCACCAATAAGTGGTTGGTGGTGTTACAATACACGAGTCTTAATTGTATTGCATATGATATACCCAAAAGTTTATCATTACAGTAACCATTAAAATGTTATAACAGCTATTGCTATGCATTGGTCGTAGCTTATAAACATTTTGTGGTGACTGATTGGATAAAAATCTGACTTCCACCGAGAATTATACAGACAAACTAATTATCTTTTAATTTTCGCATAAAAATATCAATGCGGAGGTTGGGTTGGGGGGTGGGTTGCGGTCGTGTGACTAAACGCCCGCGCGAGGACATTACTGACTCAAACTCTGCCACTCAACCACCGACACGTGACTTTACTCTGCCACTCAACCACCGACACGTTGACTTTACATGCATCGTACACGTGCTCACTCTTTTAATGCATTCCGCACCTCCCTCTGATGCTCTCCGTGCTCTCTCTCCGCTCCACTTTTTGACGTCGTCAGAGCCATGCCATCCACTTAGAATTTAGAAGTTGTTTTTTTTTTTTAATCCAAAATGGACGAACCCAGCATCGTCGATGGGTCCCACGAAGATCGAAAGTGGCAGCGATTTTTTCCTTATTCTCGCAAAATAGGGCCGGAATTTGTTTGATCCATCGATCCTTTTGATGGACCATGTCTGCCGTAAATTATCCAAATCCAAGCTCTTTTGCCCCAATCGACCAGATCTAGTGCTTCAAAGAGATGATGACAATAGTAATAAACTGACCAGCAAATCCTAGAATATCTGATCAGATTCTGATGACTTCATCTATAGCGACCAGAAAATATATATCTATCTATTTTCGCCAAAATCCGACCCGATAAAGATAAGGTTAGGCTGATTGGTGAACTATGGTTGGTCGGTGTCTGGCATGCTTGGAATGAGAGGTTTTGTCCATAGTAGAAAATCCAACCTGCGAACAGAAAGAAAAAACATCGAAGGTAGCTTAGAATTGATTTGGCGGGGACCCTCCAATACTTCAATTACGGCATTACTTTTGTGAAACAATGGACATCTGAGATGAGTGTGTAGAGTGGAGTAGAGAGAGAAATAAGCCTATCTAGAGATCTCCAATTTCTTTAAATATAGAAGTGTGGGTATGAAGTCATTTTCCAAAAAGAATGGATATGTTGTAACCATCAGATATGTAATAACAGCCGAGACGTGCAATAACTATCTAACCATGCTGAATGAATTGTAACCATCTCGTAACCTGCCTCATAAGTATATAGGACAGCAACCACCATTCTTAATGAGTTTTAGCGGTTTTTAATCTATTAATCGATCGATCTGGTCGACTGACCTGGCTGATAACGCTATAGACCAACAAATTTAGGTCACACCAATATCTATCTAAATTGATTGGAGAAAAAAAAAATTACTATCCTTATATTTAATTTATTTATGAAAATTGGGTCAAATTAAAATATGTTATGCCCCTTGAAAACAGGCTCGGATCAGTCAGCCCGCTGGTTTGTTTTCGGTCAGCTATTTTTCCCATTGCCACAACTTTAGCGGGGTGAGGTGAGGGGTGCAAGCAATGGTGGAGGCGCGGTAGGAATACAAGGCACATGCGCACCTTCGTACTAGGTCAAGCGGTCTCTATCCCATGTTTCTGTCGCTCTTTGTACCTCCCGCTTTAAATGGGTTTCAATAGGCTGGCTGCTGCATTGCACGTGATCCGAGGGGGATCCGAAGCCGCCATCCCAACCACCCCAACCGCAAAGATCTCTCTCTTCGCCCCTTGGTTGTTACTTCTTGGTGCGTAGGCTTAGGCAATGTTGATCATTGGGTTCCATTATATATAGATTTGAAAATATTTTAAGTTTTTTTATTTATTTATTGTATAGGTTTTAAATTAACTATTGCATGATTCAATAGTGGATTTACCTAAAAGACAATTCCTATCCTATTTTTATCGCCAACCAGTTGTCGCTAGAAAGTGAAGGGTGCATGGAGAACGTCATCGACATGGTCATGAGATTCCAAACACTAATATAGTAGAACAATTTTTGCGAACAAGAATAATAAATATATGGTTAGTGCCCAATTGATCATAGTGAAGGATCAAATGCATTTGATGGTGATCCCCTATTTGCAAATGCAGTAAAGTTGCTGAACTAATTCATTTACCATTTGCAAATGTAGTAAAGTTGCTGAACTAATTCATTTGATGGTGATCCCCTATCAATTAACTTTTTTCACTCTTTTCCTGCTCATGTTTCAGGTTGTAATTCACTACAATTAGATGAAGTGCATACGGGGTTTCAGAAATAAAATGGCAATAATTTTGCATAGAGCTTCTTATTTGTGTTGGCCCTGCTGGTGCCATTCACTACAAATGAATTGGAACTTATCTCAAACTGTTTAAATGTAACATTCTTTGAACAGTTATGTAGTTCAAGGCTTCCAAGGGGTAAAGTGTTCGAAGTACCCATAAAGGTGGATAAAGTTAAAAAGATGATGAATTGTGCATATGGCCATTGGGACATGCTCATGGGAAAAAATAACATCAAGTACATATCATATTTCAATTGAGGCTGCTCAAGTTATGGGATGGATTTGTAAACATGTTGGATGGGTCCCACTTGAAAATATGATGGTATCAACCATTGGAAATGGGTATGCATGTATGGTTCTTCACCACCCAACCATCACAAACATTGTGCCTACCAAAAATGGAGAATCAAAATCACTTGTTTAAGCAACCTCTCTTTTAATTTTCTTATTATCTACGAATCCACTTAATCCATCTCGTTATTATTAAATGGCTGGTCGGTGACCCAGCAGTCCTGCGCTCAACTTGTGGCCCAAAATGAGCCACCCAGCAGTGCCCAAGAAATGCTACATATATTTCTATTACTAAATCATGTGCTGAAATTGTGCTTGACCAAATCTGAAATACCAGAGACTGCCCCAGTGGAAATCAAACCACCTTAGCGGAGAAAGCAACAACCAATAGAATTTTTATAATCCTCTCTTTCCAAAAGAAAGAACGTGATTTTTTTTTTTTCGAGCGATGGACTTCTAATCTGATTAGAATAGAAAACAAGGGGCCTAAGCACGGCAGATGCCATACACTTGAGTGGCAAAGAAAAGCGAGACTTCACCTATTTTTCAGGTTTGTTTGGACATATATACATTTCCACGAAAGATCAAGTTGGTGAGGGATGGCCCCAAATAGCGGGCAATGTGACGTTCAAGAATGGGTGATGGGATTTTGGCTCGAGAGCCTATTATAATCTAGCAGCGCCTATTCAGGAAAAAAGAGATTTGGAAAACTGGATCGTATATCAATTTGGAGTTCAGCGTTAAACATTGTAAATTATATAATTATTTAAACGAAAGTCTAAACCTCAGTTTTGAATCAAAATCTAGTGAACTAGAGTTGTTCACAAACTGAACCTCATGACAGAATGATGGCATCAGAGAGCACAATTTATAAAGTCAAAATGGCTTCGTTAGTTTTCCGTAATAATTATTGACCCTTTAGTAATGTTAGATGAGTAATAATTATTGACCCTTCAGTAATATCAAAATTCCTTCTTAATCTTTCACATCTAAAGGTTCCCATAGAGTGGACCGGAGTAAGAAAGGTTTTTAACTCAATTTAAAACAGGTTGTTGTAAAATATTTTGCCAGTTAGACGTTGATCTTGAGATTTACATAGAAAAGCTATTATATGCCAAACTTCTTAACCTGTGGGCTCAAGTTTGTTCTGAGCCCTTGTATATTGCGGTAGAAAAGGCTTATAGGCAATACAGCATATAATAGAGACTACAGAATGTGTTCCACAATAAAGAATAGCCCTTTTTTTTTTTGCTTAAAAAAAAGGGAAGGGGGGAGGAAGGGACAAGCCCATCCCAGCGTAGCAGCCCCCACCCCGCCAGGAGAATGTTCGATGCGAGCAGAAATGACCGTGTGTTGAGCACCCCGACTGGTTTTTACACATACCCTCCCCTCCCGTGGGCCCGGCTCGGTTACTCCTCTGGGTTCCGGCACGAATACCACGTATGAGTACGTCATACCTAGCACCACCGAGGCTACTAGCAGTGCGATATGCTCTTTCAGACCCCGTGTCCGAGCAGGGAGCATCCAATCTCCACAATTTAATCGACGCCCGTGCGTTTCGAACTCGAAACCATTTGGTTGGAAGTAAGGCCACGCTTCCACTAGGCTACCACCTCAGTGGTATAAAGAATAGCCCTTTCCCTGTAAACTTATCCCCTCAAATGATAGCCAAGGTAAAAAAAAAAAAAAAACTAATGCCAATGAACATAATTTGCTGGAGTATATTCTATTTAAGGAAATATTGTATGGCTGGTATATAAGAAATATCAAAGGAATTTTGAAATAAGCATTCAGGACATTATAGACATCCACATGAACATGACTCATAATTTTTTTTTGTCTTACACTTTATTCTTTGTCATCATTTTTTATCTCATATTTTGTTCTTTGTCATCATTAATTAGAATTTTTTTGGGAAGTTTCACCTCTTTTCATTATTTTGCAACTATTTCGGATGACAAGGAATAATAAAATCATCACAAAAAGTACAATCCTGTAAGCCAATGCTTTTACCATATTTATGTGTCTGCCAAATAGAACAGTAGAATAAATTTTATTTTTAGCTTATACATTGGAATTTTTAAATTTTTAGCTTATACAAAAGCTGAATTTTTAAATTTTGACTTCTATTCCTTCCCTTCACCATTGGAATGAGGTTTAGATGGAACCAGGTTAATAGCACGACACTGCTGCTTGCATTGGCACCAATTGCCCCATGAAATTAATGGACCTAAATGTTCATCTCTCCTAAATTTCAGAGTTCGCATCAGTAAACAAGATTGATGATAAAGACATCTAGCTGCAATTCACAAAGACTTGGTCACAAGTTGCTCATTTATTGTATGAATTGCAAGTCACGATACAGATTGTTTGCATCATATTTTCCATGACTGACAATAAAACAACGAGGACTACTCATGCAAGAGCAAGTTGATTAGTAACACTTTCAGTGTATTACTGTAACGCCAAGTTTTTATTTAAATTTTTCTTGAAGCACTCCGAAGCAGCAAACAAGGAATCTTCCTTCCCAAATGGCCTTCCTGCACGCCCACCTTCATCTCCCTGATCCTTGCCCTCACCCTCCCGCCTTCCTCATCATCCCCCATCAAGCACTTCACCCCACCTCTCCAACTCATCCGAGCTCACAAATCCTCCATTCCAATGATCCAATCTCAGTTCCAATGCCACATCATTCCCCTTGACATCTCAAATGCATACAGATGCCTCTCAGCTTTAAGTGGCCACGCAGCATTGGCACCCCAAACCACGAACTCTCCAGGCAAGAGTTCCAACCACAATGGGTCGCAAATCCCCTGCTGCCTTGTGAGCTAATACCTCATCAAGGCTGGCATTGGTTGGCGTCGGCAGGTGAATCTTTGATGGAGTGCGCATGGCAAGGCCTGCATGAACTGGTGCCCACTCCGTTTCAGTCCAAAAGCCATCTCCCTCACTTGTGGAGCATTAAAAGCAGCCCAAGCTTCCAAAGCACAAGAACATGACTGACCCTGTTGGCTGCCTGTCAAGCCATTCAATGCACTCGTGCTGCTCCAGGCCAGCCTTGTTGGACCCAGGTGCTAGCAGCGGTCCTACTGGGAAGATTGGCAGTGTAGATTTATCTGCAAAACAATGGCCATCTGTCAAGGACACAGGTGTTCACGGCTCCAACTAGGCAGAAGTGTTCACTATTATACCTTTGGTCTTCCCACACCAGCGGCCATGCTTGACGCATATGGTGTAACCTTCGTCATTCTTGTCTCTCAAGACCAGTGGAATGGAGTTGGGTAGCAGCAGCAGGAGGCGTGGGACATGGACATCCCCTGTTTTGCTCCTTGCTTGTGATGAGAATCAGATGGAGGATACAGAGACAGCATGAGGTTGAGCATGGCTAAATTTGAGGTGAAGATGTAAGATGGGATGCTGCGCTTATCAACACATCAATCATTGTGGTGCAGAAAAACTCAAGGACAAAAGCAACCACTGGAACAGATGATGGGGGGAGATGTGGCAGGAGACAGCACACTCGAGTAGAGGCTTGCGAGCCTCGATGAAGTGAGTAATATACACCTCACCTTTTTTATTCTGCATGTGGAACGTTCAGCCGAGGGAGCCCCTCAAAGCAAATGCCCAAGCCTGAGGAGACGACGGACTCAATTTAGCTGGTGTGGTGGATGACCAAGCAGCGACAAGATGATGAATTATTGAAACAGTGATGGGGAAGTAACAATCTAGACCTTCTACAAGTCGTTTGACTAGCTCAATAGTGGAGATCAAATGCCCAATTCCAAGGCTTCGGCAAGAAGATGTCTCCTACTTTTTCCAGACTTCCAATAAGAGTTATTGATTTGTAGATCAGAATGCTGGCAATCATCAGAATTAGCAGGTTCAACTTGAATGGCTCAAATAAAGATGCCATAACCAAACCTCAAGGTTAACCGATCCATGTGGCTGGGTGGGATGAGGACGCAAGACAGTTCAACACAGTTTGACAAAAGAAGTGCCGGCATAGCCCTGAAAACGGACATTCTAGAAGGGAATAAGAGAGGAAGACAACGCTTTTGGAGCTGTGCTTCTGGAGTCTTCAGCTGAGATGCCCTGTAAAATGAGACTAAATATCCAGAAAGTCTCAGGGAGGCAATAGAAGATATATCATGCCGCCAGCTTCAGTGGTTTAAAGACAAACAATAGAGGACAGGAAAAAACAGAATATGAAAGCATTACACCATCCTGCCAAGCATCAGGTTCTACAAATACATGTAGACCTCAAAACAGATGCCTTGAGGTTCATGCACAATTATTAGTGAAGAGCTCTGTTAGAAGCATGACTAGATAAACCAAGTTTGTCAAGGCTATAAAAGATTTATGTCCACCAATCTGTGACTTGAGAAGGTTTCGTTCTTGAACAAACACATCCTTCTAAGTCAAAGTGTCAATGAATTTGGGGCAAATATTTTACCAGACACTTTACATTTGGTGTGTTTGGTGAACCCTAACATGAGACTGACAAAGGGAACAGATGATGTATTATCAACTTTTCATCAACTAGCCCCGCAAGTCAGCCATGGTGATGAAAATTTGCAAGCCACATCAGCAGTCCTCTTAGCATGTCCCTTTTTTGGGTTTTGCTAGCATTGCTCTCTCTCATAACATAGAGAGAGAGAGAGAGAGAGAGAGAGAGAGTTGGTAGAGGTAAGGTGCTCCCAAGAGGATACTAAGATGATCCTCTCACCTTCAAAATCAATGATAAACCATCTAAATTGAAAATCCAAACCAGTAAGTATGATCTATACTACAAAAATGCCTAGAAACCAAAATTTTTATATTTTGGTTCTCTAATCTATGCATAAAGTTTGTACAAAATGAATAATATTAATTGCACTAGCATAGTAACACAAAAATTGACAAAACCACTTTATGGATCATGATCTACACATCTTAAAACATGGGTAAATTTAAATTTACTTGGTTTTGATGATTAGAATATAGTAAACATGGTATCAATATATCATGTTATCAAAACCTTCCAATTTGATATCTACTTGATGATTAAGTTAGTGACCATTAAAAACATGAATTTTGGTTTTTATACATTTATTATAATGTAGATGATATTCAATGTTTTAAATCTTCAGTTTAGGTAGTCTATCATTGACTTGAAGACAAGAGGACCATATCAACTATCCTCTCGATAGGATCTAAAATCAAACGAGTTCTGCATCAAAACTACAGCTTAGGAAATAAAAAGCATTGAGTACTTGCAACTTTGTCATATAGTCTGATGACACTCAAAAGTAGACAACACTCAAAAGTAGACAGAAAGGAGGTAGGCTTCTACTTAGACTTTAGAAGAAACATATTATAGTGGGCGGGAGGCTAAAGGTTCTAGGATTGATGATTGCAACTTCAGTCAGGAATTGATCCTTAAATATGGCAAATTGATAATTCAACAACAATAAAAAAATGATGGCACATTGACCAACAAGGCCACTTAGTTTCTTAGATAGGCAATGCTAAACACCATATAGTTTGATGACACTCAAAAGCAGATGGAAATGAGGCAGGTTCCGAGCCTGACTTTAGAAGAACCATATGAATTTTCTTTCTTTTTTTTGGCGGGTGGGGGGGCCTAGATCACTGATTGTAACTTCAGTTGGGATACGAGTCTTCAAAATGGCACAATGATAGCATCCCAAAAGATTAGGCAATGCATGACCAATAACGCAAAAAGTTATAAGGGAAATCATGTATAGGGGATAGGGGATGCTAGCTGCTATGATAGGGAGGTAATCATGTATAAAATCATTGTGGGATGGAGCAGCAATCACAGCAAAAACACTGGTGGGTACATGAGGCATTGCAACAAAGGCTTGAATAATAAACAAAAAGTTTGTGCATTCAAGACAGGGTGGACAATCAATAGCAAAAAATGCAGTAAGGCCCTGTTTGGATGAAGCGCTTGATGTCCTTGGATAGTTGGTCAAAAGTGGGAGATCCCTTGCTAAAGAATCCAATGAAGGAACCATATAAGGACAGGGAAAGGTTTTCATCCCCATTATTCCTAGATTTTGGATAAGGATATCTGCTTCCAATGTGACTTCTCCAATCCAGAAAAACCACGATCGTAGGTTTGCTGGTGCTCCCCGTTGGCTCCCTCCCTTTGCCTCTCTGGAGGAAGACTCCCCATGATCAGAACTGTCAGCAGACAGTGGCTTCTGCCATCCAAGCAGGGCTAAAGAAATTTCAGCAGTAATAATGGGTGGCAGAGCATAAATGTAATAAGACCAAGAAAAAGTGACACCTAGAAAGGATTCAAATTACTTATATTGGACATAATTAAGCAACTGAAAATGATAATTTGTAGGCAGAGGATTAAATGCGATGCAGAGACGATTTATGTAAGTATTTACCCTATTTCAAGAAAGGCAAAACCAGCATCAGCATGCAAACACTAGGAAAACAACAAAGGTAGAAATACCAAATAGAGGAAAGAATGACAAGCTATTTCAGTGGTGAGTATGAGCTGTCAATAACCATACCAAATGGTGGAATCACTCAGTTCTTCAAAACATGGGAGGTGATGAAATAGAGATCTATAGACCAAAAAAGGGACAGATAAACATGAATTTGTGGCCCATCCTCTGGTTGAAAGGATCATCAAGCACTTTTCATGACCCAAGAGGATAATCTTTGGATGGTGGTCCTTGGATGATCAAATTACGGATATGAACCCTTTCAATAGGAAGTCCATCTGCCTATGAAACAGAAGCAGAAAACAAGAAATGCCCCTTAAGCCAAACAAAAGGGGGTAACCAATTAGGGTGTGCATGCTGATTGGGGAGAAATTAACAATGCAATACAAAATGCTAACACTCCCAAAAGAAGTAGCATAATAAGAACTTCAGGAGAAAACAAATAAACTGGGCTTTTGGTAGCCCATGTTTAAAGAGTTAGAACTTACATGATTAAGGATGTCCATGCTGCCCTCAGAAAAAAGAGCTCAATAAAAACCTGACTTCCATTACCCCTTTCCACTCCAACTATACGCACCTATCATTCAGGGGAAAAAAGCAGTTGATAAAATTATAAGGGAAAAAGCCAAAAAAGGAGATATTCTAATCCAAAAAAATAATAGAAGATATTGAAACCATGAATTGATTACATCAAATACAAGATTTGTGAGGAGAGAGGGGGCAGAAAAACAGAAAAATATGATTGCTTGGAAAGCACTAGAATGATGAGCAGCACATATGTATTAGGAAACTTGAATAATATATAGAAAAGTGCAGATTATTGCCTCATCATATTTCTCCATTTATCCTTCAAATCAACCTGTTCAATGAAACAATGAATTGTTACTATTGATATCCACTAATAGAGAACAAAAACCAGGTTAAGGCTGATAATACGAATGCATTGATACCTCTGTTCTGTTTTTGAAAATTTCAGGATGGCAACTCTTAATGAATTTCCAGTTCCCTACTCCATGCCTTCACATTGTATTGGAAATATACATTAGGAAGCATATCCACATTGCTCAAAGTATTCAAATTGAAAATAACTCAAAGATCATATAGAAGTTTGAGACTGGAGTTATCAACAAAAGTTAAGGTTGAAAACTTCATATAGAACTTTATGCAACAATTTTTTTGTGATTATTCTTAAGCAAAAATTCCATCCTCTCCATATTAACATCAGTTGGATACTTATTAGATCAAGGAAGGCTGAACCAATCCGAACCAAGTGGTTCAAACTGTACCGAGCCAAACCGATCAAGAATCAGAATGGCTTAGGCAATCAGGTTCAGCCCTGTTTAGTCTTTCAAAAGCCCCCAAGACCTTTGTTCGGTCTTTTAAACGCTCTCAAGACCCAATTCAGAATTTTAAAGGCTCCCGAGCTTCGTCGCACATCCCGAGCGCCTCGCCCCCAACCTTCCCACTAAAACCCTAGAAGAAGGTCCTCTCTCCCTCTCTAACTCTCCCTCTCTCCCTAAAGTGCTGCGCGATCTCAAGCCCCCTTGTCTTCATTGGTTAGCTACTGCCTCTGGTATGGCAGATGCCATGACTGGGAAAAGCGAGATCCCGAGCTCTCCCTAGAAGAAGGTCCTCTCTCCCAACCTTCCCACTAAAACCCTAGAAAAAGGTTCTCTCTCCCTCTCCGGCTCTCCCTCTCTCTCTCTCCCCCCACTAAAACCCTGCGCGATCTCAAGCCCTCTTGTCTTCATTGGTTGGCTGCTGCCTCTGGTATGGCGGATGCCATGACTAGGAAAAGCGAGATCCCAAGCCCCTCGTCCTTCATTGCTTGGCTAGGATGGCTATGCCGAGGCTCTGGAGGTGCTTGGAACTCGGATGGGAGGTGCTCTTTAACCCTCCTCTCCATGTTTCAGTACGTTCTGGACGAAATGGTATTGACCCATCTCGTACTGTACCGGTCGCCGACCGGTACAAGCCCCAATACCGATTCGGCAGACCTTGTATCAGATGATTATCTCAAAGCAAAAAATATCAATTTCATACCTCTCAACAGCCTTCCTCAAAGTCTCCTCTTCCAGCGAACTCCATTTCCTTTTTCTTCTACGTATGATGAATGTTTTATTATCTTCCAGCGGTAAAGATAATTTTCTTCTCTTTGAGCTTGGGGACTGAAGTTTATTTGATGGATTAGCTGAATTTTCGGATGGAGATAGAATGGAATCTTCATCCCACTGCAGAAAAAGAAACAGGAAGAGAGAAACAATATCTTTGAATGAAAGTTGACTATAAAATAAACGCTGGTCACGTGATAAAATTGCATTGATGTATGCATGCTCTAGGTTCCCAAGGATTAATGATGCACCTATTTTACAAATTTCTTCTCTAATGTTACCAAATGAAAAAAGAAATCCATGTATCAAATAAGCAATATATTAAGAGGGAAAAAAGTCAATTAACATTACTCAAAAGAATGCATGTGTTTTTTCCAAACTACCATATTTTCCTTCAAGAATTTCAATTTTATTTTTTTTAATTAGGCCAAATGTACGTCACTCATGTTGAATAGATTGTTCATATTACAGTGAGGAAGCCAAAGACTTGCATGTCACAAAATTGGTACATGATGTAGAAAAACAATCAACAAAGAGAGTAAGAAATGACTATAATATGAAAAGCAAAAATGAATCCTCATGTTAGTTTCCATAATAAGAAGCACCATTATTCTAAATCTCCATGGGAACAGAATCATATATTCATTTGCTGTCCAAGTTACTCCAATCCTAACGAACAACAATTTCAACTACCAACTCTTTTTCCAAAAATTTGGATTGGTGAACCCTTCCTTCTTCACCAGTTTTTTCAAATTGAGGGCTTTTTGGTCAACATAAGCATATTCTAAGTACTTTCTTGCACAATCCATTTGAGTGGTCTTAGGTCCATCGCTTCACAACTGTTTGACACAAATTTAAGAACCAGTCCAATGTTACATCCCTTTTAGAATTTCATTGGACATGGTTGTATCATGCTAATCAAGTTTCCATCACTATGCTCGTACATTGGCATGATTTCTATGCTTCTTCTTATGTTTCCATTCTCCACTATGCCCTATGTCTAACTTGATATTCTACCATCCTTGTGAACTTGGACCTTCTCTATTCCCCACATTGTGAAAGACAGCCTTACCAGCCATACAGTTATTGTATAAAGTGTTAGATCTCAAAGGCATTTGTGTCACATAAGAACTTAGAGATACACCAACCCATTTTATCAATCTCTCTGTGTTGACATATACCAATTCAGTGTTCAAGCCTATGCATGTATCCCAAATTGACAAAATCTTGTAACATGAGGCCTCCACTTGATATGGATATCAATAATTTGTTTATTAGTGATAGCCATAAAGTGGTATGACTTGGTATCAATTCATGGTATAAGCCAGTCATGACTAAAATTCAATCATTTTTCCTGCAAGTATCAGCATTTGATATTGGTCTTTAATACATGATCTTAAAACTCCAATGCCTCCTCTAAGTACAACTAGTACTTCTCAGGATACTCTGGCATGTGCTTTCTCCAAGTCATTAAAGAAAATGTGTAGGATCATAATCTTCTTTCTATCTTTCATCCAGCTGCCTAAGAAAGCATAGCTTCCACTAAAGAACTACGTGACAAATCAAATGTGCACATAATGGAAAAGGTTATATATGTGATTGACTTTATAAAATTAGTAAAGCTATTCACCCAGCAGAAGTGGAGTGAAAGTACACGATCATTTCTAGCGCACAATTTGAGATCCACTTCTTAGTCCATATGATAGATTATGGTAAGTAGCAATTTATGAAGTCTGCTGAACTATGATGAGGCTAAGCATATAAATCTCAAGAGTCTTATCTGTATGATGCATGCGTTCCATGTATAAATCAATCAACACTTATTCTTGGTAAGAAGATTATTAATTATTAATTATAATAAGATGACCCAATTATATCAATGAAAAGGGCAAGTTCCTACATAATCATGCATTCAAAAGAAAAAAAACAATTTTGTGTAACATTAGACTAACAGAATCCAAGATATTTGCTATCACATCATATCTTTATGGCTAATCATTGACCAAAGCATTAGAACATCATTGTTACCTGAAGAAAATTGCAATCCACAACTTACAATTTGTGGAGTGATTGGTTATACCCCTATTTGATTTTGATGAGCTCAAAACATTTGTGTATATTTCATGTTGTACTAATGAATTCAATCTAGTGTTTCAGGCAAATATATGTGAATTTATCTTTAAGAGTATCGAGCTTTTGTTCAAAGTCATTTGGCTAAGTGTTGAACACAATTAAGCCAAAGTCTGAAGCTCGAGTCGACTCCGAAAGATTGCAAGTCGACTTTAAGTGTTTCAGAGGTTTTGGCACAAGCTCGAGTCGACTCCGGTACACTACGAGTCGACTCCGACTGAGAACAGACAGAAGGACAGAAAGATGAATTTCAGACCCTGTCACTAAGTCGACTCCGACGATTTCGAGCCGACTCCGATGCTTGCCGAGTCGACTCCCGACGGTTTCGAGTCGACTCCAAGGAGTAACAGACAGAAAGACAGAGAAGTGTTTTCTAGACCCTGTTACCGAGTCGACTCCAGAAGGATTCGAGTCGACTTCAACGTTTGGCGAGTCGACTCCTAAACATGCAAGAGTCGACTCTCAGAGGAAAGCAGACTGAAAGGCAGAAAACCAAACAAAGTGACTCTGTGAACGAGTCGACTCCGAGAATACGAGAGTCGACCCCAAGTCAGCCAAGTCGACCCCAACAAAGTGCGAGTCGACTCCGAGGCAGTTCAACTCGAAAGACAGAGGATCAGTTTTCGGGCTCTGAGAGCCGAGTCGACTCCAAGATAATCCGAGTCGACTCCGAGGCAATTCAACTCGAAAGACAAAGGATTAGTTTTCGGGCTCTGAGAGCCGAGTCGACTCCAAGATGATCCGAGTCGACTCGAGAAAGAAATGCAGAAAAATAGATATCTGGAATCCTGAGAACGAGTCGTCTCCAAAATGCCAAGTCATCTCCAGATCTTGGCAAGTCGACTCCAGGTTTGGCCCGAGTCGACACCAAGACGGGACAGCACTTTAATTCAAATCCTGAACAGTGGGCGAGTCGTCTCCAGTAAAGCATGAGTCGACTCCAGCAACAGCCGAGTCGACTCCAGATCGAGCGAGTCGACTCTGACCCCAACGGATACATTGTCAGGAGGTGCAGACTGTGCAGAACGGCCACAAATCAGTGTCTAACGGCTATTTTTCAAGGGGGATTGCTTAAATAGCCAGAGTGAACAGTAGTAGACATGAAGAGAGTTACTCCATCTGTGCATTAAGTGTTTTCCAACTACCAAGAGTCTATTGAGAGAAAAGACAAGCAAAAAAAGGAAGAAACGCAGTCAATACATTCCTAGAAGTCTTTCCTTCGCATTCAAGGCTCTTCCTCTGACATCAGATCTTCAGTGCACTCAAAGAGGAGACTCAGAGTTCGAGAAGCCCTTTCTTCCTCTTCCAAAATCTGTTTGAGGGCTTCTAACTTTACTCTATTCATATTGATTCATATTTGCTTGTTAAGAAGCTTTCTTTATATCTTTTCCTAAACTGTTTTCTTACTTGATTCAATCAGGGGATTGAATCAAGGATTGTAAGGTTTGTTGGTGAGCCGAAGTTAAAACCAACGGTGTAAGGGTTCAATTGTGATCCCGGAAAAACAATCGGGTGGTTCTAGTCGGTGAGCCTGTGAAAACCGACCGAGTTCGTTGTGATCTCGCGAAAACAACAAGTTGGGTTGTGAACTTGTAAAACAACCGGCTGTAATCCAAGGAATCATAGTGAACTCCCAAGTGAAGCTTGGGGAGTGGACGTAGGAGTAAGGGTTAGCTCCGAACCACTATAAACTGGTTTGTGTTTGTATTGGTTGCTGTCCTCTCTCTCTCTTCATTCACTTCATCTAGTAACTTAACTAATTTGCTTGCAATAGATTTAGTTAATTACTAATCATAGTTTTTAATTGGTCGAGAATTAATCCAAACCCAATTCACCCCCCCTCTTGGGTTGTCTTCTTGGGCAACAAGTGATATCAGAGCCGGAGCTCTTATATTAAAAGAGTAAAAGATCAAAATGACAACCCCTTTTGGATATTCTCTTAGTGAGGGGCAATCTACCAATAGGTCTCCATTCTTCAATGGAACTAACTACACCTATTGGAAGGCTAGGATGAGGATATTTATCCAAGCCCAAGACTATGATGTTTGGAGCATCATAGTTAATAGACCATATATTCCTTCTATTTATGTAGATAACATTACTATACCCAAGCTTGAAAAAGATTGGGATGACAATGATAGAAGGAAGGCACAACTAAATGCCAAAACAATGAATGTACTTTATTGTGCCTTAGACCATAATGAATTCAATAGAATCTCTACTTGCAATTCTGCAAAAGAGATATGGGACAGACTTGAAGTGACCCACGAGGGCACGAATCAAGTCAAGGAATCCAAAATAAACATGCTAGTTCATAAGTATGAACCATTTAAAATGAAATCTAATGAAACTATCACTTGCATATTTACTAGATTTACTGATATTGTCAATGGCCTAAAAAGCCTTGGCAAAAGTTATACTAACAGTGACCTTGTCAGAAAAGTTCTTCGATCTTTACCAAGGTCATGGGAAGCCAAGGTAACGGTGATCCAAGAAGCCAAAAACTTGAACAAGCTGGCACTCGAGGAGCTCCTTGGATCCTTGATGACACATGAGCTCACAATGAAGCAACACAGTGAAGAAGAGTCCTCCCACAAGAAAAAGGTAATTGCCCTTAAGTCTACTTCTTCTAACAAGGATCCCTCTTTCAGTAGCAGCAGTGAAGAAGAAGACAATGAGGGAGATGAAGATGAGGCTCTTCTCGTGCGAAAGTTCAGAAAATTCATCAACCGAAAGAAGTCCTTTCATCAGAGGAGAGGTTCCTCAAGTTCCTAGAACAAGGACAAAGGTAAGAAAAGGAAAAGTGAGGGAATCGGTTGCTATGAATGCAAGAAGCCGGAACATTTCAGAATCGACTGTCCCTTGCTGAAGAAGGGCAGCAAATACAAGAAGAAAGCTATTGTCTCCACTTTGACAAACTCCGATCAATCATCATCATCATCGGATGAGGAACAAGAGGAAAAAGCAAATTTTTATTTCATGGCAAATGATAATGAGGTAATATCTGAAACACATTTAGATTTTACCTTTGATGAATTATATGATGCTTTTAATGAACTAATTGATGAATATAAGACAATAAACCTTAAAAATAAAGAATTGAAACTAACTAATCAATCTTACACTCATAAGTACGATAAATTAATTAAGGACAAGGACTCTATCATCAAAGAAAACTTAGAACTTAAAACAAGCAACCAATTGCTAACTCAAAAAACTAATACCTTAATTAAAGATAACGAAAGACTAACTAAGAAAGTTTCAGAACTTAAAAACAGTAACCAAACTATAAAAGATAATCTTACAAAAGACTTAAACTTACTAAAAACAGAAAAACTGAAGTTAACAAAAGAACTTGAAAAATACAAACCTATTGTAGAAAAGTTTACATATAGTTCTGAAAAATTGGAGATGATTCTTAATAGTCAACGAGCTGTGTTTAATAGAGCTGGTTTAGGGTATAAGCCTAAGAATAAGCAAAAGTTTCTTAAAAACTTTTTTGTAAAAGCTGGAGAAAGTAAAACTAAAAATATAACCTATTTTTGCTGTGGAAAAGTAGGATATAAAGCTAATGTATGTGACCATAGAAAAATAGAAGCTAAAAGAAAAATTAAAAAGGTTTGGGTTCCAAAAGGAACCAACATAGCTAACCTTGAAGGACCCAAGAAAACTTGGGTACCTAAAACTGTATGATTTCCTTGTGTAGGAGTGTCTTGCAGCCAAGGTCGACAAAAACTGTTGTTACTTGGATAGTGGCTACTCAAGACACATGACGGGTGACAAGAAGCAATTTTTCACCCTAGAGCCTAAAAAGGAAGGTGCTGTGACTTTTGGAGACGATAACCAAGGTCACATCATTGGCATAGGTAAAGTACAAATCACCTCTTCAACCTTCGTTGATAATGTACGATTTATAGATGGTCTTAAGCATAACTTACTTAGCGTTAGTCAATTATGTGATAGAGGTTTTGATGTTCTGTTTAAGCCATCTCTATGCATCATAACCAACTCAATTGACAATAGCTTAGTATTCAAAGGAATAAGACGTGGCAATGTTTATGTAGTAGATCTTGAAGATCTCGCCAATAATAGCCGTTGCCTAGTAGCTAGTGATTCTAAAGTCAATGATGCAAGTTGGTTATGGCACCGTAAATTAGGTCATGCAAGTATGGATACAATATCAAAATTAGTTAAAAGAGATTCTGTGATTGGTTTGCCAAAGCTAAAATTTGAGAAAAATAAAACTTGCGAAGCATGTCAATATGGCAAACAATCTAGAAGTTCCTTTAAATCCATAAATTGTGTCTCTACTGCTAGACCCCTTGAACTACTTCACATGGATCTTTTTGGACCAACTAGAACCACAAGCCTTGGTGGAAACAAGTATGGTCTTGTCATTGTAGATGATTTTTCTAGATACACATGGGTCATGTTTTTAGCTCATAAAGATGAAGCATTTTCAGTATTTAAGAAATTCCATAAGAAAGTAACTAACTCAAGAAATGCTTCAGTTATAGCTATTAGGAGTGATCATGGAACGGAATTTGAAAATCATCTATTTGATGAATTCTGTAGTAAAAAGGGAATAACTCATAATTTCTCTGCACCTAGGACACCACAACAAAATGGAGTTGTGGAAAGAAAGAATAGAACCCTAGAGGAAATGGCTAGAACCATGTTGTGTGAAAGTAACCTCCCTAAGTATTTTTGGGAAGAAGCCATTAACACATCATGTCCTATATTAAATAGAGTTTTATTGAGACCAATTATAAAGAAAACACCTTATGAACTTTGGAAAGATAGAAAGCCCAAAGTAAACTATTTTCATGTTTTTGGGTGTAGGTGTTTCATTCATAATAATGGCAAAGATAACTTAGGCAAATTTGATTCCAAATCTGATGAAGGTATCTTTTTGGGATATTCTACATCAAGTAAAGCTTATAGAGTGTTCAACAAAAGAACCCTTGTTATTGAAGAGTCTATACATGTTGTTTTTGATGATACTAATGATGTCTCTTCTAGCAAGAGAGTAGCTCTTGATGATGATGCAGGGATACTTGAGGAAAAGATGAATGACATGATATTACAAGAAAATGAACCGAAGCAGATTGGAGATACATCAACAAACCAAGAGGTAATTATTGATCATGGATTTACTAAGGCTTGGAGGTATGCTGATGGTCATCCTAAAGAATTAATCTTAGATGATCCATCTCAACCTGTTGAACTAGAGCCTCTCTTAGGAACTTAAATAATCATCTTGCATTTGTTTCACATTTAGAACCTAAAAACATAGAAGAAGCTGAAAGTGATGTAAATTGGATAAATGCTATGTAAAAGGAACTTAACCAATTTACAAGAAATAAAGTATGAAACTTAGTTGAAAGACCCACTGAATACTCAATAATAGGAACTAAATGGATATACAAAAATAAACTTGATGAAAATAGAATTGTGATTAGAACAAGGCTAGACTAGCAGCAAAGGGCTATAATCAAGAAGAAGGTATAGATTTTGATGAGACTTTTGCTCCTGTAGCTAGACTTGAGATAATTAGATTGTTACTAGCATTTGCATGCAATAAAGATTTCAAATTATTCCAAATGGATGTAAAAAGTGCCTTCTTGAATGGGTATATTAATGAGGAAGTTTATGTAGAACAACCTCCTGATTTTGAGAATCATCAATACCCCAATCATGTTTATAAATTAAACAAAGCACTTTATGGTCTAAAACAAGCCCCTAGAGCATGGTATGAAAGACTTAGCAAATTTCTATTAGACCATGAATTTTCTAGAGGAAATGTTGATACAACTCTATTTTTGAAAAAGAAAAACAAAAATATGTTGGTAGTGCAGATTTATGTAGATGATATTATTTTCGGTGCTACTAACAATCATCTTTGCGAAGAGCTTGCTGAGTTAATGCAGAGTGAATTTGAGATGAGCATGATGGGAGAATTGAACTACTTCCTCGGACTTCAAATCAAACAATCCAAGAAAAGGATTTTCATCAATCAAGCTAAATACATCAAGGAAATGCTAAAGAAGTTTGATATGGATGGAAATAAGTCAATTGGCACCCCCATGAGCTCATCATGCAAACTAGACAAAGATGAATCAGTTAAATTAGTAGATCAAAAACTGTATAGAGATATGATAGGATCTTTACTATATCCTACAGCAAGTAGACCTGATATTATGTTTAGTGTATGCATGTGTGCTAGATATCAATCTAATCCTAAGGAATCACACCTAATTGCAGTTAAGAGAATTTTTAAATATCTCATAGGAACAAAAAACATAGGTCTATAGTACTCTAAAGAATCAAGCATAAATTTAATAGGGTACACTGATTCAGACTTCGCTGGTTGTAAACTTGATAGAAAAAGCACCAGCGGATCTTGTCAATTTTTAGGAGAAAACCTAATTTCATGGTTTAGCAAGAAACAAAACTCGGTTGCACTATCTACGACTGAAGCCGAATATGTTGCTGTCGGGAGTTGCTGTGCTTAAATTTTATGGATCAAACAACAACTTGAAGATTATGGCATTAAACAAAATAAGATTCCCATAAATTGTGATAATACAAGTGTCATAAATCTAACTAAAAATCTAATTCAACACTAAAGAACTAAACATATTGAGATAAGACATCACTTCATAAGAGATCATGTGTTAAATGGTGATGTAATGCTTAAATTTGTTTGCACTGATGATCAACTTGCTGACATCTTCACAAAACCCTTGAGTGAAGATCGATTTTGTATTCTTAGAAAAGGGTTAGGAGTGATTGATCTATTCTTGTGATACTCCCCTATAATTCATTGATTTTGATGATTAGCTTATATTGGATATAGGATTTCTTGTCTATGGTCATCAAATCATTCCTTAAGTTATAAAGATTCCCATATCTCTCTCCTTTGGCACGGAATTAACTGAGTTCTTTGGTCATGTGCCAGAGTTCGAGTCGACTCGAATATATTTTAGAGTCGGCTCATGGGCGAGTCGACTCGCGCATATTTAGGAGTCAACTCGAGGTCGAGTTGACTCGAGACTTACCAGAGTCGACTCGAGGTCGAAAATCCGACTTTTAACCCTAAGCGGAATCTTTTTTCTCTTCACTTCTATTTTCAGCCGCCACTGTTCAAAAGCCCTAGAGTCATCTCCTACCTCATCCCCGACCTAGTTTTGGCCTATTCTCTCGAGTTTTCTTCCATTTTTCTTGTCCATCCCTCGGGTTTTAGGTCAAAATGCCTAGGAAAGCCGTTGTCCCGAGCCGGAAGAGACCTCTCTCCGCGAGCGGTGCCGAGAGACGGTCCAAGGCGAGAAACGAACCCGTGAGGCCACCACCTCCGGTTCCTTCTCCGCCGAGGACGGTTCCCTCGCAACCGTGCGCTGGGAGGGTTGTCTCTACCGAGAGACAAGTCAACTTTGACTTCCTCTTCCAGGAAGGGTTCAACCTAGGGCATCACCTTAGAGCCCAAAGTTTAGAATATTTTTGCTCTCTTGACCTCCCTACCTACCCAGGGTTAGAAAATTTTATGGGGCCGTCACAAGGGGTGGCGGTGGTGTCTAAGGGGTAGTAGCCAATGTCCCCATTTTCATTTCCGAAGATCTCATTGCTAGGATCCTCCACCTGTCACGCAATGGGATCGCTCCCACACATCCCGCAGATAGGACAGAGGCCCTTACGGCCATTTTAGGGAGACCACCCCAATCCCCCATCGAGGAGGTGTCTGCAAATCAGCTTTCGGCTGAAATGCGACTCCTCCTGAACATCATATCTAGGACTCTTTTTCCTAAGACTGGTCGGTTTGACTTTGTCTCCGAAAAGGACCTAGCATTGATGTTCTACATCCTACATGACATTCTCATAAACTTCCCAAAGCTAATCTATAGGTATCTCTGTGAACCCTTAGATAAGCCTAGGCTAAGCCTTCCCTATGGTATGCTCTTTACTCTTATCTTTAGGGAGTTAGAGGTACCTGTCCCTGAAAAAGAACCCACACGCTCCCTTAGGTTCACTGATCACATGGGTGAGGGGACTCTCCACAGAATGTTCCATAAAGTCGAAAATGTTTGGGTTAGAAAAACATCTTCATCCACACCATCCGACCCTACCACTCATCCCTCACCTAGTCCTGATCATGACCAGGACCACTACGCAGCTCCTCCCACTTTTCCTTCCACTTCTGGTCCTTCATTCCCATCTACTTCTGCTGGACCATCTACCGCGCCACCATCTCAGCAACCTTTAGAAGTCCGGATCAGCACTGAGCAGCTCCGAAAGATGAGACAGGAGATTGTGAGGGAGCTGAGAGATGATTTATTGAGAGAGCTCCGAGGTCCACTGAGTGCTCCCTCCTCTGATGTCGTTCCCTCCTTAGCAGCCGTGTCCAAGATGGTAGCAGACGTAAAGGATGATACGAGGAAGATGCGAGATAGCATCAGAAACGAGCTAGGTAGCCAGAGTCAGAGTGCAGAAAGGCTAGCAAATGCCTTGATCTCCAAACTTGACACCCTCCAAGAAAGTGTGACCCAGCTCACTTCGATACAGTCTAGGGCCACCTCGGAGATCATCGAACAACTAGGGAACGTCTCTGAGGGGATAAGCTTGGTCATCAAACATACTAGACTGAGTACGGGAGCCACATCCTCCACTACAAAGAAACCCTAGTGTATTTTTTTTATGATGTACAGTCCCTTGAGGACTTTTTCTGTTATGTAATCACACTTGTACTCAAATTTGACTTTAATACAATGAGTAGAAATTTCCTTTCAAAACTATGCAATTTGAGTTCTTATACTTTTCTGTGTTTTGTGCCTTTTTGCTATGATGACAAAAAGGGGGAGAAAATATGATGAATTGAAATGTAAAGGGAATCACTAAAAAGAAAATCCTTAAAGCAAAAAGTAATTTGTTCTTAGTGGATTCGATACCTCGAGGCTCATTATCTCTCTGTTGGGGCTCCTCAAGGAGTAATCTCCAGAATCTATTAAGAGATATTCGGAGATTAGTTGAATCATACTCAAAAATAAATTGACAGATTTTTCCTCTGAAAGTAAGAATTTAAGCTCAAAAGCTTCAAGAAAACAAATTTATTAAACACATATAAGCCAAACAATTGATTACATAATATGAAGGCTTATATAATTGCAAATGAAAGGGGAAGCTCTAATTTCAGGATTTACTGATTCATACCCTTCAATTTTGGATAAATTAAATGACTAGACATTTGAATTCATTTCAAAACTTTACTATAAATCACCTTTTGGTTGAGCAACTCATTTTACAAATACTCAATATTTTGTCATCATCAAAAAGGGAGAGATTGTGGAGTGATTGGTTATACCCCTATTTGATTTTGATGAGCTCAAAGCATTTGAGTATATTTCATGTTGTACTAATGAATTCAATCTAGTGTTTCAGGCAAATATATGTGAATTTATCTTTAAGAGCATCGAGCTTTTATTCAAAGTTATTTGGCTAAGTGTTGAACACAATTAAGCCAAAGTCTAAAGCTCGAGTCGACTCCAGAAGATTGCGAGTCGACTCTAAGTGTTTCAGAGGTTCTGGCACAAGCTCGAGTCGGCTCCGGTATCCTATGAGTTGACTCCGACTGAGAACAGACAGAAGGACAGAAAGATGAATTTCAGACCCTGTCACCGAGTCGACTCCAACGATTTCGAGCCGACTCCGATGCTTGCCGAGTCGACTCCCGACGGTTCCGAGTCGACTCCAAGGAGTAACAGACAGAAAGACAGAGAAGTGTTTTCTAGATCCTATTACCGAGTCGACTCCAACGTTTGGCGAGTCGACTTCTAAATATGCAAGAGTCGACTCTCAGAGGAAAGCAGACTGAAAGGCAGAAAACCAAACAAAGTGACTCTGTGAACGAGTCGACTCCGAGAATACGAGAGTCGACCCCAAGTCAGCCGAGTCGACCCCAACAAAGTGCGAGTCGACTCCGAGACAGTTCAACTCGAAAGACAGAGGATCAGTTTTCAGGCTCTGAGAGCTGAGTCGACTCCAAGATAATCCGAGTCGACTCCGAGGCAATTCAACTCGAAAGACAGAGGATCAGTTTTTGGACTCTGAGAGCCGAGTCGACTCCAAGATGATCCGAGTCGACTCGAGAAAGAAATGCAGAAAAATAGATCTCTGAAATTCTGAGAACGAGTCGTCTCCAAAATGCCAAGTCATCTCCAGATCTTGGCGAGTCGACTCCAGGTTTGGCCCGAGTCGACTCCAGGACGGGACAGCACTTTAATTCAAATCCTGAACAGTGGACGAGTCGTCTCCAGTAAAGCATGAGTCGACTCCAGATCGAGCAAGTCGACTCCGACCCCAACGGATACATTGTTAGGAGGTGCAGACTGTGCAGAACAGCCACAAATCAGTGTCTAACGGCTATTTTTCAAGGGGGACTGCTTAAATAGCCAGAGTGAACAGTAGTAGACATAAAGAGAGTTACTCCATCTGTGCATTAAGTGTTTTCCAACTACCAAGAGTCTATTGAGAGAAAAGACAAGCAAAAGAAGGAAAAAAACGCAGTCAATACATTCCTAGAAGTCTTCCCTTCGCATTCAAGGCTCTTCCTCTGACATCAGATCTTCAGTGCACTCAAAAAGGAGACTCAGAGTTCGAGAAGCCCTTTCTTCCTCTTCCAAAATCTGTTTGAGGGCTTCTAACTTTACTCTATTCATATTGATTCATATTTGCTTGTTAAGAAGCTTTCCTTGTATCTTTTCCCAAACTGTTTTCTTACTTGATTCAATCAGGGAATTGAATCAAGGGTTGTAAGGTTTGTTGGTGAGCCGAAGTTAAAACCAACGGTGTAAGGGTTTGATTGTGATCCCGGAAAAACAATCGGGTGGTTCTAGTCGGTGAGCCTGTGAAAACCGACCGAGTTCGTTGTAATTTCGCGAAAACAACAAGTTGGGTTGGGAACTTGTAAAACAACCGGCTGTAATCCAAGGGATTATAGTGACTCCCAAGTGAAGCTTGGGGAGTGGACGTAGGAGCAAGGGTTAGCTCCGAACCACTATAAACTGATTTGTGTTTGTATTGGCTGCTGTCCTCTCTCTCTCTCTCTTCATTCACTTCATCTAGTAACTTAACTAATTTGCTTGCAATAGATTTAGTTAATTACTAATCATAGTTTTTAATTGGTCGAGAATTAATCCAAACCCAATTCACCCCCCCTCTTGGGTTGTCCTCTTGGGCAACACAATTGAGAATGCATTCAGACCACCAGCCAGTTCATCCCGTTTGACCTTGATTTCTGACTGCTGACTCCCTCTCCCCCTTTCCTTCCTCTAACACCCAACCTGCTCCCATTCCGCACATTTCATCCTTTCTCAACCAGGACTCACACCCATGCAATGGATATCCACATTTCCCAAGTCCTTGCCTGGGCTGCAGGACCTAAACAATCTGCTCAAAGCCATCAAGTTCGAAGCTTTTTTTTGGGAAAAACTTCAACTTAACTGGGAGAAAACCTATGCACTCCCAAATACTAGACAGACCGAAAAATCCAATCAGGCTTACAAACATTGATATCAGGAGATCGGTTTTTCATTAATAGAGTTCTATGTCATCTAAAACTTATAAAACCAGCTTACAGGAGATCTAACAATATAGGATACTTTAACATATATCAGACATGTCAATTAATGTGATCTACTGCAAACAGAAAACTAGAATCAAGAAGTAAAGCTAGCTGAAGATGATTCCATAACAACTGGGGCCACCCACACAAAAATAGGGTCATTTATGCAGTATAAAATTCATTCAGAAACATAATGGTCAGCATAAAAGGTTCGAAATCATTACTTCAAATTTACGGGCAGTTGGGTTCCAATCCATTAAACTTGGCTTCTGTGCTCCAGCGTGATCCATGCTATCCCTAGTATATGAACAGGTGCCAGGATTGCCATCTTTGGTACCCCTGTCAATAGAAGACAAGAATGTCCTTTCTCTGTTCTCTTCCCCATGCTTCAAATAAGATGGATCTTGATCCGTAAGATTTGGCTGAGACATTGCATCATGATCATTTTCAGGCCCCTTACCAGCACCGTCATTGACAGAAAACACAGGATTTAAGTACATTTGATTTTGGTTTTCTTTCATATTATCTATTTTAGCAGGTAAAACACTTGATCTAAACACATACTTCATTTTCATAACTTCAGTGGCGGCGGCAGGCAAGCATTCAAATTTGTCAGTAGAGCATCCGCCTTGTTCAGGTGCATCCTTACTCCTACCCAGCACACTCCCCTCAAGCTTCTCTATCAAATAAAATTACCAGTATTTATTTAAAAAGAATCCTCACAATTCAGTAAAATTCATGGAGCAGAATTCATGGAGCATGGCGAGTATGAAAATAGTTAACACGATATGTCTCAAAAGTTCTAAGCAAATTGGCAACGAACTAATTTTGGGAGCTACTCAACGAATTACTTCGAGGCAAAACAGTAAACTAACCTAATTCCAGCAATCCAGATGATTTTGCTCTATCACCATCAGGTAGACCGTCGCATCTCCCATCTTCGACCCGACCGGCTAATAAATTTCGCAACATCACATCCAATTCCCCCACAGAGCCATCACTCCCAGTTCCTAAGCTCCTCCTCCAGTCCTCGCTGATTGCTTCCGCTACGCGCTCTAGATAAGGAGGCCCCATCTCCTTCTCAGCCTCCTCCAAGTAAACCCTAACCGCGTCCAAAGCCGCCATCTTCGTATCCCTCCCCATGAGATCGACCCTCACGATGGGGTTGACGACGGCCTCCTCCATCTCCTTCCTCGCCTCCCTCAGCGTCGCCGAGACCAGGCCGGCGGCCTCCGACCGCTCGAGGTCGGCCACCCGGCAGCTCCAGATCCGGTTGACGGCATCGAAAAAGTTCCCGCCGCGGTCGTCCTCGGAGCGCCTCCGGAGTAACCGGGTGGTGCACTCGACGGCGACGGCCGCGTAGGCGGCGGCCAGGGAGTCGGAGGGGGCGTCGGCGCCGGCGGATCGGTCGAGCTCTTCGATGAGCTCGAGGGAGAGGAGAGTGCGGTCGGAGAGGGAGCGGAGGGAGAGGTCGGAGGAGAGGCGGCGGAGAAGAAGGGTTTTTTTGAGTCGAGGAGGGAGGGGGGAGGGGAGGGGGAGGGCGAAGAGAAGCTCGTTCGCCAGCCAGTCTTCGACGGGCCGGCGGAGGACAAACTCGAGGATCCACGAGGCTATGCGCGGGCCGAGCATCGAAGAAGGCGACAGGTGGGCTGCGGGTATGAAGGAGAGGCGAGGGAGAAGAGAAAAGAGAGAAGAGGTTCGTGATTTAAACGGAGAGAAGGTCCGCCGTCCCTTTGAAGCCAGAAGTCCACAGTTAAATTCATAAGAGATAACATAAGAAGGGACTGATGGTTAATTTTTAACGTACGGACTACGAAGGGCAAAATTGTTGTAGATCCCTGCGCGTATTACATAATTAATACTTGCGATTTACAGAATTAATACTTCAAGTTCAGATGTGAGAGGTGACAACTTATTCCGCCAATCAGATATCCGATCCGATCCTATCTTAATAGAACAGATTTTATCAACCCATACCGGATGGGTGGGTATAAGTAATAGTAAAATCCACACCGAATCTAATTTGGATAATATAACTTTTCACAAATTCACTTTCTAAGACAAAAAAAAAAGGTATACACAAAATTGATTTTTATAATTTTATCAAGCTCAGTCCATCTAACTTGCTCCATTTTGCCTTGAGGCAAGTACGAGATAGGCATAGGTAATAGTCTACCTAACCCATACCTGACTTGTTGTCATCCCTATGGGATGTAGGGTAGAGGCATATAATTTGGCTCAAGAGTTGAAAAGCCATGCTATACTTTTGTAGGCAAAAAATAGCTTTATGATTTATAATTTGGCTCGAGAGTTGAAAAGACATGTTATACTTTCTATTCCTAATGAAGCATATCACCGTTGAAATGTTAAGAAATCAAAATTATTTATTTTAGTGATCTTTAATCTACAAATGAATAGGTGCAAATATATATTGTTAGAATGATATGAAATCATGTTTCCTATAAACCAATTGTTATCTAGTAATTATCAATCTATACATATTTCAACATATATAGATCATAATCAATAAAAAGAATTCTCAATTTAAATACTTTATCATGTGCTTTACAATGCTAGTACAATGGAAGCCATTCATTTTTATATCCATATGATCCATAGGATAGAGACCACTAAAACATATAAATTATAATCAATAATATGAATCCACAATTTGATTGCTCTATTATCGATTTAGAAATCCAAAGGAGTAGATTTCATCTCCTCTTAAGAAGAGAATAATCTCTATCCTTTTTTTTTAACCTATGCTTGCCCATTGTTTAGTTAAGGAGTCTCACCTCCGCCCAATATTGAATGATAGAATTGGAGCAAAGACTAGAGAGGATTTGTCACACCCCGGACCCTGATCCATGACACGGCCGTGCCATTACCGACTATTGCCCACAATAGCACGCAGCCTGATACAAGAGTAACAGGTAGCCAATAGAATTCAAACTTTCATATATTAAAATATTGCAGTACAACCTTTAAGGCTGAATACAAAATACATAACTTCTATACTATTTAGATACACAAAAGTGTGTATGCTTCTCCAAAAAATAACAAAGCTCTGTTACAAAAGAAAAACACATCTGAAGGCGATTACTGGTGAGGATTTGAAAGAAAATGAAAATAAACGGGCATGAGCTATACGGCTCAGTAAGTAATTCTGCATAATTCTATCGGATCAACTAAAAGGCTAAACATCTTTAAACAGGGTATGAGAAGCTCACATGTATATTATGTAATAATTTCTATCATAATCACATATTTATACTGGATAATCAAGGCAGTATTCTAAGTCAACTCATATGCTAAACATGTTTAGTCAGGGTTTGAGAAGCTGACATGCATAATATCTAACAATTTATCATGGCAAAATATGTATGCTGGGTAAACAAAGTATTACTTTAAGTCAAACAATAATTTTCGTAAAATATACATATGAAACCGTGCCCCCGGCATGCCATGGTTCATTCTCTCGGATGCTACTGCGAAGTCATTCTCGGCCATTGGCGGGGCCAGCTCAGTTATTAGTCAGCCACTGGCGGGGCCGGCTCAGTCATTCTCGGCCACTAGCAAGGCCAGCTCAGTTGCATTCGATCAGTAGCATCTTTGAGCCTATTTATAGTGTCTCTTGGCTAAATAGGATTTTGCTATACTAACTTGCATGCATGATTTAAAATGTCAGCATAATCATGGTGCATACATGGTCATAATTTATGAAATCATAACATATCATCCATGAAGTATGTACTTGAATAACACTTAGGAAATATAAATAAACATGATATGATCCATAACAGGATTAGAACAAGTTACTTACAATAGCTGGTTAACCGCTTCTTTAGGTCCAGATGACGGATCTCTGATTCCTAAGACCACATTACAAGAGTCAATTCATTCTACCATGGACTTGTTTGGATCTCAATCAAGGATCTTAGCCCAATTTAATTTGCCTAATTCGAAGCCTTTGGAGTTCAATTAAAGTAATTTGGGTCTACAAGGTCTAATTGGGCCTTTAATAAAAGGGTTGGGTCTGATTTATGGTTAGGTCCATCCTTTTCTAGCCAATTTGACCTTCTGCCAATTTAATTAGGCTTGATCTGAGCCTGATTTAGGACTAATTGGGCTTGCTGGAATCAACATAATATGAACAGGATTCGGACCCAGCTCAATTGAGCTTAATTGGGTTCGGGTTTAGCCCAATTGGCTTAATTGGGTTCGCTCAGACCCAGTTAGGCTCAGACTCGATGCTATTTGGGCTTAATCAGACTCACTTCATTCAATTGGGCTCGGTTCACCTCTTTATTGGGTTTTCCCGAACCCATTTCAATTTATTTGGGCCTAACGGGTTTCAGACCCGAACTTGGATCCGACCCGTTAGGCAACCCGTTAAGGGTTCTTTCTGGGGTTTTCCGAGGCTTCGGCCTCTTTCGTCCGTGCCTCTCCCTCTCCCCCTTCCTCCGGTTCCCTTCCTCTTCTCCTTGCCGCCTTCCGGCTCCTCCCTATCCTCTCGCAGGCGACCGGGGAGATGAAGCTCCCCCGATCCACCGGCCAGGGCGGTGCTCCCCCCTTGGGGCAACGGCGGCGGGAGACCGGCCCCTTTCCCCTTCTTCGAAGTGATGCTGGAGAAGGGGAGGAGAGCCGGGAGGTGGGATCGAGGCCGGATCTCCTCCGGGGGTCCTCACCGGCTCCGACCATAGCGAGGTAAGGCCGTGGTCCGAGGTAAGTATCTATCTTTTTTTTTTTTGTTATTCTTCCTCTTCCGTTTACCCTCTTCTCCCTTTTTCCCTTTTTTTTTGTTCTTCTTCCTCTTCCATTTACCCTCTTCTCCCTTTTTCCTCTTTTTTTTTATAGAAACCGCGCCACCACCTCTTCGCCGGTGCAGAGGTGGGGCTCGGCTGAGGCTGGCGGCCTTGAGGCCGCGTCTGTCACCGGCTCGGCCAGACCCAGCGGCCCTTGGCTAGGGCATCCGCAGCCGGAGGAGCGGCTGCAGTGCCCTGTCACCCGCAGGCCGAGTCCAGTTGGGCTCGGCCCGGGTGGACATCGGGCCTGGGCTTGGGCCGTCCTCAGGCCAGCCTGCGGCCTGTGAGTCTGACCCGCAGCCCGTGGGTTCGGCCCGTGGCCCTTCTCCTGTCTCCCCCAGTGCCGGTCTTCCTTCCTGTGCCGGTCTCCTCCCCTCTGTTTCATTGATGAAACAGAGAGGAGAACACCCCACAGAGGGGTTTCTCCATCCTTTTTCCCTACCTAAAACCCTGCTCACAGGGGCCCTTACCTTGATTTGGTTGGCTGGAGTTGGGCAGTACCTCCTCCTCAGCAAGCTCCCTCCTTCCTCTCCTAGGGCTGTAAGGTCCCTTCCGCCTCCAGCTCCAAGGCTCAGCTCTCTGGTGCAGTAAATCCAGAGGGTTAGAGGTTTAGGAGGGTATATCAAAATCGAGGGTTAGCAAATTTTAGGGGTTATAAATATTTGGCTTAGGACTTGACCCCAAGGAGAGGTGGCATCCTCTCCTTCCTCACTGCTCCAGGAACCACCAGATGCCCCCCCCTCTTCAGGCCAGCTCAATGCTTAGCTACCGAGGGGGAGGAGGTGGCGGGCTCCCGTTTTGCATGTCTGTGGGGGTCTCTCTGTTGGCCAGCTGGTGGTCCTATCCTTTCAGCCCTCAGGTGGGAGATGGCAGTCCTCCATGGCTGCTCTTCTTGGGCCAGCGTAGCTCGCTAACCCCCCTGGCCCAATACCCTTCAACTGGGCCCTACAGTATTGGGCCCGGTCTGTATTAGGCCCGGATATTACATCCTTCCCCCCTTAAATAAATTTCGTCCTCGAAATTAAACATACCTCGGTTCTCGAAAAGCTGAGGGTAACACTGACACATCTCTTCCTCCAGTTCCCAGGTAGCTTTCCTTTCAGTGTGATTGGTCCACTGAACTTTAACGTAGGGAATGGTGCGCCTTCGGAGGACTTGCTCTTTTTTGTCAATGATGCACAGGGGAGCCTCCTCATATGTTAAATCTTTATTCAATTGCAGAGGTTCATGTGGCACCACATGGCTGGGATCCGGAATGTACCTCCGTAGCAGAGAGACATGGAAGACGTTGTGTACACCTGATAGCTCTGGAGGCAGGGCCAACTTGTAGGCAACCTTGCCTATTCTGGCAAGAACCTCGAATGGGCCGATGTAGCGAGGGCTTAACTTGTCGTGTCTTCTGAATCGGGTAATACCCTTCGATGGAGAAATTTTTAGGAAGACAAAGTTCCCCCCAAAAATTCCAAGGCCCTTCTTCCTCTGTCAGCCCATCTTTTCTGTCTGTCCTGAGGCAGCCTGAAGCCTTTGCTTAATCAGAAGTACTTTGTCTCTGGTGTACTGGACCAGTTCGGGCCCCAATAATCTCCACTCCCCGACATCATCCCAATGTAGGGGGGATCGGCATTTTCTCCCATAGAGAGCTTCATATGGAGCCATCTGAATGCTGGAATGGTAACTATTGTTATATGCAAACTCTACCAGAGGTATATGACTATCCCAGTTTCCACCTAGATCCACAGTACATACCCTCAACATGTCTTCCAGAGTTTGGATTGTCCGCTCTGACTGGCCGTCAATCTGAGGGTGATATGCTGTATTGAGTCTCAATTCGGTACCCATAGCCTTCTGAAAGCTTTCCCAGAATCTGAATACAAATCGGGGGTCGCGATCAGAAATAATGCTCACTGGCACTCCGTGCAGGCATACAATCTCATCAATATATAATTGGGCTAGCTTGTCCAATGGGGTACCAATCCTGAAAGGTAGGAAGTGAGCCGATTTTGTGAGGCGGTCAACAATCACCCACACTGCATCATTCTTCCTTACTATTTTGGGGAGCCCTGTAACAAAGTCCATAGTAATATGCTCCCATTTCCATTCTGAGATTTCTATTGGTTCTAGTAACCCTGCCGGCCTCTAGTGCTCTGCTTTTACTAGCTGATAGGTCAGACATCGAGCCACAAACTCAGCTATCTCTCTCTTCATCCCCTTCCACCAGTAATGTACCCGAAGGTCCTTGTACATCTTAGTACTGCCAGGGTGGATAGAGAAACGGGATTGGTGGGCCTCTTCCAGGATCTCCTTTAGGTCAGCATCAGCTGGAACATACAACCGGTGGCCGAACCTCAGGGTGCCATCTGGGTGGATCTGAAGTTCGAGTCGCAACCCTTTCTTCACTTCGTCCTTGAGCTGGCAGGTGTGCACATTAGACTGCTGAGCGACTTTTATTCTGTCGATCAATGTTGGTTGCACACTCAAAATGGCCAGTATACTTCTTGCGGTTCGTGTAACCACCTCAACCTGCAGTTTGTTAAGATCCCTCTGAATCTGTGGTTGAGTGGTGAGTAATGCGGCGGAGCCCACTACTGTCTTCCTACTTAGAGCATCAGCCACCACGTTGGCCTTTCCTGGGTGGTACTTAATGCTTAAGTCATAATCCTTCAAGAGCTCTAACCACCTCCTTTGCCTCATATTCAATTCTTTCTAGGTGAATATATATTTTAGGCTCTTGTGGTCAGTGTACACTTCACAGTGCTCGCCATATAAATAATGTCTCCAAAGTTTCAAGGCGAAAACCACTGCGGCTAGCTCTAGGTCATGGGTCGGGTAATTCTATTCATAGGGTTTTAGCTGTCTTGAGGCATAGGCTACTACCTTGCCGTCTTGCATCAATACATAGCCTAGCCCGTTCTTGGAGGCATCACTATAGATAGTAAATTCTCCAGTTGAGGACGACAATGTTAAAATTGGAGCAGATACTAACCTTTGTTTAAGCTTCTGAAAACTTTTCTCACAATTGTCGTCCTAGATAAACTTGGCCCGCTTCTTAATCAAATGGGTCAAGGGAGTAGCTATTTTGGAGAATCCTTTTACAAATCGTCGGTAATACCCGGCTAATCCCAAGAAGCTTCTAATTTTTTTGACGTTGGTGGGACGAGGCCAATCCACCATCGCTTCTATCTTCTTGGGGTCCACTGACACTTCTTCCTTGGAGACCACATGACCAAGAAACGCCACACTGTCCAACCAGAACTCACATTTGCTCAGCTTGGCGTATAGTCTTTTTTCTCGAAGGGTCTGTAGTACCACTCTCAAATGGTCTTCATGCTCTTTTCTGCTCCTTGAGTAGATTAGAATGTCGTCGATAAAAACTATCACGAACTGATCCAAATGCTGCCAAAAGACTCTATTCATTAAGTCCATAAATGTAGCCGGAGCATTGGTTAGTCTAAAAGGCATAATCAGAAATTCATAATGCCCGTACCTGGTTCGAAATGCAGTCTTTGGCACATCATCAGCTTTGATCTTCAACTGATGGTAACCGGACCGCAAATCTATCTTGGAGAAGACTTGGGCACCCTGCAGCTGATCAAACAGGTCATCGATCTGGAGCAGGGAATATTTGTTCTTTATTGTTATCTTGTTCAATTTCTGGTAATCGATGCATAGCCGCATACTCCCGTCTTTCTTTTTCACAAACAAGATAGGAGCTCCCCATGGCGACGCACTGGGCTAGATAAACTTTTTGTCCAGAAGTTCTTGTAGTTGTATCTTCAATTCCCTTAACTCAGCAGGAGCCATCTGATAAGGAGCCTTGGAGACTGGCCCCTCTCTTGGTGCGAGATCGATAGTGAATTCGATCTCTCGGTGTGGGGGTAATCCCGGTAATTCATCCGAAAACATCCGGGTATTCCCTGACTACTGGAATGTTTTCCAGTTTGATCTCTTCTTGGGTATCCGTTACACAGGCCAGATAGGCCGTACACCCTTTTCGCAGAGCCTTTCCGGCTTTCAAAGCGGAAATGAAATGCAGTGTAGGATTACCTCACAGGGGTGTGTCTTCCTGAAAGAAGAATTCTTGCTCTCCAGGTATCCGAAATACCACTCTTTTATGGTAACAATCAATATGGGCGTCGTACTGAGACATCCAGTCCATGCCTAAGATAATGTCGAAGTCTTGTACATTAAGCTGCAGAAGATTTGTCTCTAATTCTCTTTCACCTATCTGAATTATGCAGTCTTTATATTTAGTGTCAATAATTACGATTTTCTGAAGGGGTGTAGCAACATGCCATGGTTCTTCTAATTTCTCGGACATGCAGTGTAATTGTCTGAAAAAGCTAACTGATACGAAAGAACGTGTAGAACCAGAGTCAAATAGAGTGAAGGCAAGAGCCGAGTTGACTGGAAGTGTACCTGTCACCACTTGATCACTAGCACTGGCATCCTGACGAGTCAGTGCGAAAACCCGAGGGTTACCCCTTGATCTCTGGTCCTCCGGTGCAGAACGTCTGGGCTCATCCCTCTTCCGTCTCGGGCAGTCGCGTGCGATGTGTCCTATCTACCCGCAAAAATAACAAGCCCTGATCTTCTTCAAGCAGGTCCCGCCGTGGTTTTTGCCATAGGTGGGGCAACTTCTGCTCTATCTCTTCTTAGGCACAGGCTCCTTACTGCCTCCGGGCCCACTACTCTGCCCTCCCAATGACCGGATCCTCTTCAGGTCATCCCTCTCTCTCCCGGACCGTATCAGGTCAGTCTCAACCTTCAAGGCTCGGTCCAACACATCTCTGTAGCTAGAGAATAGGTGGGAGGATATCCAGGACCGAATCCCGTACCTTAGTCCCTGCTCCAACCTGTTTACCTTACTTCTCTCCTCCTCCATGAACTGGGGGCAAAATCGTCCCAGCTTGTTGAATCTGTTTGCATACTCCAGAGCGGACATCTGGTCGGACTGGGTCAGTGTCAAAAATTCGTTCTGCTTCATCTGGTTGACTGAATTCAAAAAATACTGGGTGTGCAACAATCTCTTGAAGTCCCTCCAGGTGAGTCCATCGACGGCATAAGCCATCTCCATGGCCGTCCACTAGTACTCGGCGTTTCCTTTCAGCATAGAGATCGCCAGTCGGACCATCACCTCATCGGGGAAATGGAGAGCTCGAAACATCTTCTCCATCTCCCGGATCCACGCTTCTGCCGCCATGGGATCGGATTCACCCTCAAAGGTCGGTGGGTTCAGTCGGCGAAATCTCTCGTAGTAGGAATCTGCCGGTTGTATAGCAGCCATTTGCATTTGCTGCTGTTGTTGTAGCAGCTGCGCCATCAGCTGATATACCCCGGCAAGGTCTGCCTGACCCGCCACAGACCGTGGAGAATCCTGGAGAATCCTGGGGGACTGACTGCTCGCTAGGCTCCGGGGAGGGTGGTCTCATATCGTCGTCCATGTCTTCTGATGATCGCCTAGCTGTCAAAATTTAAAGTAAGATTATAATAAACTAGTATATTATGATAATCTCTATGGGCTGCAATATTCTTAACTACCCATTGCCCCAGATATTTTATGGTTATTTTCTTGTTTATCCTAAGGCCCTGATACCACAAGATGTCACGTTCCGGATCCAAATCCGTGATACGGCTGTGCCATTGCCGACTATCGCCCACAATAGCACGCAGCCTCATACAAGGGTAACAGGTAGCCAATAGAATTCAAACTTTCATATATTAATATTGCAGTACAACCTTTAAGGCTGAATACAAAATACAAAACTTCTATACTATTTAGATATACAAAAGTGTGTATGCTTCTCCAAAAAATAACAAAGCTCTGTTACAAAAGAAAAACACATCTGAAGGCGATTACTGGTGAGGATCTGAAAGAAAATGAAAATAAACGGGCATGAGCTACACGGCTCATTAAGTAATTCTGCATAATCCTATCGGATCAACTAAAAGGCTAAACATCTTTAAACAGGGTTTGAGAAGCTCACATGTATATTATGTAATAATTTCTATCATAATCACATATTTATACTGGATAATCAAGGCAGTATTCTAAGTCAACTCATATGCTAAACATGTTTAGTCAGGGTTTGAGAAGCTGACATGCATAATATCTAACAATTTATCATGGCAAAATATGTATGCTGGGTAAACAAAGCATTACTTTAAGTCAAACAATAATTTTCGTAAAATATACATATGAAACCGCGCCCCCGGCATGCCATGGTCCATTCTCTCGGATGCTACTGCGAAGTCATTCTCAGCCACTGGCGGGGCCAGCTCAGTTATTAGTCAGCCACTGGCGGGGCCGGCTCAGTCATTCTCGACTACTAGCAAGGCCAACTCAGTTGCATTCGATCAGTAGCATCTTTGAGCCTATTTATAGTGCCTCTTGGCTAAATAGGATTTTGCTATACTAACTTGCATACATGATTTAAAATATCAGCATAATCATGGTGCATACATGGTCATAATTTATGAAATCATAACATATCATCCATGAAGTATGTACTTGAATAACACTTAGGAAATATAAATAAACATGATATGATCTATAACAATATTAGAACAAGTTACTTACAATAGCTGGTTAACCGCTTCCTTGGGTCCAGATGACGGATCTCTGATTCCTAAGACCACATTACAAGAGTCAGTTCATTCTACCATGGACTTGTTTGGATCCCAATCAAGGATCTTAGCCCAATTTAATTTGCCTAATTCGAAGCCTTTGGAGGTCAATTAAAGTAATTTGGGTCTACAAGGTCTAATTGGGCCTTTAATAAAAGTGTTGGGTCTGATTTATGGTTAGGTCCACCCTTTCTAGCCAATTTGGCCTTCTGCCAATTTAATTGGGCTTGATTTGAGCCTGATTTAGAACTAATTGGGCCTGCTGGAATCAACATGATATGAACAGGGTTCGGACCCAGCTCAATTGAGCTTAATTGGGTTTGGGTTTAGCCCAATTGGCTTAATTGGGTTCGCTCAGACCCAGTTAGGCTCAGACCCGATGCTATTTGGGCTTAATCAGACTCACTTCATTCAATTGGGCTCGGTTCACCTCTTTATTGGGTTTTCCCGAACCCATTTCAATTTATTTGGGCCTAATGGGTTTCGGACCCGAACTTGGATCCGACCCGTTAGGCAACCCGTTAAGGGTTCTTTCTGGGGTTTTCCTGAGGCTTCGGCCTCTTTCGTCCGTGCCTCTCCCTCTCCCCCTTCCTCCGGTTCCCTTTCTCTTCTCCTCGCCGCCTTTCGGCTCCTCCCTCTCCTCTCGCTGGCGACCGGGGAGATGAAGCTCCCTCGATCCACCGGCCAGGGCGGTGCTCCCCCCTCAGGGCAGCGGCGGCGGGAGACCGGCCCCTTTCCCCTCTTCTCCCTTCCCCCCTTTTTTTTTGTTCTTCTTCCTCTTCCGTTTACCCTCCTCCCTTTTCCCCCTTTTTTTATAGAAACCGCGCCACCACCTCTTCGCCAGCGCAGAGGTGGGGCTTGGCTGAGGCTGGCGGCCTTGAGGCCGCGTCTGTCGCCGGCTCGGCCAGACCCAGCGGCCCTTGGCTGCCCCTTAGCCTTAGGGCAGCCGCGGCCAGCGGCTGCGGTGCCCTGTCACCCGCAGGCCGAGTCCAGTTGGGCTTGGCCCGAGTGGACATCGGGCCTGGGCTTGGGCCATCCTCAGGCCGGCCTGCGGCCTGTGAGTCCGGCCCGCAGCCCGTGGATCCGGCCCGTGGCTCTTCTCCTGTCTCCCCCAGTGCCGGTCTTCTTCCTTTGTGCCGGTCTTCCTTCCTGTGCCGGTCTCCTCCCCTCTGTTTCATTAATGAAACAGAGAGGAGAACACCCCACAGAAGGGTTTCTCCATCCTTTTTCCCTACCTAAAACCCTGTTCACCGGGGCCCTTACCTTGATTTGGTTGGCTGGAGTTGGGCAGTACCTCCTCCTCAGCAAGCTCCCTCCTTCCTCTCCTAGGGCTGTAAGGTCCCTTCTGCCTCCAGCTCCAAGGCTCAGCTCTCTGGTGCAGTAAATCCAGAGGATTAGAGGTTTAGGAGGGTATATCAAAATCGGGGGTTAGCAAATTTTAGGGGTTATAAATATTTGGCTTAGGACTTGACCCCAAGGAGAGGTGGCATCCTCTCCTTCCTCACTGCTCCGGGAGCCACCAGCTACCCCCCCCTCTTCAGGCCAACTCAATGCTCAACTACCGAGGGGGAGGAGGTGGCGGGCTCCCATTTTGCATGTCTGTGGGGGTCTCTCCGTTGGCCAGCTGGTGGTCCTATCCTTTCAGCCCTCAGGCGGGAGATGACAGTCCTCCATGGCTACTCTTCATGGGCCAGCGTAGCCCACTAACCCCCCCGGGCCCAATACTCTTCAACTGGGCCCTACTGTATTGGGCCCGGTCTGTATTGGGCCCAGATATTACAGGATTTGAGCTCTCCTTCAACATTCAAATCCAAGTGGCTGAAAGTATAGCAGAGAGGTGGGATGCATGGTAAACATGAGAAAATCATAGCTCTGTTTTCTTTTTCGTTATTTCAGATTGGGAAATGTGGTGATTTAGCATTTTAAGCAAGTCTTAACACACCATGACAAGCTGATACATTTCCTACTTCTTTTTATTCTAGTAAGACGATATGTTTTCTTTTGATCATGATAGGATCACAACAGACCATTGCTTGATTAAAAACTTGGAAATTAAGGGCTAAGATTTATGGTCCAAAACAGACACCATATATAGATAAGGTACCAAGCAGAATACTTTACAACGTTATGGTAGCCACTGTTTGCCAAAGAACAAAGTCACTTTTGCTGAAGATTCTTAAACAAGAATCTGCTTTTTGATAGTCAACTTTTGTTAAATTTTTTAAATAGTTTTCTTGAGTCCATGGGAGACAAAAAGATCTACAAAAATAGAGGTTGTACAATTATAAATTCCCAAAATGGAATAAATGAACACAATTTAGTTGTTTTGCATGAGTACAACATAGATGTGATGGATTAAAAACTTACATATTTGAGTGAACAGAATGTAAGACTTGTACACATAAAGAAGCTACATTTAGTAAAATGTAGTCATAGGTGCAACCTCTAAACATTTCATATGCATTATGTTGTCGTACCTTTCCGATTATTTTCAGTTGCATAAAAGTAGAGAAACAAAAGAAATTTTATGCATGCAACCAAGATGGTTACTTTCCCCAACATTGAATACTTTACAGGCAACTCATTATGCATGTACATCTGGAATTGGTGTACACTCTCCTGTGAGTTTTATGAATCGAAGCATCGTACTAGCTTATGGAGAATCCCAACTTGGCCAGGATATCAGCACAGGAGCTTACTTCCCGTCAGCTATACATGACTCGATGGTCTTCCATATAGGCAATTAGATCCGGACACAACCCCTTATCCCTCAGTAGATGAAACACTACTAGAGCTCACCATCCATTTCCACTTTTCATACACCCCAATACCATTTCATTCCAACAGACGATATCTCTTTATAGCATTCTATCAAAAAGCCCCTAAGAAATATGAAACTCACCAACCTTGTTGCAGGAAACAAGAAGAGAACTCCCCAAGAGAGTGTCAGCAAGCTCCAACAACATAAACATGGATGGATCTCCCGAGCCTCTCATCTCCGAACCCTGTAGCACACCAGAAGCAACATTGAGAGTGTCGGCAAAGTGGGTTTCATGCCTCTAAGAACCCATCCAGGAAAACAGAGACAATTTACAAGCATAGCATCGCATTCCACGCACCAAAATATCTCTCTTTCAGGAATTCATTCAAACAGCTTGCGAGCATACTTGACATGTCCATGTATTCACAGAGTACATCCTCTAAGGCAGTGGCGATGTCTCTCCAGGGTCAAAGTCCAAGTCTCCCAGTTTACTTGGATGAATTTATAATACCGTATGGACGACCAGAGCACTCTCGAAGCTTGGCATGGAACACCGGTCCTTGACGAGTCTGGATCCTCCACCATGCGTGATTTGCACGGCAAAGATAACAGTTAATTACTACCAGAACAATATTAGAAGTATGCCCTACAAGCCAATTTGGCTAACACATTATTATATTGTGGAGCATAAATTTATACTTGGCCTAATTATGAATTTATTAAGTTGGGCATTCTTTTTATTCATGTTCTTATGTGTCCATGAATCGTCCAAAAAATTAATAAGATGATGACGCATATTCTCAAGAGTTAAAAATTTGAGATATGTGTCATTGGTAATTAATTCCTAAATTGCTCCTGATCGATGGACCATCACGAGGACGGTGATCGATCCGCTGAGATTAGTGCACAGATCACTTTTTTTGATGGACGAGTCTTGAGTCCACAGTATGGGGACACTGAAGTGATTGTGCAAATGCTTATTAGAGGACGGTGACCATAGTAAGTAATTACTTGGATGTTTATCCACTCGTCAATGACTTACTTGATGCTGTAGTTGTATGACTGGTCCTTTGACCTGTAATGCCTGGCTATTCACAATGAGGTTGCTATAGTTTAACGAGCACATAAACATGGGCCCTATCCATTTGGATCCTTGTGGTGCAGATTCGTTGCAGTAGGTTCATTGTAGGAGTAGGGGTGCATCTAGATAGAATCTATCGATCTTGATAAATTAGGAGAGATCCTACATGATTTATGAGACTGAGTTCGTAAATTCTTGACTAAGGTAGTTTTTGGAAAAAGAGTTTTTCAATCTCGAACTGGAGTCGAATAAATTTTACATATGACAGATGATGGGGTTTGACGAGTTATCCATGACCTCCATCCAGTCAAGATCCACGATAGAGGGACTATATCATACATTAACTGCACCTAGATGTTCATCTATTTCATTTTGCTGGGTAGCCACTACATGCTGCTAGATGTCACTGGTGGATTGTGAGATTCAAAGGCATTTACTTGGTGATCAGTGAACCCAAATGAGAAGAGTTGGAATTGTTCCAACCCATTGAAAGGAGTTTCAATGATATTGTGATAGGGATCACAATTTATCTCACTACCAGACAGAATAGAACTTATTGGGTCACACGCATTAGAGGTATTGACCGATCCGATGGTTGAATTGTGATTTGGAATCACAATAGTTCATTATTATCAATTTGATTGATAATTGGTTTAACTCACTAAGAGTTAGTGAGTAGAAGAAAGAATAATTGCAATTAGATTGCAATTTAATTAAATCAATTGGACTTAATTAATTGGGTTTGATCTTATTAAATAAGAGTCATATTTGGAGTAGGACTCTTAGAGTCTTAATTAGATTAGGATTTCAAATTATTAGAATCCTAATTGGATTAGGATTCCTAAAGTCCTAATTGAATTAGGACTGAAATTATATGAGTCCTAATTGGATTAGGACTCCTAGATGCCTAATTAATTTTTGGTCTAATAGATAAAGGTGACTCCTAATTGGATTAGGATTGAAGAGTTCAATTGAGTCATGATCTAATTGGGTCCTAATCAGATTAGGACCCTTATGGATAAACATGAGGCCACCTAATCTCTTTTTTTGAAAGGAATTAGACACCCATAAAGAGGCCCCACACCCCACTTCATTTAACGAAGTGGAGAGTGGGGCATGAGAAAAAAAGGAGGAGGGGCGTACGCCCCTCCCCTTAGTTTTTACGTGAGAAGAGAATAGGAGGGGCGTCCTAGAGATAGACTTGGAGCTCCTAAAAGTTAGGAGCTCCACACGTCTTGAAAGAAAAAAAAAAAAAGGGGACGGCCCCCTAGGGCTTTTCTTCTCTTCTTTCAGCTGTAAGGCCCCTTATACTCTTGGGTTTCAGCCGCAAACAAAAAAAAGGGAGGGAGGCGTGTGGTTTTTCCCTTCTTCCTTCTTCCACCGCAAGAAAAAGAATCAAAGGGAAAGGGCAGCAAGAAGGGTGAATCCTTTTTCTCCCTTCTAGTCCTTCCTCCTCTCTAAGGCAAGCAAGAGTTGATTCATTAGAGATGACTTCAGCCATCAAAACATATTTCTGCAAGGGAGCTAGCACCCTAGGGAGATTAGAGAGTTTGGATTGATCCTCTACCTCGTTTGGATACCCGTAGAGGTCGGACGCGTGTGCGGCTTCAAGCAAACCTCCAACAAATCCACGATCATCAGATTGCGGTGAATATCAACCCACACAAGGTGAAAATCTGATCTTCCTAATCTTATGAAAAAGTTTTAATCCTAATCTATCTATGAACATCGGTTTTAAAATACGTTCATGCTTTTTTGATGCGATCTCGCGCATTCCTCTTCTGCTGCATTTTGATTTTTCTGCGGCATGCGCGGGATTCCAAAAGTTTTGCATGTCCATACCTAATTGTTTACTTGAGAATATACCGAGTATTATTGCATGTGCAATCTAACAAAAGTTTTGCATGTCCGGGCATGCAATACAAACGAAGAAAAGAAGAACGTATGCTTCAAAATTTTACTATAAATTTTGGAGTGCAATAGATACCAAACACTAGAAAAGAACAACATACAAAATAGAGAGATTGGCTGAAGAAAGAATCAAGAACAATACATATATCTAGATGCTCTCCAACTTAGGGCTCGTTTGGTTCGTGGGAAACATTTTTCCTCATAGGAATATGATTCTTGGAAAGCAGATTCCTGAGAAGAGGATGTCTGGAAAGTACTTTTGGCATATTTGGTTGACTATGAGAAAATGACAGATTTTCAGAGTACTTATGTTTGGTTGACCATCTACTATTCTAGGTAAGTTATATGTAATTCCTATTATACACTTAATAAAAATTGGGTTTTTAATGCTTTGGATCAAATAAGGATAGCTGAAGAGCCTTTTTGGAAAAAATAAAAATGTTTCAATTTTTGGCTCACGGAAAAGTAACTTTTCCATGTTTCTCATGGAAAAGTCAACGTGGAAATCATATTCCCATCAGAATACAACTTTTTCGTCTTTCTTCTTTAAAAACTCCAACCAAACAATAAGCATCTCTTTACTTTTCCGTTGACTACACTTTCTCTCCTCTTTTTTCTGCAAACCAAACGAGCTCTTAAGGTTACAAGAATATGAAAAACACAATTGTGAGATACGGGGCTGAAGTCGGCAGCCCCAGCCGACTTCAGCCCCGATCCTGATATGGGAGGAACCGGAGAGGATTGCCATCCTCTCCGGCTCCTCCGGGGGACCAAAAGGGGCAAGGACGCCGCGGGTAATCCGCGGCGCCCCCCTAGCCAATCCGCGGCCAATTCACGGTCGCGGATCTCGCCCGACTGCCGCGATTTTTGTGGCGGAGGGCCGTTATGGTGGGGACGATAAAAACCCCACCCTTTCTTCCCTAGGGCATCACCGAACCCCCCTCCTCTCCTCCTTCTCCTCCCTCTTCTTCCTCTGCTCTTGCCTCCCAAGTGGTTGGCGGGCCGCCGGATCCACCACCATCACCACCCGTGCCCTCCCCTATTTTGGGATCCACTTCCCTTTTGGAAAGCGTCGCCGTCGCCGTCGCCACCGCTTGATCGCCGGATTGAGCAGCCTCGACCGAGATCCCACTGCCTCTGCCACCGCCGGTAAGCCCTCCTCTTTTGCCCTTGATTCCATGCCAAATAGAAAGCTTCCCTTTCTTTGTTTTGGCCTCATGAATCGAGACCATCTCGGTTGAATCTTGACCCCGGCCACCGCAACGGCCGCCAGCCGCCACTGCGGCCGGCTGGCCGTCGACCGAGGGGTGGCCTCTGGCCACCCCGCCGCCCCCTTCCTCTTCCGCTCTCCCTCTCGGTCTTCCCCTGCCGTGGGGGGGATTGGGGGAGGAAGATGGCCCTACGGGCCGAACAGGGCCCAACATGGGCCGGTTCACTGTGGGCCCGGTTCACTGTGGGCCCAACATGGGCCCGGTTAAAAAAAAAAAATTCCGAAACTGAAACCCAGTTCAGATCTGAGCCCGGAACCCGAATCCGAACCCAAACCCGAAACCCGAAACCCGAACCCATTTGGCCACTAAATAAAATTTTGCAGATAAGCCCTTGACAGTATATTATTTCACAAAAAGGATCTTCTGTATTTTGTATTTGATCCCTATAGGAAAGACTTATTACGTAAAGGTCCCCAACAATATTTATTTAGTCACCTCACTCAAGTTTTATTATAGAACAGTACCCTATAATTAAGTATTAGTCCCTGCAATAAATTTTATTGTATACAGGTACAATTAGAAGCCAACATTGGGGGCCCTATTTAGCCGAGTCTATACGGGCCCATTGGGCCGTGTCCGATATGGGCCCTATCGGGCCATGCCCATTATGGGCCAACTCTGGACCCTGTTGGGCCGTGACCAATAGTATTATTTTTGGATTTTGCTTAGCTCTGAAATTAACAAGGAATTAATTAAATTTAAACAGGTGAACCTGATCCGTCTATCTGAAGTAGGAATTAAGCGAGAAGATGTAAGTAACTTAATACTCCAAGTGTGATTTCTAAATTATTTGATAAACTGATTATGTTTTGACATATATTTTGTATTCAGTAAAATGGGTCAGGCATGTTAAATTTTATTTGAAAATTTTGTTATATGCTCTGAAATCCGCAAAATATGACTGGATAATTTATGAAATCTATTTTTCTGTATATATGCATTCTCAGCATGGCTATGATCTGCTCTGTCCTGTTCTGGCCCCGCCAATGGGAATTATACGTTGGTCCTGTCGACTTGTAATCTGTGAGGAACCGGTTTCGACACCGTACCACCGGTGATTAGAATAGTGGTATTTGGACACCGTACCACCGGTGCTTAATAATAGTGGTGTTTGGCACCTTGTGCAACCCATGCCACTGGATTACGTGGCCGTAGCCCATTATGTTGAGATTCTGATATTATGTTTTCCGAAAAATAATAATAAGTTTTGAAAACAACAAATGATGTTACTTATGATTTATTCCAGATATTATCCTGCATTTGATCTGATATGTTCTGACCCCACTTTGGGGTATTTTGTTGCTTACTGGGCTAGTGTAGCTCATTATTTTATTTTCTTTAATTTTCAGATCCAGAAGCTTGATCGCACGGGATTGGGGAGTGCGTTAGATTTCCAATGAATTTTCAGTTTTTGGCATTTTAATTAATTTAGTTTTGACATTTGAATTTTGTTGGCAAATGTGATTTTGGAACTATGTAAGACTGCTTTTGAACAATTTAAATAATTATGTCAGTTTTGAATATTTGTATCTGCTTTGATATAATCCGATGCCTTGCACGCCTGTGCGGCCCGCCGTGTGGGCGTGCGGCGTCTGCCGCGCCTCGGGCTCGGGGCGTGACAATAATTGTGTTGTACTACACAATAGTTTACAGAAACGGCACCATTAGTCATGAATTGATTTGAAACCTGGTGTTAATGTTGAACCCGTTTGAGAGTGGATACACTACAGGAAAAGTCCGTTTTACCGACTCTTTTTTGCCGACGCTTTTCACAAGCATCGGCAATTTTTGGTCTAGCGTCAAAATTTGCCAGACTCTTGTAAAAAGCGTCGGCAAAAGACGACGCTAGTCGTGGGCCTAAGACGACGCTAAAAAGCGTCGTCGAAAGCCAACAAGCCCTCTTTCCGTTTTCTCGGCCACCGCCCTCCACCCTCAACCCAGAGATCGAAGAGAAAACGGAACCCCCTCCCCATTCCTCGTCCATTCCTCGTCTTCTCTCTCTCTCTCATCATCATCGCCCCCCCCTCCCTAACCCCCTCCACCACGGAGGAGGCGGTGGAGGACTACGTGGGGCTCTCGGAGGCCGCCTCCTCGCACCCCGCCACCGCGGAGGAGGCGGCGGAGGAGGGGAGGAGAGATGAGGACGAGGAGGACCTGGAGCTGGGGTTGAGCCTTGGGGCGGAGGAGGGGAGGAGAGATGAGGACGAGGAGGACCTGGAGCTGGGGTTGAGCCTTGGGGCGAAGAATGCCGCCCGCGGTGGTGGCGGCAAGGTGGCGGCTGCGCCGTGGGGGCAGTCTTGCAGGATTCTGACTGCCAATGACTTCCCTTCTCTGGTGTACCGTCCTTCGCCTAGGTCGTCCTCCACATCCTCCGTTTCCTCCTCCTCCTCCGCTGCTTTAGCCGGTGGAGCCGGCGGCGACGGCGTCGCCGGCACTAAGAGGGCCGCGGACGCCGTTGCTCCGGACGTCGTCGGATCCGATCGCCCACCCAGGTGAGCGTTAGACTCTCTTTATTTACTCTTATCGGATTTTTTTTTTTTAGCTTTTGCAAATGGGCTTTTCATGCAATGGGTTTCTTTGTTATTTTGGTTTATATTTCTCTCTGCTTCCTTTCTTCAAATATTTGTGGATTTTGTCTGGGTTTGATTTTTTTTCTTTTAATGTTGAAAAGGAAAACCGTCCCGGTTTATATTCTGCTATATGATATTGTCTACCTTTTCTTTTTTCTTTTTTGGTTTTTCTCCAAGCTTTTTGTTTATATTATATTCAATTTTATCTCTTTCTGATCTGGGTGATCCATGAAGTTGTTGGTGCTCAGGTTCTATCTAATTACTCTTATTTCTTATACTCTGCACTTGCTTATTCTTCCAATATTCTAATAACTAGGAACCCTTTTTTGTTGAAATATTTTTTTTTATTACCCACTTGAGTTTTCCTTCTCAGTAAAGTTTTCTTTCAATTTATTTACCCTACTTCCTTCCCAAATAAGGCAGCATTATTACTACTCCTAACTTATTGATACATTTTAACTCCATTTTGGGAGCTCAAGAAAAGGTATCTCTCTTCAACTTAATGATATTATGCTTCAAAAAAGAATGGGAAATGATGCATCAAGGCTAGTGATAGCATGACTATGCCAATCAAAAGAAAAGGGAGAGTAAAGGGAAAAAATAAATGAAAGATGAAGACATGGTAGGCATGAATTGTTGATATCTGGAGAATTCTTGGATTGCTATTTACTGTTTTTTTTTTCTTTGCTACAAATAATTTGCATCTGGGAGCAGTCAGGCAGTGGTGGGATGGCCACCTATAAGGGCATTCAGGATGAACAGCTTGTTTAACCAATCGAAAGACAACACCTCTGGGACTAATTCTGCCGCCCACAAGAAGACCAACAGCAGCAACACCAATATGAAGGAAGCCAATGGGATCGATGGTCGGGATAACAAAGGGAGGGCTGCTGGGTGCTCTCGCTTTGTTAAGGTGAACATGGATGGAGATCCTATTGGGAGGAAGGTGGATCTCAATGCTCATCGCTCTTATGAAACCCTTGCGCTCGCTCTGGAGCTCATGTTTCACAAACCCGCGATGGCCCTCAGTACCTGTTGCGTCTGTAAGCTCCAGCCTCCTAAATTCCCTTGGTTTTGCTTTAGCTGTAGTTAAATCGATCTCTTTATGGGTATGTTCACTAGAAATCATATTAGCTGAAATATTGTAAGATGCATAAGATTAATAAGTGGTTATAGAAACATGATACCTTTCACTGTTGATTGCATGGTTTCCATAGTCCTACTGTTGAAGAGGTAAAACTGCTTTGAAGCAGTCTACTTGTATGTACAAAATAAGGGCTGAAGTTATTTCTCTTATTATTATTATTATTATTATTATTATTTGATAATATTGGCATGGATGAAATTTTGATTTGGTCAAAGTGGATGATGCAGATGGTGTGAAGGCCTCAAAGTTGTGGGGGGGCTCCTATGAATTTGCTCTTACTTATGAAGACAAGGATGGGGACTTGATGCTGGTTGGAGATGTCCCTTGGGGGTAGGCATTCTTTCCATTCCATATTTACAACAAATGAGCTAGGATGGTATCGCAAGCAAATTGCTTAATGGCAGCCTTCTTGCACTTGATGTTGGTATGGTGGTGTCTCCAATGCCATTTCTGTAGAAAAAAAGTGCATAGGGTGCTTGGCTACGGTATTCATACATGACATAGATTTGCTTTTAGATCAATATTTCTGCAACTGCACAAGATGTTATTTCTTATTTTTCTACCTTACATTCACATGGTTGCATGGTATGCGGTACTCTAATTCTGATTTGTGTGTTAAATACAGGATGTTCTTGGACACTGTCAAGAGACTTAGAATTATGAGGACCTCCGATGCCCGTGGGCTTTGTAAGTGAGTTTCTGCAATCAACGTAGGAAAGTCGGTTGCAGGCTTTCTAGTATACTGATAATCATAACTAGGTTCATATCAATCCAGACCATTATATATGGCACTAGACTTTGATGCGCCTTTATCAATATTCTTCTATTCTGCCAACACTGAATATAAACATAATTAAGCATGGGGTATTCCAAAATGAACTAAATATCATGACCATGGCTCATCCAAGTGGAAGTTAACAAATCTGATGGGACCGACCAACATGCCCCTTTGCAGTTTTCCTTTAGAATTAGATCACAGTTGTGAAGTTTTGGGCGGAATGACTCGATGCTGATATCTTTAACTCTGATCTGATTTTGCTGCAGCTGCAAGGTTCCAATCCTCCAATAACTCTTACAAGCCTTGAAAGGAGATGAAAGAACAAGTGCTGTTGACTAAATAGAGAAAGAGAAAAAGGTAGAGAAATAGAGAAAGACAAGGTCGTTTCCTTTTTGCTTTTCTCTCGGGTCAAGCCAGGATCACAACCATCCATTTGTGTTTGATTTTGGCTTAATGACCCCTTCTGTTAGGTGGGTTGCTAAGTACACCAACCAATATGTTTTCAATTTCTCTGTAGCTCCATACACATGACCAGTAACTATATGTGAATGGTGCTTCCAATACTGTAAGTATTGCTGCCTGTTTTGCTTCAAGATTTGAGGGATAAGATGAGGTTTATCTGTTTCAACATATCCAAGTGAAATAGATGATTTTGGATGTTCACTGTTGTTTCTCGACTTGCAAAAATTTTCCCCAGTATTTTTGCTCTTGTATTTGGCAATTCCCAGCTGCTTTTATCCGACTCTGCTCGTGATGCAGGGCGTCCATGAATCTATAATGCATGTTTTTTGGTATCTTTGTGCGTGCTGCGAATGGATCTGGGAACATGGCTTTAGCTCTGTTTGAACCCTGCTGTACCTACCATCACCATGTTGGTGGAGAGGCATGTTCCTGAACTGTACCGGAGAATACGATCTCTGGAAATCTAAGATGTTTTTCGTACGCCTTTATCCCATCGTAATCAGGAAATGATGAAATCTTCTGCGTGCCTCTCATGGCAGAATTGTCTGATGGTGCAAGTTAAGGCTACCCGGGCAGTGTCTTCTCACGAACAGTTCTGGGTGAGAAATACTTTTTTACTCCAGCATCAGGTTTAGTTGTTATATTTTTTCATTGCATTGTAATGTAGGGATCAAATTATAGCTGCATCTTGGGCAGTGAACTCATGTATCAGCTGTTAAGACAGTGAACTATTATGACCAAAACAAATTGTATTATAAGCTTCTATAGAGCAATGAATTATCTACCTTGAAGCCTTTTTTTAATCTGATTTTGGTGTTTATTTTTTTTTGCTGGTGCCATTTTTTCGTATTTTTATTTTTTTTTAAAAATGGAAATCCCGACGCTTTAAAGCGTTGGTAAAAAAAGTGGTTGCACGCCTTCGCCGACGCTTTAAAGCGTCGGTAAACTATATGCCTACGCCGACGCAAAAAAGCGTCGGCCGTCGGAAAAACCGTTCCGACGCTTTAAAGCGTCGGCGAAAATCAAAACTGTATTGGGCTTTATCGACGCTTTAAAGTGTCGGGAAAGCCGTTTTTGCCGACGCTTACATTAGCGTCGGCAAATCTCTGTTTTTACCGACGCTTTCTCTTAGCGTCGGCAAAAACCGGACCCACGCCCAGCTGCCCGATGTCTGACCCGAATTCGCCGACGCTTATAAGCGTCGGTAGAGACAAAAAAAAGCGCCGGGAGTTATTCCTTCTTTTGTAGTGATACCTGTAGTATGAAGCCTGCAGTACCCATTCATAGAAAATCAAGGGCAGTGAGTCTAGAGAAGTCATAGTAAAGATGCCCGGGGGGATGTGTGGAGGGATGAAGTAATTTGTGGTTGAGACAACTCGGGTATCCATACCTATTCAAATCAAGGAAGCATCACCACCAATGCAGATGACCTTGATTTCATTTTCATGAGTCACAGGAAGCTTCTGATCATGCTCCGCACCTGTACTTCGTTGACTCTTTCCAGAAAATTCCTTCTATTCCTTCTGTATCTTCATTAGAAAATGCAACACTTTGCTTTCATCAAGAAAATGTTTGATGCAATCTACAAATCAACATCTTCTATTCTGCTCTTGTAAGTCATTATATGCTCCAAACAGTGCTCCAATCCAGGACTTTTTGTAGTCCCATTTTATCAACTTTTCTTCTGAGTTCAGTTGCGTCCTTCCATCTTCCAGTGTCCACAGGCATGTTTGACAAAAGAACATCCATGATGCGAAGGATCCAACTAAAACAGCTTTTTAGCTGCTGCCAGACCTACGTCCGAGTTTCCTTGAAGTCGGTATGGTCCCAATAATGCACCCCAAGCATGTACCCCTGGATTTATTGGCATTTTCCCCAAAGCTTCATATGCCTCACTAATTACTCCACCTCGGTCAAGAAGGTCAATGAAGGTTGAATAATGCTTTCTTTGTCACAAGAATGAGTAAGAACGAGTCATCAGATCAAATGAGGATGAGACAGCATGGCTACAGGCTGATATGAAGATGAAAAAATTGACCATATCGGGATTTAGGCCTATCTGCTGCATTTGGGAACAGAGTTTTCTGACCTCCTCTGCATGTCCATGCATGTCATAGCCCTGAAGCATGGAAATCCAATATACTACCTTCTTAGATCCATCTTACCAAGGTCCTGTTTGGGGAGCTGTTGGCAGTAGAGCTGTTGGAAGTAAAGCCATTGAAAGTAGAGCTGTCTGAAGTAGAGCTGTTATAAAAAGCTGTTTACTGTTTGGTAACTACATTCGTAAAGTGCTGTGGTACTTTGTTTTGTGTTTGGTAAACAAACTGAGAAAGCACTTTTGTATGACAAAATTACCATAAAGGACATTGCATAGTATTATACAACAGAACATAATAAAACATAACATAAATTAATATATAAATATACGATATAGTATAATATTATTGTAATATAAATTAATATTATGTTAATATAGCATAATAGTAATATAATTATTAGAGTAAATTAATATTTGGTAATATAACATGATATTAAATTATTTAACATAACATATTAATGTATTATGATATAATGTAATATATATTATATTTATAGTATAATACAATAATAAAAGTATAAAATATTATAATTATTAATATAAATTAATTTCTCATAATATAACATAATATTAAATTATTTAAAATAACATATTAATGTATTATAATGTAATGTAATATAATATAATATTTATAGTATAATACAATAATAAAGGTATAAAATATTATAATAATTAGTATAAATTATTTTTTATAATATAACATAATATTAAATTATTTAAAATAACATATTAATATTTCTCGCGGTCCAGGGGCTCTTCTTCGTGGTCCACGCTCGAGGAGGACCTCAGCGTGGGCCGCGAGGTTGATGATTAAAAAAAAAACAATAGATTGATTTTGGAAGGTACGGAGAAGGAATAAAAATTTTTTCTTCTAAAATGTGGTTCAAGAGATGCATACAAAAATTGAAAAGAAAAATACCTTTTCTTACGGAAGGGAGTCTGACGGCTAGGGTTCTTGGCTCCAGCAAATTTTTAGGTTTATAAAGGGACAAGCTATGTAATTATTATATTTTAATATGGGCATTTTTGTCAAAAATACAGCTTTCCGAAAAAGCTGAAACAGCTTCCTCCCAAAAGCTGTTTTCAGCTTCCCGCAAAAGCAGCTTTTTGAAAAATTTACCAAACACAGTTTTTCATGTAAAAGTACTTTTGGAGGCCCTCCAAAAGCTCCCCCAAATAGGGCCCAAATAGCAGTCTAGCGATTCTTAAGTCACTGCATTTTACATATACATCTAGTAGTGAAGTTCCAACAAATAGATCAGATTCATACCCAGCTTTAATTATGATTGCAAGAGGCCACACAATTTAATTCAATGAACCAATAACTGCACAGAACTGAAGAGTGCAGTGCAGGGTGATTGAGGCCCTATTTGGGAGAGCTTTTGGAGGGCCAAAAAACACTTTCTGACCCTCCAAAAGTACTTTTAGATAAAAAATGGTGTTTGGTAAAATTTTCAGAAAGCTGTTTCAGCTTTTGCGGAAAGCTGAAAACAGCTTTTGGGGAGAAGCTCCAATTTGGAGCTTTCCGAAAATGCTGTTTTCAATTTTGTCGAGAAGCTTTTTTTAGACCAAAATACCCCCATTTAAATCTTACTTTTTTCTCCAAAATCCTCGTCCCACCTCTTCCTCTCTCACCCATCCTCTTCCTCTCCCTCTCTATCTTCTTCTTCCTCTCAACGTCGCCGCCTCTGCTCCTTCTTCCTCTTCTTTTTTTTTCTTTTTTTTTTTGTTTTGGGAGCTCGTGGCTGCCCACGATGGCAGCCACCATGCTGGCCACCACCCATAGCCGGCGACCCTTCTATATTTCAATGAAATAAAATAATAAATAAATAAATAACTAAATAAAATAAATAAAAAAGAAAAATAATGAGTGAGTTGCAAATAATTTGATCTAAATAAATAAATAAAAAAATAAATAAATAAAAATATTAGTAATTATTTAACCAATTTTATCACCAAGCTAGAAAATTTGTTAGAGAGATTAATGGTCATTAGAAGGATGAAAAATGAATTTACACTAATAATTATAATATTTTATATATTTATTATTGTATTATACTATAAATATAATATTATATTACATTATATCATAATACATTGATATGTTATGTTAAATAATTTAATATTATATTAAATTATTATTCTATAATACATAATGTTATAATACTATATTATAACAATATTATATTACATTACATTAATATTATATTATATCATATATTTATGTATTAATACATATTATATTTTATTATACTCTGTTGTATAATACTAGTAATGTCCTTTATGGTCATTTTGTCACACAAAAGTACTTTCTCAGTTTGTTTACCAAATACATGTTAAAGTGCCACAGCATTTTAAAAATATAGTTACCAAACAGCAAACAGCTTTTTATAAACGCTCTGCTTCACACAGCTCTACTTCCAACAGCTCTACTTTCAAAAGCTCTACTTCTTGTTAGGGTTTCCCAGTGCCCTAGGGCGCAGCGGAAGATACGGGATTATAAAATTTTCTTATAAAACCCATTATATGAAACCCTAATAAGCCAAGATCACCTTAATAGTATAACCAAATAATGTAGAAAATATAATCTTGGTATAGAAGAATACCTATCACGCTATATCCAATATATCTGAAGATGTCCTAAGGTGCCCAAATGTTCACCCTCCGATGTTGATCCACACAGGAATGGGTTCAAGACTCTAGCTCCACCAAAACTTGATTCTAATTGTTCAATCCTTCCAAAGGATTTAATTGGCTGATTTTCCTTCACTTCCTTCTTCCTTTCTACCTCTAAAACATTCACTAGCCTTTTTGTCCTAAAGAAGACCCTCTTGTCTTGGGTTAGGACAAAAGAGAGAGGCTTGTAAGAAAGAAGGGATAAGGGAGAGAGAAGGAGAGGCTTTTTCTTGGATGATCTTTAGAACCCCAAGGCACCTCCTATTTATAAGAGATGGAGGGATGCATCATAAAGGGATGCATCCCATCCACACACCTCATCATGATGAGGCATGTGCCAAGAGATGCATCCCATCATGATGGGGTGCTAAGGAGAAGGGTGTATCAACTTCTTTCTCACATCTCCCTCTTAAATCCTGATGATCCAAGGGCCCAAATGCAGTGAACCAAAGCCAATGGTCCAGATCTAGGTGCCATCTAATGGTCCAGATCAAGACATCATCATCCAGGGTGCCATCCAATGGTCCAGAAGTAAGATGCCATCACCGATGGTCCAGATTCAGGCGCTGAGCAACGGTCCAGATCTTTCATCCAGAGAGCCATCCAGTGGTCCAGATTCAGGCGCTGAGCAACGGTCCAGATCTTTCATCCAGAGAGCCATCCAGTGGTCCAGATTCAGGCGCTAACCAGTGGACCAGATCCTTCATCCAGGAAGCCATCCAATGGTCCAGATGAAGGCGCCAACCAGTGGACCAGATCCTTCATCCAGGAAGCGATCCAATGGTCCAGAAGTGAAGGCCCTATCAAACCCAATCCAATTGGGTTTAACCAACTTAAAGAAAACATTAAACCTAATCAAATCAGGTCTAATTAAAGCCAAATGGGTTTCAACTCTTGGCTAACCCATATTAGGTCATGATCTAATCATATTAGATCAACCTAATCTAAGAATCATATTCGAATTTAATTCGAATCAGGAGCTAGGGTTTGCAACACGTGCTAGCATGTTCATCTTGCAAACATGATCTAATCCAATTAGACCCTTGATCAATTCCCTTGTGTGTGACCCATTGGGTTCCTTATCTTAGCCAGCAGTAGGTGCAGGTGCAAGTTGACCTAACCTGATTAGAATACCTCTAATCCAATTTAGGTTCAATTTAGTGCTAAACCTGACTTAGCAATCAGAACCTTTCTGATGCTTTGATCTAATCAAACTCTTTGATCCGATCAACCCACAAGACATGATTGACGTCTAGCAACGTATCATGTCTACCCGGAAGATGAGGAATGTATTGGACAAATCCAAACATACCCTTCAGTGGAAAGTTACTGTGCAATTCAATCCCTCAGTCATACTACATCCTGAATAAGTGCATGAGTATGGATCAATATCAAACTCAATCACTTATTCATGTCTCTCTCAATCTTTTATATGATAATTCAAACAATGAAACATTAGAAACTCTTTCTAATATTCATTTTGCTTTGATCAAAGGCTTCTTGAATCATCATAAGATTAGAGTAAGTAGGATGTTACCTTCTCTTACTAGAAGTGACTGATTCCTTGTTGACCTACTCACAACCTTCGTACAAAATCCACCATATCCAGAATACCCCGTACACAACGCAATGTCGTGAATGAGGGTAAACCAAAACATAGCTTCAAGTGCACAAGGTACCATGGTGATCTCAGGTCTAAGGATCACTTGCACAACTCCCACTATGAGAACCATCTTTTGATAATTAAGTAAGAATCCATAAGATGTTCTCATGGCTGGTCATTTCAGTGAACTCATTCCTCTAATGAGCACCCACATCTTTGTATTAGTGTCTCACACAAGTGATTATGAGATCAATCACCCTCTATATTGAGCATACATAAGATGTGCCAGTCTTTCTGGTAATATTGATCCCCGACTCAATATACCAATTTGACTGGAAATATTCTAAATTAGGATTTTAGGATTTTAGGTCTCACTGGTATGATCTCATCATAACCCTAAAACCAATGTCCTAATTTATGGGGTTCATCATCCAATAATAAAATAGATAAGCAGCAAATGATGAAACACAATGCCTTTATTGATATATATCGAGTGTCAAAGTACATGATTTGGAGGATTACAAAGAGAAACCCATCAAATGATTGGCTTATAGGGCATCTACTCTTTCAATCTCCCACTTGCACTAAAGCCAATCGCCCTTATATTTTAACCCCATACAATCGAGGTGACGATTGAATTGCTGCTGTGGTAGAGCTTTAGTAAATGGGTCTGCTATATTGTTCTTTGTGTCTACTCGTTCAATCTTGACGTCTTGTCTTTCGATTATCTCTCGAACAAGGTGGAAGCGTCTCAAAATGTGCTTGGATCTATGATGAGACCTTGGTTCCTTAGCTTGTGCAACTGCTCCAGTGTTATCGCAATAAACTGGGACTGGTCCGGCAATCTCAGGAACTACACCCAGCTCTGTGATGAACTTCTTCATCCAGACTGCTTCCTTAGCAGCTTCACTAACAGCTATGTATTCTGCCTCAGTAGTTGAGTCAGCTACAGTTTGCTGTTTGGAACTTTTCCAACTCACTGCTCCACCATTCAAAGTGAAGATATATCCAGAGATTGACTTGCTATCATCTGGATCAGATTGAAAGCTAGAATCTGAATAGCCTTCTAGTTTCAATTCTGATCCTCCATAAATTAGAAAAACATCTCTAGTCCTTCTCAAGTATTTGAGAATGCTTTTCACAATTTTCCAATGATCCTCCCCGGGATCTGCCTGAAATCTACTTACCATACCCAAGGCATAAGCTACATCAGGCCTGGTACATAACATAGCATACATGATCGACCCTACTGCCGAAGCATAGGGAATAGAACTCATTCTATTCCTCTCTTCAGTTGTCTTAGGAGACATCTTCCTAGAGAGTTGTATGCCATGTCCTATGGGTAAGAAACCTTTCTTACTTCCATCCATGTTGAACCTCTTCAGCACATTATCAATGTACCTAGACTGGGACAAACCTAGCATCCTTTTAGATCTATCTCTATAGATCCTTATACCAAGTATATAGGATGCTTCACCCAAGTCTTTCATGGAAAATTTCTTTGATAGCCAAGTCTTGACCGATTGCATCATTGGAACATCATTTCCAATGACCAATATATCGTCCACATATAATATCAAGAAGACAATAGCACTCCCACTAGTCTTCTTGTACACACAAGGTTCATCTATATTTTTAATGAAGCCAAACTCTTTGACTATCATGTCAAAATGGATGTTCCAACTTCTAGATGCCTGCTTTAATCCATAAATGGATTTCTTAAGCCTACATACTTGATTTGCTCTCCCTCTTGAGACAAATCCCTCTGGCTGTGTTATATAGACCTCTTCCTCAAGGTGACCATTAAGAAAGGCGGTTTTGACATCCATCTGCCATATCTCATAATCATAGTATGCAGCTATAGCAAGGATAATCCGAATAGATTTGAGCATAGCTACTGGCGAAAAAGTTTCATCATAATCAATGCCTTGTTTTTGCCTGAAACCTTTTGCCACTAGCCTGGCCTTGTAGGTTTCTACTTGGCCATCAGCTCCTATCTTCTTCTTGTATACCCATTTGCACCCTATTGGAATCACTCCCTCAGGTGCATCAACCAAAGTCCACACTTGGTTTGTATACATAGAATCTATCTCGGATTTCATGGCGTCCAACCATCTGTCAGAGTCCCTACTCTTGACAGCTTCCGAATAGGTCAGAGGGTCATCGTTATCAACGATGTGGGCTTCATCATTCTCAATGATAAATCCATACCTCTCAGGTGCATTTCGCACTCTTTCTGACCTTCGAAAAGGAGTAGTGTGTAGTGGCTGTACCTCTTCCATGGGTACATCTGGTTGAGGATTATTATGTGTCTCACCTTGTAGGTCTTGAACTTCATCAAGTTCAATTCTTCTATCCTTGCCCTTTTCTAAAAAAAACTCTTTTTCCAAGAAAGTGGCATGCCTAGCAACAAATACCTTTTGTTCGGTAGGATTATAGAAGATATATCCTAAACTGTCTTTAGGATAACCTACAAATATACATTTGTCCGATCTAGCACTTAGCTTATGTCCAAAATTTCTTTTGACATAAGCATGACAACCCCATATCTTAAGATACTTAAGATTAGGTTTTTTTCCTTTCCATATCTCATATGGAGTGCTAGATACAGACTTAGATGGTACTCTATTTAATACTAATGCAGCAGTTTCTAGGGCATGTCCCCAAAAGAAAATTGGAAGATTTGTGAAGCACATCATGGACCGTACCATATCTAATAAGGTACGATTCCTTCTTTCAGCTACACCATTTAATTGTGGCGTATATGGAGGTGTCCATTCAGAGAGTATACCCTTTAATTTAAGATAGTCTAAAAATTCACTAGAAAGGTATTCTCCTCCTCGATCAGATCGAAGGATTTTAATACACTTTCCAGTTTGTTTTTCGACCATACTTTGATACTCTTTAAATTTATCAAAGGCTTCGGATTTATGTTTCATTAGATACACAAAACCGAACCTTGATAAGTCATCAGTAAATGTGATGAAGTAAGAGTATCCATCTCTAGCTTGAGTTGACATAGGACCGCACACATCAGTGTGTACGAGTTCTAACAACTCACTTGCCCTTTCTCCATGTCCCGAGAATGGAGACTTGGTCATTTTACCCATAAGACAAGATTCACAAGTTCCTAATGATTCAAAATCATAAGGATCAAAGAATTTATCTTTATACAACTTATGTAACCTTGTCTCACTAATATGACCTAATCGGTAATGCCAGAGGAGGGTATTATTAATATTTTCTCTTTTTCTTTTATTATCTTTGCCAATATGAAACATAACATTATTAAGATATAATACTAAAAGACCATTTTCCATAGTGCCATGACAATAATACTCATTAGATAAAGAAATAGAGCAACCATTGCTCTTTCCATTTATTTCGAATCCTTTCTTAAGCAACAAAGGAATTGAAATTACATTTCTAATGATTTTTGGCATAAAATAACAGTCTTCTAGCTTCAAGAACTTTCCGGAGGGTAGCTCCAGTATGTAGGTGCCAACAGCTTCAGCCTGGATGGATTCTCCTCCAGCGCCATATAGCTCGAAGTCACCTTTCTTCAATCTTCTAATTTTCTGCAGTCCATGCAAAGATTTGCATATGTGAGAACCACAACCGGTATCCAATACCCATGAATTAGAATCAGAAGAACTTAATGTCATATTGGCATGTAATAAAGACATACCTTTTGATGCAACACTTGCATCAGGCTTCACACTTGCAAGAAAGCTCTTGCAGTTCCTTTTCCAATGCCCCATCTTGCCACAGTGGAAACAGGTACCGGGTCCAGAGATTTTCTTTCCCTTCTTCTTTTTGATGCGACTCTTAGGGTTTAGTTTTTTCTTTGAACCCTTGTTGCCCGACTTCTTCTTTGAGCTCTCACCAACAAGAAGGATCGGACCCTTGTCCTTCTTGATGTGAGACTCTGCTGTTTTCAGCATATTTAGAAGCTCAGGCAGGGAGGAATTCAGTTTGTTCATGTGATAATTCACGACAAACTGCGAGAATGAGTCGGGTAGTGATTGCAGGATCAAATCCTGACTGAGCTCACTGTCCATAGCAAAACCAAGTTGACTTAATCGAGTGATTAAGTCTATAACCTTTAAACAGTGGTCTTGCACAGACGATCCCTCGATCATTCTAGCACGGAACAACTGTTTAGATATCTCATATCTAGCAGTTCTGCTCTGCTCACCATATAGCTCCTTTAAGTTAAGGAGTATGGAGTGAGTATCCATGCTATCATGCTGCCTCTGCAATTCATTATTCATAGAAGCAAGCATGATACATTTGACAGTCAAACTGTCATTTTTTCACATACGATATGTGGCCAATTCCTCCTCAGTTGCATCTTCCCCTGCTGACCCTAGGTCAGGGGTTTCAAGAATGTAGGAAAGTTTTTCTTGTGTGAGAACAATCTTTAAATTTCTCAACCAATCCATATAGTTGGGACCAGTCAATTTGTTTGTATCTAAGATACCTCTAAGTGAGAGTGAAGATGCCATTTTTGCAGAATTAATCTATAATTACAAAGAACACTAATATAAGCAGACCAATCATGATGACATGTATTCAATCAGACAAGGACTTCTATCTAATTGTTACTCCCACTATTTTTATCGAATGTCATAACCCTCAAATATGATGAACGAGAAAATACTAATTTTCTTAGTGGGGTTGAGATCCAAATTCCTTATAAAAGACCTTGTGGGAATCACAACAAGCCCTTATAAGTTCAAAGGTAGGAAACTCTTTCCAATTGCATCCCATGCAATTCCCAACTTTATTCTGTCCTCTAGCACACATATAGTCTTGTGGGAATCACAACAAACTATTGTGTCTAGTTAAGTCAAACCCTTCATTTTTATACAGTCATATTTGAATAATGCTGCCCTTGTGGGAATCACAACAAGGCAACATATTAAAATATGCCATATGCATCATATGCACCAAGATATTACAATATCAATCCCTAATACTAGCCTTGTGGGAATCACAACAAGCTAGCGTAGATATTGACATAATAATATCTAAGCATGAAGGAAGGACCTTTATAGTGTTATATCAGCAATTAGCTTTTCCATGGAGGTCAATCAAATAGTTGGCCAGGTAAGCAGATGGGAGGCTCTCCTTACTTAGTAAGGTCCTAATTAAATAACCACCTGTAGCCTCTTTCCTAGACACCAACTTAGTCAATTGATTCAGAATGGCTCAGCTTAAAGCAATTAACACTACGACTTAATTATGAATTTAGTGAGGGCTTTCAAATAGTAGTATCTTACTAACATTAAGCTCAACCATAAAAGACAATCAAATAATTGGCCAGGAAAGCAGGTGGGAGGCACCCCTCACTCAGAGAGTGAGGTCCTAATTAAGTAACCACCTGTGGCTTCCTTCCTAGACACCAACTGAGTCGATTGTTCCAGAATGGGTCAGCCCAAAATTTTCATACTACTATATTGGTCTCATTGCACATTCTATAATTTAGTACTAGCAATTATACTGTGCTACAACATGAATATAACACTATCTCATAGCATAAACTAATCATGCATACAAACAACCTAGCTATCTCATAGCATCAAGATAATAGCATGTATTATCATTTGGTTAAACTGATTAAGGGTGGCTCTGATACCACTGTTAGGGTTTCCCAGTGCCCTAGGGCGCAGCGGAAGATACGGGATTATAAAATTTTCTTATAAAACCCATTATATGAAACCCTAATAAGCCAAGATCACCTTAATAGTATAACCAAATAATGTAGAAAATATAATCTTGGTATAGAAGAATACCTATCACGCTATATCCAATATATCTGAAGATGTCCTAAGGTGCCCAAATGTTCACCCTCCGATGTTGATCCACACAGGAATGGGTTCAAGACTCTAGCTCCACCAAAACTTGATTCTAATTGTTCAATCCTTCCAAAGGATTTAATTGGCTGATTTTCCTTCACTTCCTTCTTCCTTTCTACCTCTAAAACATTCACTAGCCTTTTTGTCCTAAAGAAGACCCTCTTGTCTTGGGTTAGGACAAAAGAGAGAGGCTTGTAAGAAAGAAGGGATAAGGGAGAGAGAAGGAGAGGCTTTTTCTTGGATGATCTTTAGAACCCCAAGGCACCTCCTATTTATAAGAGATGGAGGGATGCATCATAAAGGGATGCATCCCATCCACACACCTCATCATGATGAGGCATGTGCCAAGAGATGCATCCCATCATGATGGGGTGCTAAGGAGAAGGGTGTATCAACTTCTTTCTCACATCTCCCTCTTAAATCCTGATGATCCAAGGGCCCAAATGCAGTGAACCAAAGCCAATGGTCCAGATCTAGGTGCCATCTAATGGTCCAGATCAAGACATCATCATCCAGGGTGCCATCCAATGGTCCAGAAGTAAGATGCCATCACCGATGGTCCAGATTCAGGCGCTGAGCAACGGTCCAGATCTTTCATCCAGAGAGCCATCCAGTGGTCCAGATTCAGGCGCTGAGCAACGGTCCAGATCTTTCATCCAGAGAGCCATCCAGTGGTCCAGATTCAGGCGCTAACCAGTGGACCAGATCCTTCATCCAGGAAGCCATCCAATGGTCCAGATGAAGGCGCCAACCAGTGGACCAGATCCTTCATCCAGGAAGCGATCCAATGGTCCAGAAGTGAAGGCCCTATCAAACCCAATCCAATTGGGTTTAACCAACTTAAAGAAAACATTAAACCTAATCAAATCAGGTCTAATTAAAGCCAAATGGGTTTCAACTCTTGGCTAACCCATATTAGGTCATGATCTAATCATATTAGATCAACCTAATCTAAGAATCATATTCGAATTTAATTCGAATCAGGAGCTAGGGTTTGCAACACGTGCTAGCATGTTCATCTTGCAAACATGATCTAATCCAATTAGACCCTTGATCAATTCCCTTGTGTGTGACCCATTGGGTTCCTTATCTTAGCCAGCAGTAGGTGCAGGTGCAAGTTGACCTAACCTGATTAGAATACCTCTAATCCAATTTAGGTTCAATTTAGTGCTAAACCTGACTTAGCAATCAGAACCTTTCTGATGCTTTGATCTAATCAAACTCTTTGATCCGATCAACCCACAAGACATGATTGACGTCTAGCAACGTATCATGTCTACCCGGAAGATGAGGAATGTATTGGACAAATCCAAACATACCCTTCAGTGGAAAGTTACTGTGCAATTCAATCCCTCAGTCATACTACATCCTGAATAAGTGCATGAGTATGGATCAATATCAAACTCAATCACTTATTCATGTCTCTCTCAATCTTTTATATGATAATTCAAACAATGAAACATTAGAAACTCTTTCTAATATTCATTTTGCTTTGATCAAAGGCTTCTTGAATCATCATAAGATTAGAGTAAGTAGGATGTTACCTTCTCTTACTAGAAGTGACTGATTCCTTGTTGACCTACTCACAACCTTCGTACAAAATCCACCATATCCAGAATACCCCGTACACAACGCAATGTCGTGAATGAGGGTAAACCAAAACATAGCTTCAAGTGCACAAGGTACCATGGTGATCTCAGGTCTAAGGATCACTTGCACAACTCCCACTATGAGAACCATCTTTTGATAATTAAGTAAGAATCCATAAGATGTTCTCATGGCTGGTCATTTCAGTGAACTCATTCCTCTAATGAGCACCCACATCTTTGTATTAGTGTCTCACACAAGTGATTATGAGATCAATCACCCTCTATATTGAGCATACATAAGATGTGCCAGTCTTTCTGGTAATATTGATCCCCGACTCAATATACCAATTTGACTGGAAATATTCTAAATTAGGATTTTAGGATTTTAGGTCTCACTGGTATGATCTCATCATAACCCTAAAACCAATGTCCTAATTTATGGGGTTCATCATCCAATAATAAAATAGATAAGCAGCAAATGATGAAACACAATGCCTTTATTGATATATATCGAGTGTCAAAGTACATGATTTGGAGGATTACAAAGAGAAACCCATCAAATGATTGGCTTATAGGGCATCTACTCTTTCACTTCTAACAGCTCCCCTAAACAGGGCCTGAGTCTGGTGCCACGTTGTTTAGCTTAATCACATGAAAAACCCATATAGCCTCATCCACAAGGCCATGATGATCGAATACTTCACAATCAAGGTCAGGTAGCTGTGCTGACTTTGCATGTTATATTGAACACCATGCTTGCCTTGACAAAATCACCAAATCTTGCATGCATGGCTATAAGGGAATTAGTAACAAAATCATCACTAGTGAGACCTGCTTCAGTTTCAAATTGTGTTTGTAGTTCCTTTTATATCATCTCTGAGTAATGGCTTCTATAACTCCCAAAACAGTTGTTGCATCTGGCATGGAACCCTCATGCTGCTGCATAAGATGGGAAAGCTGCAGTGACGCCATAGGAAAGCCATTCTCATGACAAACATGTATCACCATGTTGAACAATGGCATCTTTGAGAACAAACAGCAAGCCACATTTAAAAGTGCACACCCGAAGTACAGTTTTATTAATGATGTGGCAATAAAAACATCAGACTCAAAATTACTCCTGATTACCCAGCCATGAAGAGCTTTACCCCATAAAAATTCAATTGCTGGTATAAACAGACTGTGTATTCACAACAGTGACAGCATCTAACGTGCATGCCCTGTTTAGCATACAGCGAAGGAGTACAGCAAACTCCTTTCAGATACCACACAGTCTAAGATTCTGCAGACAAACTCAAGTTCAGGGCAATCGCCATAAGCAGTAACGAGGCAACTAGAGACAAAGCATGTCCAGAATTAAATCCCATAACTATAATTAGGCAATGGAGACATATAACATGTTTTATGCACCCTCCTAATATTCTGACAGCTTGCAAAAAACACTCACTGACAATTCAGAATTTACTTCGAGCTCAACAAATCACATGCACTGAATCAAGGCCAGAGCTTTCACAGGGCATATGATCTGAACATAGCCATTCACTAGAATATTCCAAGAGACGACATTTCTCTCTTGCATCCTATCAAACAAACATTGCCCCGACTCGCATCATTCCTCACTTGCAGTACATGAAAAGCAGAGTATCTCAGTGTAAACATCCATAGCGATTCCCAGCTTAACCAAAAGTGCATGGATCAACTGCCCATCATCAAAAGCATCTTCGCCTATCTGAGCCCATGCCTACAGTGCTGTCTTAAGGATCAAAAGATGTGAGAACCCGTGTGGGCGTGTGTTTAATCCCACATCGGTTATTCGCTGGATAGATCTTGGGTACTTATATAGGATCAAGGAACCCAAATAATACCTTTCGGCTAACCATTTTGGGTGAGGTCATAGGTTGTTACAGGTGGTATCAGAGCAAACTCGGCCCATAGCCTATGTGGGCTAAGAAACACTGTAGCTGGGTTCATGGAGGCTGACCATGGACCTATCGTGCTGTTTGTGATTAGGTTTGAACGAATTTGAATCCTTAGTCTGACGAGGACATTAGGGCTTGAACGGAGGAAGTATGTGAGGACCTGTGCAGGCGTCTGTAGAGTCCCACATCGGTTATTCGTCGAGAAAATCTTGGTACTTATATAGGATCAAGGAACCTAAATAATACCTTCTGGCTAGCCATTTTGGGTGAGATCCTGAGTTGTTACAAATGGTATCAGAGTGGACCCAGTCCATAACCTATATGGACTAGATGGCACTGCAGTACGGATCTATTGAGGCTGACCACGGATCGATCGTGGTGTTTGTGATTAGATTTGAATAGATTTGAACCCTTAACTTGATAAAGACGTTAGGGCTTGAACAGGGAAAGTATGTGAGGATCCGTACGGACATGTGTTTAGTCCCACATCGGTTATTTGCTGGGTAGATCTTGGGTATTTATACAGGATCAAGGAATCCAAATAATACCTTCTGGCTAGCAATTTTGGGTGAGATCATGTATTGTTACAAAAGATTCGGACACAACCCCTTATCCCTCAGCAGATGAAACACTACTAGAGCTCACCATCCATTTTCACTTTTCATACACCCCAATATCATTTCATTCCAACAGACAATATCTCTTTATAGCATTCTATCAAAAAGCCCCTAAGAAATATGAAACTCACCAACCTTGTTGCAGGAAACAAGAAGAGAACTCCCCAAGAGAGTGTCAGCAAGCTCCAACAACATAAGCATGGATGGATCTCCCGAGCCTCTCATCTCCGAACCCTGTAGCACATCAGAAGCAACATTGAGAGTGTCGGCAAAGTGGGTTTCATGCCTCAAGAACCGATCCAAGAAAACAGAGACAATTTACAAGCATAGCATCGCATTCCACTTACCAACATATCTCTCTTTGAGGAATTCATTCAAACAGCTTGCGAGCATACTTTGTCATAGAATCCTCTCAACCGTAGTATCACTTCTGTTCCTATCTATTCCCATTGGATAAAGTTCACTGATAAGCTTCTGTTAACTGAAGTTGTTTCATTGAACTAACTCTGAACTTATCCTTCTCACTTTCAGTTCACAACTGATCCTATATATTGTAATCTTCATCGTTTGTAAACTTTGAGAGTTGAATAATAAAATCCTCTTCGCAGTTTCTTTATGGTATCAGAGCCTTTTTCGTTCTCACAAACATCAAAGGATCTCTGGCTTCTCTCCATGGCAGATTCCAGCACCTCTATTCATCATGTCTTGCACACTCCCATTCCTCCCAGCAACACGGTGCTGCTAGTCGCTGTGAATGCTTCCTCATAGCTTCCTCTCAAACTCACACCGATGAACTTTCCTTCTTGGCGTGCTCAGTTTGTCTCTCTTCTTGTTGGGTATGATCTAATGGGATATATTGATGGTACAATCAAGCGTCCGTCTATCGTCTCCTTCTCTCACGACGATGCATCGGCTGCTGTTCAATCTTACTAGCTTCAGGATAAATTAATCCTTCATGCCATTCTTTCCTCCATTTCAAAATCAGTTATTCCACTTATTGCGATGTGTGAGACCTCCCATGAGGCATGGATGACCCTCACTCGCCTCTATGCAAACAAATCTCGCTCCCATGTCATGCAACTCAAGGAATCTCTATCTTTGGCGCAACGGGGATCATCATCTGTCATTGAGGGCTTGTTTGGTTCGCGGGAAGTATTTTCTCTCCTAGGAATATGATTCCTGGGAATCAGATTTCTAGGAAGAGGATACCTAGGAAAGTACTTTTGGCATGTTTGGTTAATGATGGGAAAGTGACAAATTTCCAAAGTGCTTATGTTTGGTTGACCATCCACTTTCCTAGGAAAGTTATGTATAATTTCTATTATGCCCTTAATAAAAATTAGGTCTTTAATGCCTCTTTAATACTTCTTTAATGCTGAAGGGTCTTTTTGGGGAAAAAAATAAAAAAGGAGTGATTCTCACCTCATGGGAAAGTAACTTTCCCATGTTTCTCATGGAAAAGACTTTCCCATGAAATGTGGGAATCATATTCCCATGGGAATACAACTTTTCCATCTTTCTCCTTTGAAAACTCCAACTAAACAAGAGGCATTTCATTACTTTCCCGTTGACCACACTTTCCCCCCTCCTTTTCCTGCGAACCAAACGAGCCCTGAGTATCTGCAACTAGTGAAGGGCGTTGCTGATGAGCTTGTTGCAATCGACGCACCCTTATCTTCTGATGATCTAACACTATATGTTCTTAATGGGCTTGGTTCCGATTCCAGAGACATTGTAGCTCCTATTCATGCCAGAGAGAAAGCCTTCTCTTTCGAAGAACTTCATGATCTTCTCGTTTCTCATGAGGCATATTTACAACGTCTTGATTCCACTGCCAATTCTTTGGTGGTTACAGCAAACACTGCCACAAAAAAGCCATTCTCCAACAAGCAGCCCCATCGTCAGCAAAATCGCAATGTCTACACAAGTTCTCAATGCTCCTTTCACTCAAAGCCAAACTGATCGAACATTGTTTGTCAATGGTGTAACAAGGTTGGTCATTCTGCCCAAATTATGCTTAAAGCAAAGGGAGGTGATGCAAACGCCAACTACATCGCCACCTCTGATGCTCAAAATCAGAAGAGATAGCTTATGGATTCGGCTACTTCTCATAATGTTACAACTGACCTGGCTAATATGACTATTCACTCTGAGTATGATGGCACTGACGAAGTCGTCATTGGTGATGGATTAGGTTTGCCTATCACTCATGTGGAATTTGTGCTTCTTCCTTCTTCCTCTTGCATATTTCGTCTCTTTGACACTTTGTGTGTTCCTGATATTAAGAAGAATCTTATTTCTATTCATGAATTTACCAAGACTAACAATATTTCTATTAAATTTTTCCCTTCCTGTTATTTGATCAAGGATCTGAAAACGGGAGTCCCGCTTCAAAGGGGTCGCTGTGAGGATGGTGTCTACCCACTGCAGTCTTTCTCTTGGACTACTGCATCTTCCGTTTTAGCGTGTGTTGGTGAGAGAACTTCGTTGGCTGGCTGGCATAAGCGTCTGGGTCATCCGAGTCCACGGATTGTTTCTAAAATCCTTTAGCTTTCTTCGCTTCTTGTTTCTGCTTCTCCAAAAATTGATAATATTTGTATTTCGAGTCGGTGCAATAAAGCTCACCAACTACCTTTTCGTAGTTCTTCTCTTGTTAGTTCACAACCCCTTGAGTTTCTTTACTCTGATGTATGGGGTCCTGCATCTTGTTCTTCAGTTGATGGTTTTCGTTACTATATTATCTTTATTGACCACTTTACCAAATACTTATGTTTATTCCCTATCGCTCGAAAGTCTGATGTTGCTGATATCTTTCTTCAACTTCGAGTTTTGTTAGAAAAACAGTTTGATAAGCCAGTTAAGAACCTGCATTCTGATAATGGTGGAGAGTTTTTAAAGCTCCAACCATACCTTGCCAAGCATGGTATTGGCTGGTTTACCATAGCTCCTCATACTCCCCAGTAAAACGGCACTTCCGAGCATCATCATCGTCACATTATCGAGACTGGTCTCACGCTTCTGCATCAGGCTTCAATGCCTCCAAAGTTTTGGTCATATGCTTTTCAAAAAGCCACCTTCCTCATCAACCAGATGCCAACTCATCTTCTGAATTTTCAGAGTCCTTTTCAAGCACTCTTTGGGCATCCTTCGAACTATCGTTTTCTTAAAACATTCTTCTGTTTATGTTTTCCATGGCTTAAGCCATATATCTCCAGTAAGTTGCAGCCCAAATCCAAGCCATGTGTCTTTCTTGGGTACTCCTCCAATCAGAGTGCCTATAAATGCTTGGATTTGTCTTTCCAGAGGCTCTACTTGTCCCGCCATGTTGTCTTCTCTGAGGAGATTATGCCATTTGCATCCCCGGCATCCTTCTCCCAGATAGTGCCAGACGGTGCCCCCAGCTCAATCTTAGACTCTTCATCGCCTGCTACTACTGCTGCAGGTATCCCCGAGGTTCCTCTAGTGGTTCGGTCCACTTCTCCATCTGTCTCCGGTTTGTTGCCTTTGGCTTCTTCCACACGTCCTGGTCTATCTTCTTCTTCTTCTCTTCCCTTGGAAACTCCCACCACCATTTCTGCTTCTCCATCTTCTTAGTCTTCTCCTCCTTCGCCACCCTTGCAGCCTCGTAGAACCATTGTTACCTGCTCAATGAATAACATTTTTAAGCCTAAACAATTTTATGCTACTTTCAAGCATCCCTTGCCTTCTTCCATGGAACCCACATGTGTCACGCAGGCCTTGAAAGATCCCAAATGGCAAGAGGCTATGCCTCTTGAGTTTAATGTTCTACTTTGTCACTGTACTTGGGAGTTGGTTCCTCCTTCTTCCTCCTAGAACTTACTTGGCTCTCGGTGGGTCTTTCGAATCAAACGGCTTCCGAATGGTGAGGTTGAGAAGTCTAAGGCTCACCTGGTTGCAAAGGGTTTTCATCAACATCCAGGTCTTGATTACAAGGAGACATTCAGTCCTATTGTTAAACCGGCAATAGTTCGCATCATTCTCTCTTTGGCTGTTTCACTAGGCTGGCTTTTACATCAACTGGATGTTGCCTTCTTGCATGGTACTCCATCATATTAGGCTTACATGGTTGTCATCTAAAGATATCGATTTATGGTCTGAAGCAAGCACCCTATGCCTGGTATCATGAGTTGCGTCGTTTTCTCTTGGGCTTGCGATTTATCAATTCCTGTTCTGATTCCTCTCTATTCATTTATAACTCAGACGGAATTATGTGTTATTTCTTGGTGTATGTTGATGACCTTATCATTACTGGAAATTAGCCTTAGGCCCTGTTTGGGGGAGCTGTTAGTAGTAGAGGTTTTGGAAGTAGAGTTGTTGGAAGTAGAGCTGTCTGACGCAGAGCGTTTATAAAAGGCTGTTTGCTGTTTGGTAACTACATTTCTAAAGTGCTGTGGCACTTTAATATATATTTGGTAAACAAACTAAGAAAGTACTTTTGTGTGACAAAATGACCATAAAGGACATTATCAGTATTATACAACAAAGCATAATAAAATTAATATGTATTAATACATAAATTTATAATATTAATGTAATGTAATATAATATTATTATAATATAGTATTATAACATTATGTATTATAGAATAATAATTTAATATAATATTAAATTATTTAACAAAATATATCAATGTATTATAATATAATGTAATATAATATTATATTTATAGTATAATACAATAATAAATATATAAAATATTATAATTATTAGTGTAAATTAATTTTTCATCCTTTTAATGACCATTTATCTCTAACAAATTTTCTAGCTAGGTGATTGTTGCCCAGAGATGGTCACCCAAGAGGGGGGTGAATTGGGTGTTTTAAAAATTTTTTGCCTAATTAAAAATAAAACACACAAATATATGAACTAAAATAAAGATAAAGAGATAAGAAGAGACAACCACAAACACACGGTTTTATAGTGGTTCGGAGCCTTCACTGCTCCTACATCCACTCCCCAAAGCGCCTTTGGGAATTTCCACTATAATCCAAGATTACAGTACGGTAGTTTTGCGAGTTCACTACCCAACTCGTTGTTTTACACCGGGCTCACAACAAACCCTAAAACCTCCAATTTCTCTTAGGCTTGGGACGCCTTTCCCTTGTTCCAAGTCCCTTGACTGGAACAAGCACCACAATAAAAGAGTTTACAAAAGGAAATAAAAGCTCTAAGAAGCAAATATAACAATTATGAATAATGTAACCCGGAAGAATCCTTTTGCCGTTGGAAGCGTGGGAAATGTTGATTCTTCCGAGGTGGAGCGCGTAGGGTTGAGTGTGAGCTTCGAATCCCGAGCGCACAAGAGTGGTTGAGCTTGAAATCGCTTGGGAGACTTGAGAATACTTGATTTCCTTCCTTGAATGCACTCACTCCCTTGAGCTTTTCTTTCTAACTTCTCTCTTGAATGATCTAGCTTTTTGGTTGGTGAAGAGTTGTTGAGAACCACTTAAGAGGTCCCTTTTTATAGCCCAAAAAGCAAATATAGCCGTTAGAAACAAAAAGAGAAGGATTTGAAATTCAAACCAAACCTGAAAAGCTGTCAGTCGCGTCCCAGGCGCTCCGGGGACGTCTCCGCTACAACGAGGGACGTCTCGCCTACAGGATTTTACTTTTTATGTTGTCTGGGGTCGACTCGGCACTTTACGGGGACGTCTCGGCTTGTCTGCACTTTTTGAGTGGGGACGACTCCGCTGCCTTGGGGACGACTCCGCTTCTTTGTCTCCGAAAGACATGTCCTCTGGAATTCCCTGAGAGAGTCGACTCCGCTCTTTCAGGGGACGTCTCGGCTCGTCTGCATTTTATGCATGGGGACGGCTCCACTGTCTCAGGGTCGACTCCGCTGCCTTATCACCGAAAAAAACCATTCTCTGGAAAACCCTGAGAGAGCCGTCTCGGCTATCTTGGGGACGACTCGGGAACTCTCCTTTTTACCTGCGGGGACGACTCGGCGTACAGTGGGGACGTCTCGCGCATATCTCTTGAAAACTGCCTTTCTGCCGCCACTGAGAGAGTCGACTCCGCTACTGAGAGAGTCGACTCCGCTAACGCGGGGACGACTCGGCAGGTGCCGGGGACGTCTCCAAGTGTGCCAGTTCTTCCTGTTTGTGCCAGAGACGTCTCTGAAACTATCAGAAGACGTCTCGGCTGTCCCTGAACTTTTTCATTAACTCAAAATGTTCTTCAATGAATTCATAAAAATTATGGGAACTTGCCTAGATATTTCTCAACAATATTCTAGATAAAACACATGAATTCCTTAATTAAATTGTTAAGATATAATGGAATTATGCTCTAGTGTTTTGTATTCATCAAAATCCATTAGGGGGTCAACAATCTCCTCCTTTTTGATGATGACAAAACACTGAGTATATGCAAAATTTGAAATTTAAACATATACACAGTATTTGATCGGATGTACAAGTATAATATTTTGGCCTAGATACAATGTGCATCACTCAATTCAGTTCTTTCCTTGTGCATAAGATTGATCTTTATAGTTCTTAAATGATTTTGGCATATGAACTGAGTTTGAATCAAGTTAAAATGAAATATTGATGCTGAAGATAATTGAAAGCTAGATTCTTTTTGACTCCCCCTTTCTTTTCCAGAAGGGCAATTATCTTAAAATCAATATTCTTCAATTTTATCTTTCCTAATTCAACTTTGGAGTATGATTAAAAAATTTTGCATTCCATATTCAATATCCATGTCTACTCCCCCTTTCATACTCCCCCTTTCAATATCTCCATATTCAATATCTATTATAAATTTTGCATTCCATATACTATCTACTCCCCCTTTTTGTCAGCAACATGAAGGGGACAAATTATCCTTAGGTGCTTAAGACTCAATTTATAGTGGAATTCAGCATTCATTTTACTCAAGGATATTCAAGTTGTGCTCCCCCTGTCCAAGTCATTTCTATTAATGTATTCATATCACTCCCCCTTTGTTTTGGAATTCATTTCAGACTTATCTTTTAGTTTAACATAGTTATCACAAGATGTGCTCCCCCTGTTTTATGTGCATTGTTTCTTTGTATCAAATTTGAACACTCAAGGTATGTGGTAAGATTTTTATGGCATATCATACAATCACATACACAATCACAGAAACACATACGCAGAATTGGCAATGTACACAAAGTGTTCAAAAGAGATTGTATTCATTCATATGTCATCATAAACCTTTGAAGTCAGTACATAGTCAAAAGAAGAAATCATTACAAGTATTGATTTCTAATAAAAAGGTGTTTCAAAATAGCCTAGGATTTACAAAAAGAAGATCCTACAAGATATCCATCATCGGCGACGTTGCTCATGGGGCCTACTAGATGTACTTTGTGCATAAGCCTTACAAGTTGCATCTATGAATGCATTGATAGAATCCATGAGGGTCTTAAATTGATCTCCCTGTGACTTGTGGAAACCTGCCACAAGTGCCTCAAACTCTATAGTTGCCATTTCAATTCTTCCTCTGAGTTGGGCAACTAAGGTGCTCACATTGCCATCTGGCTTTGTTAGCTCTTTAAGACTCTTGGAAATGCTCTTCAAGCTGTCCTTGAGCTCTAATGATCTGATGGTTTGGGTGGCACCCACACCAATTATTTCTTGTGTTGTAGCTTCAATTTGACTTCTAATATCCTTCATCTCTTGTAGAAGCCCTTCATGTGAAGCTCTGATGGGGGCCAACTCTGTGGAGATCATGGATCTCATCTCCTCCCTCATCTGCTGGCAAATGGCAGATGCTAAGGTGCGCATCTGATCTTCTGACAGAAAGGAGGGCCCACTGACTGGAGGAGGTGGTGGCATGGACGTGGATGGTCCAGCTGAGCTGGAGGGAATATCAGGGATGTTCATGTGGCTAGGTGGAGGAGAGTGATGGTCAGACTCATGATGTGGGATTTCAGGCTCTATGGTTTGTGCTTTTCTTTTTGGAACCTTGACCCATGACCCATCTATCTTATGAAACTCCATTCTTCTCATTGTGCCCTCATTATAGTAGTCGGTGTTTCTCAAGGCCTTTGCAGGTTCATTTGTTGGAATGAAAACCTTGAAGTGTTTAAAGATTAAGGTAAAGATCATGCCATAGGGTATACTAAACCTAGAATACCTATGACATAGGGCAATGTAATTTAGCATGAGTCTAGGAAGGTTTAGAGGGATCCCTTGTAGGATATGATGCATAATAGCTAAGTCTCGCTCCGAAACAAAATCGAAGCGACCGGTTTTGGGAAACAAGACCCGGTTGACAATACTTAAAAGTAATCTCATTTCGGCGTTTAGGTCTTGGGAGTTGATAACATCAAGAGGGCCGCAGTCCTCTTGTCCTAACAGCAGATTTAGGGCTAATTCCCTTTGGGGAAGTGAGGTTGGAGCCTCACCGTCCTTAGGGATTTGTAGGACAGTGGATAGGACATCTTCATTTACTTCCACTAATGTCCCCCGGACACATCCAGTGTACCCTTGGTCCCCTAATGCCATATTGCTAAAAAACTCTCTAACTAGGCCGGGATAGGTCGAGGTATTTAGTGTGCAAAAGTGCTCCCGCCCTTGAGCTCGGAGTCTCTCTCCAATAGAGAACCCCTCATGATCTAAAAAGGAGAAATCGATGTACCTACCAGTCGTGACTGTGCGATTTGCACAGGAAATCGTCGTGGTCGGCGGAGCAACCGGAGGAGAAGGCGCGGAGGGTTCTTCCCGCCGTTCCTCACCGTCGGCCGCTACTCTAGGTCGCCTCCCACGGATTGTCCTAGCTTTCTTTGGTGCCATGGATGCTAGGGTTTGTGATTTAGAGCAAACGGAGGCTGGGATTTGAGGTGGAGAGCAAATGGAGGCTAGGGTTTTCCGTTTTGGTCGGGAATGAGGGAGAAAGCTCGAGTCGGCTCGAGCGATTTCGACCTATTTAAAAAGCCCTCATTCGGTCCCCGAGACGTCTCCGCGACTAAGGCGAGACGTCTCCCCTTGGGGGGACGTCTCTGCGATTTGCCAGAGACGTCTCCGGCACTGAAAAATTTCAGACTGTATTCTATCTTCTTCTAATTTTGTTTAATTACCCTAGTCAATATGATTTCTTTTGATAAACTTAGAGTGAATTTGTTTGTGATCCTCCCCCTTAATGATACAACCTATAATAATTTGATAATTTTTTTTTTTTAAATTATTAATATTGAAATGAGGAATGTTTGACCAAATTTCGAATACCTATGAAATAGGTTCTGAAAATATCTCCATGAAGAGTCCAAGGGAGGGTAACCATCCTCCGGAAAGTCAAACAGTTCGTCATTTAGCTTAGATGAATTCATGTTTTCACTTATGTCTACCTTGAGGTTGATTACTAGTTTGAGTAGCAAAGTAATCCAATACAAATTCAACTCATTTGCTAGGATCATACAAGCTCAAGGCATTCCTTAAGAAATTGAATCTTTCTTTACAAAGGGGCTTTGTAAAGATATCAGCTAATTGATTTTCTGTACATACATATTCAATCATCACATCATTTTTCAGCACATGATCCCTAATAAAATGATGCCTAATCTCTATATGCTTTGACTTAGAGTGTTGGACAGGATTTTTTGTTAAATTAATTGCACTTGTATTATCACATTTAATTGGTATATTATCCATTTTGATACCGAAGTCTTCAAGTTGTTGCTTAATACAAAGAACTTGGGCACAACAGCTTCCAGCTGCAATGTACTCAGCCTCAGCTGTGGACAAAGCAACTGAATTTTGTTTCTTGCTAAACCAAGAAACCAAATTGGCACCCAAGAATTGACAGGTGCCACTTGTGCTTTTTCTGTCGAGTTTGCACCCGGCAAAATCAGCATTGGAATAAGCAATTAAGTTTATGTCAGATTGTTTAGAATACCATAAGCCTACATTAGATGTCCCTACTAGATATCTAAAAATTCTCTTAACAGCTTGCAAGTGTGATTCCTTAGGACATGCTTGGTATCTAGCACACATACAAACACTGAATAATATATCTGGTCTACTAGCAGTAAGATAAAGTAGAGAGCCTATCATACCTCTGTATAATTTGCAGTCTATACTTTTACCTTTTTCATCTTTGTCTAGCTTGCAACTTGAGCCCATGGGTGTGCTGATTTCCTTTGCATCCTTCATCTTGAATTTTTCCAGCATTTCCTTGATGTATTTGGACTGACTGATGAAGATGCCTTCCTCTGATTGTTTTATTTGTAACCCAAGGAAGAAGTTGAGCTCACCCATCATGCTCATTTCAAATTCTCCCTGCATAAGCTTGGCAAACTCTTGACACAGACTATCATTAGTAGCACCAAAAATTATATCATCCACATAAATTTGTACAAGCAATAAGTCATTTCCTTTTCTTTTAATAAAGAGGGTTTTGTCTACATTTCCTCTCTTGAATTTGTTCTCAATTAGGAAATTACTTAACCTTTCATACCATGCCCTAGGGGCTTGCTTAAGTCCATATAATGCTTTATGCAATTTATAAACATAATCTGGATGTAAGTGATTTTCAAAACCTGGAGGTTGTCCTACATAAACTTCCTCCATTATATAGCCATTTAAAAATGCACTTTTTACATCCATTTGATAAAGTTTAAAATCCATGAAGCATGCATATGCTAAAAGTAGTCTAATAGCCTCTAATCTAGCAACAGGAGCAAAAGTTTCGTCAAAATCTATTCCTTCCTCCTGATTATATCCTTTGGCCACTAGCCTAGCTTTGTTTCTTATTACTATTCCATCTTCATCTAGTTTATTTCTGTTGCTGGTGGTCCAAACCGAGAACGATTGGCACAGCGGTGTGAACGGGGTTCCGTTTGAGTTGCCTTGGTTGGTGTTGATTGCGCTCCACCTTCCACCGGGAAACCTGCAAGCAAGCCTTGCACCACCACTGGGGTAGTGGGGGCCCTCCGACGATCAAGTCAGAGGAGATTAGAGGAGAAGGAGAGATAATAGTAGCAAGTAGGAGAATGCTCTGGAAGTTCTTGCTTACCCCCCCTCCTCCCCCCAGCTGCATATATACCAGGCTGGGGGGTCTTTCAGGGGGGTTCGTCATCGTGGGGCACGATGGAGCTGCCACTGACACGGCCGTTACAGGGCGTCGTGGGGCAGCGCTGGGTACGGCCATGACAGGGCGTAGTGGAGCTCCGCCTTGTACGGTTGTTACAGGGGATCGTGGAGCAGCGCCAGATACAACCGTTACAGGGAGTAGTGGAGCAGGAGGCTGCGGCGTGCCTCTGGGGAATAGCCTGTCGTTGTCGAGAGATGTCCGACTCGGGGTCGGGCTGCGGAGACGAAGATGTCCGACTCGGGGTCGGATTGCTGGATCAAGGGGCAGCCGACTCGGGGTCGGGCTGCGGAGCCGAAGATGTCCGACTCGGGGTCGGATTGCTGGATCAAGGGGCTGCCGACTCGGGGTTGGGCTGCGGAGCCGAAGATATCCGACTCGGGGTCGGATTGCTGGATCAAGGGGCTGCCGACTCGGGGTCGGGCTGCGGAGCCGAAGATGTCCGACTCGGGGTCGGATTGCTGGATCAAGGGGCTGCCGTGTCTTCCTGGGCACGCGTGCCGGTCACGTGGGGCATGGTGGCTAAGTTCCCCCGTAACAGTAGCCCCCCACTTCCGAGCCCGGAACCAGAAGGGGAACGGGTGAAGGGAGTGATGCTTCGAGATTGCCGCCATCCCTCGGAGAGGCGCGCGCGCTTCGAGCTCCCCGCCTTCTTTATGGCGTATGGCGGTTGTTGCTGACCTGGCAGTCTGAGGATTTCGGCGGACATCCTTCCTTAATGGCGTCGATTCGCCTTTGGGGCGCGAGCGACCCTTCGGCAGCCAGGCGTCCTCTGGCGTCACCGAGGTGTCACCCACCTTTCCGCCTATTTAACCGGGGGCCCTCCTCCGTCCGCCTTTCTCTTTACAGACATCTTCGAGTTTCTCCTTTGCGCTGCCGTCATTGCCGTCGGACTGTTCGCTTGCTCCTCCTTTGACGCTCTCGGAGCCGTTCTTCCTTCTTTTCCGGTGAGTTGCCCCATTCTTCAATTTAAGGCTCTCCATACTTTCTCCTTTTGTATTAGTGTACTCCAGTCGTTCCGGTCCTTTCCCCCTTCTTGACCCCGTCCTGACCGTAGATTCACTGGTCATTAGGGATGGGCGAAGTGAGAGCAGACCGCATTAAGTCGGAGCTGGTCGCCGAAGACCTAGATAGGTTCGTGGCTCGATACCACCTTCCCGAGGCCTGCAATGTTACGCTCTCGGGGCCTGAGGAGAGGATGTCCCATCCTCCTCCAGGGAAGGTTGCCATCAATGAGGGCATTCTTCAGGCCGGGTTCCGCTTTCCCCCCTCGGACTTAGTTGTGCAGGTGCTTCGGGGTTTAAGAGTGGCGCCGACGCAACTGGTGCCGAACTCATGGCGCGCCCTGACGGCCTTTCAAGTTCTCTGCCGCATGCACGAGGTTCCCGCCACCCTGAATGTCTTTTGGGAATGCTACGGCCTGAACGGCCACCCCCAGGACAGAGGGTGGTGGTGCTTTGCGGCGCGGCGAGGGTGCGGCCTCGTCAAGGAGGCTCCTTCCTCCATTCACGGCTGGAAGGAGCGTTTCTTTTTCATTGACGTAGATCCCTCTTGGGGAATCAGGGCAACCTGGGAGACGCCGATGAAGTCCCCGATTGGCCTATCGAGGTTGTCGAGGGAGGAATCCGATGGCGTCGCCGTCTTGAAGGGGTTGGTTGCCGAGGGCCGGCTCCCCCCGGTGGCTCGCCTTATTTCCGAGGATACCTTGGTGAACGTCGGTCTGAGCTCGGTCCCCGCTGACCGTGAGCCCGCCACCATTTCTTTTTTAGCTCTTTTCTCCTCTTTCGTCTCGTTCTTTCCTTCAGTTTCTCAACCTCCGACCACCTCGTCCTTTTTGCAGAGATCGACGACGTCATGCGGTCGGACAAGGCAACGGCTGTCGGTAGGACGTCCCTACTGGAAGCAGTCCGGAGGAAGAAACGAGCTCCTCCGAGCGGGGCCCCACCGGCGAAGAAGTCCCGCCGGCCGGCGACTCCGACGCCGACAGACGGGTCCGGACCCACCGATCAGGGGGACGCCGCGGGCGCGGACCGGGAGTTGACGCTGTATCAGCCCTCCGATGCCGAGACTACCGTTTCTCCGGAGGCATCACCCGGGCGCGCCCGAGATGGACGGGTCGGACGTGATCGGTCCCCAGCCCAGCCTTCGACTCGGTCGGCTCCGGATGATACGAGGAGGGACGCGCCGAGGCCCCGGCCGAGCGGGACCCTGTCAATTCCAGGGGCGGTCCCCGCCCCGAGCATGGTCAGCATGACTCTTCCCCAAGCGATGGGTAAGGGTAAGGCTGCAGAACCACCGTCCGACTCCAGGGAGAAGTCGGGGTCGGCCTTCACTTTTGCCGACGCCCGAAACCTCATCGAGACGGTGCTGCTGGAGAAGGACCGCAGGCGGGTCCGGGAGATGAGGGTCCCTGACGTTGGGGCTGCCAGCTGCGTCTGTCTCATGTCGGTGAGTGTTCTTTTGGTTGCTTTCATCATTCATAGGCTCTGTTGATCCCCGCCTGACGCCCTCGTTTTTCCTATCTCTTAGCTCGCCCAGTACATGATCCGCCTGGAGGAGTGCTACGAGGAACAGGCGAGGCTTCTGGCGAGGGCCGAGAGCCAACTGAAGGCGGTAGAGGAGGGAGGTCAGGCTGCGGCGGGGAGGACGACCAGGGACCTCGAGATGAGGCTCCAGGTGGCCGAAGAGCGGGCGCTCGGCTTCGTCACCCTCGAGAAGCAACTGTTGGAGGCTCAGGAGCAACTCAAGGTTGCCTCGGGTCTCGAGGGCGAGATCAAGAAGGCGGAGGAGCGGGCCGAGAAGCAGTCCCGGAAGGCTGCCGACTACCGGAAGAGGTGGGAGAAGGCCCAGCGGTCAGCCGACAACGCCCGCAACCGAATCCGGTCTCTTGAAGCCAAGCTGGGCGAATTGGAGTCGGCCTTGGAGAAGTCCCGCGCGAGCGACCAGGAGCTTCATTCGCGCCTGGAGGAGGCTGAGGCTGCTCGCATTGCTGCCGAGGCGAAGCACAAGGAGGCTCAGGCTGATCTGCTGAGGGTCTCCTCCGAGGTGGACGACCGGATTGTGGGGAAGGTCTTGGAGGCGAAAGCTCAGATTATGGAGCGGGCAGAGGCGGCGCTGGCCGAGAAGAGTGCGGAAATCGGGCATCAGGCGGTACAGGCTTATCGTCAGTCCGCCGAGTTCACCCGTGATATGTCGGAGGCGGTACAGGCCTATCGTCAGTCTGACGAGTTCGTCCGTGACATGTCGGACGCGGGGTCCGACTCCTTTATCTTAGGCTTCGAGGAAGGCCTAACAAGGGTGTCGGCTAAGTACCCCGAAATTGACCTGAGTGGGATCTCTCTTCTAGACTCCTCTCCGGCGCCATTGCCTGCTGATTCTCCAACCGCCTCCCTACCCCCTGCGGACGTGCCCGGCGTTCCCGACCCGGGGGTTCCCCCAAGCTGACCTTCTGTATTTTTGTTCTTTTCTTTGTGTGTTGGCGTTTTGCCAAGTTGTATGGGTCTCGGCCCTGAAACAATGAAAGTTAATGCAAATAGAGTTTCTTCATTTCACTTTCGTCCTTCTTCTTTTTAACTCTTGGTAGCGTCTCGCTGATACCCGACTCTTGAAATTCTTCTGGCGCTAGGCCAGGCATCCGAGGGTTAGGCCTCAGGGAATTCTTCCGGCGCTGAGCCAGGCATCCGAGGGTTAGGCCTCAGGAACTTCTTCCGGCGCTGAGCCAGGCATCCGAGGGTTAGGCCTCAGGAACTTCTTCCGGCGCTAAGCCAGGCATCTGAGGGTTAGGCCTCAGAAAATTCTTCTGGCGCTAGGCCAGGCATCCGAGGGTTAGGCCTCAGAGAATTCTTCCGGCGCTAAGCCAGGCATCCGAGGGTTAGGCCTCAGGAACTTTTTCCGGCGCTAAGCCAGGCATCCGAGGGTTAGGCCTCAGGAAATTCTTCCGGCGCTAAGCCAGGCATCCGAGGGTTAGGCCTCAGGAACTTCTTCCGGCGCAAGCCAGGCATCCGAGGGTTAGGCCTCAGGAACTTCTTCCGGCGCTAAGCCAGGCATCCGAGGGTTAGGCCTCAGGAAATTCTTCCGGCGCTAGGCCAGGCATCCGAGGGTTAGGCCTCAGGGAATTCTTCCGGCGCTAAGCCAGGCATCCGAGGGTTAGGCCTCAGGGAATTCTTCCGGCGCTAAGCCAGGCATCCGAGGGTTAGGCCTCAGGAACTTTTTCCGGCGCTAAGCCAGGCATCCGAGGGTTAGGCCTCAGGAAATTCTTCCGGCGCTAAGCCAGGCATCCGAGGGTTAGGCCTCAGGAACTTTTTCCGGCGCTAAGCCAGGCATCCGAGGGTTAGGCCTCAGGAACTTCTTCCGGCGCTAAGCCAGGTGTTGGTGGAAAAATGGACCACCGCACAAATGTAATTATAGCACCCAAATCCATCAGCAAGCTCGAGCTCATCCTAAGTGATGGAGCTCTTCCGCTCTCGAGCTCATCCTAAGTGATCGGGCTCTTCCGCTCTCGAGCTCATCCTAAGTGATCGAGCTCTTCCGCTCTCGAGCTCATCCTAAGTGATCGGGCTCTTCCGCTCTCGAGCTCGTCCTAAGTGATCGGGCTCTTCCGCTCTCGAGCTCGTCCTAAGTGATCGGGCTCTTCCGCTCTCGAGCTCATCCTAAGTGATCGAGCTCTTCCGCTCTCGAGCTCATCCTAAGTGATCGGGCTCTTCCGCTCTCGAGCTCATCCTAAGTGATCGGGCTCTTCCGCTCTCGAGCTCATCCTAAGTGATCGGGCTCTTCCGCTCTCGAGCTCATCCTAAGTGATCGAGCTCTTCCGCTCTCGAGCTCATCCTAAGTAATCGAGCTCTTCCGCTCTCGAGCTCATCCTAAGTGATCGGGCTCTTCCGCTCTCGAGCTCATCCTAAGTGATCGAGCTCTTCCGCTCTCGAGCTCGTCCTAAGTGATCGGGCTCTTCCGCTCTCGAGCTCATCCTAAGTGATCGAGCTCTTCCGCTCTCGAGCTCATAGACCAGAGAGCCGAGACCAGAGAGCCGAGACCAGAAGGCCGAGACCAGACGGCCGAGACCAGAGAGCCGAGACCAGAGAGCCGAGACCAGAAGGCCGAGACCAGAGAGCCGAGACCAGAAGGCCGAGACCAGAAGGCCGAGACCAGAGAGCCGAGACCAGAGAGCCGAGATCAGAAGGCCGAGACCAGAAGGCCGAGCACAGCAGGCCGAGCCCATGCCTTAGCCAAATATCCAATTTCCACCTAACCCTCTAAGGGACCTGACAACTCCACTATAACCTGCCACTATCTCCAAGCCATCAAGGCATAAGATCTTCGCAGGTATTCGGCACGACCTGCCATTAATGCACGAGACTCTCTCAAGTCTCCGATGCACTCAGTCATTTAATGAACACGGCCCAAGACGATCTCCGGATCACTGAACCATCAGAACGTATGGCTCTCCCTGACCGCCGGTTCATTCGGTAATAAATGCACTTACCATCCACGGACCCCAGGCCCACCACAGCCGGCGGTTCAACCACTCCAACAGGTCCGATCGACCGTGACAACTTCCTGATTCCGGTCTGATCCGGTCCCGTTCTCCATTACGCCATTAATGGGCCAAATCGTGCCCAATTATTACAAAACAGGACAAACCTCCTGTCACCTCCCAGGTAACAAAAATCCTCCGACAAAAGAAAACCTGGGGGGAAAAGGGAGAGAGGACCAAAAACAAGAGGAAAAACCCGGAGCTGGAGAGAACCCTCCTAGACCGGGGGAGGACAACAAAAAAATGGAAACAGATCCCCGGGACTGAACCCGCCGGGAAGCACAGACACAATTGAGGACATCATCCTCTTCGTCTTCTTTATCTTATCCAAATGTTCTTGCTGTCTTCTCCATATACTCTCTTCCCTGCTCTCTCCATATACTTGCCCCCTCTGACTTAGGCATCGGAGGGCCGGCGCCGGGGAGCCCGGCCACCGGTTTTCCTTGCAGGACTTGCACACCCCCCCCGCAGCGGAGGACGCAGCCGGCCGGCGCACCGCCGTCCGCCCCCTGCAGCAGCGGAGCTCCTCCTTCCCCGGCTTCACGGCGGCCCCCGGGTCCAATTTCCAGCAACAGTTGGCGCTAGAGGAAGGGCCCGAGTTCGCTGCCATGAAGCTAAGAAGCAAAGGGGCTTCCAACGCCTCTCGACGTCCACCACCCAGTCCTGAGCGTTCCGTCCGAAACTCATCACCTCCGACCGAGTCAGTTCATCAAGTTCGGCCGGAGCAGTTCGATGCGCTTGTGCAGCAAGTCCAAGCGCTAGCTATTTGCAGCCCAAAGCCTGCAACAAGTGGAGGCCCCTCCTGTGCCGCCTCCACGGAATCTGCTTCAACAGGTGCAGGCCCTGGCTACCGCTGTCCAAAGCCTGCAACCCAGGGGCATCCCAACGGCACCGCCTCCTCCGGCTCCAGTTCAACCGGAGCCCCCTACAAGCAGGTTTCCCCTTCGAGTATCATGCTCCATGTCCCAAACGCTCAGTCCAAAATTCACCATCAAGATCTCCGGTAGATCAAGTTCCACAAGTCCAACTCGAGCACTTCGATGCGCTTGTGCAGCAAGTCCAAGCGCTAGCTATTTGCAGCCCAAAGCCTGCAACAAGTGGAGGCCCCTCCTGTGCCGCCTCCACGGAATCATGTGAAGCAGAGGAAGAAACTTTCTCCTGACTCCCGAGCCATCTCGAATCAGGCATGGCTCCCGCCGCAACGACGTATGTGGGGGCAACCAGTGAGAAGTAGTAGTCCAAGTTGGGGGGAAAGAGAAATAAAAGCTGAGGTCTGGAGAAGGAAAGTTATGGAGCTTTAAAATGGGATTGTAAGCCTCTGTGACAAAGGGTACAGCCCCATTAAATCCCATTATCCTTCCAAGTCTTCTGTCTTCCGGCAGCAAGCAAGAAACCAGCATGTACTCCCTCCTTACGGGCGTAAGTCCTTGGGACGGCGCCCGCGACATTGCTCCCCTTTCAGAGCGTCGCCATTGTTGAAGCCCCCGTCGAGCTCATGCAGACCGAGCTCAGAAACCCGAGCGCAAAACACCTAAAAAATCAAGCCAAAGAAGGTCGGTGCCGAACCAAGTCCTGAGGGACTTCGAAGCTCGAGAGCTATCAAAATATCTACAAAAGGTACAGGACGCCACTTTGGCTTCAAATAAATTCAATATTTTATCTATTCTCAGGTTAGCCAACGAGCTCGGCTCGTTCTCCTACCCTGACCACGGTCAGGATGCCCTGCCACAGCGAGATGCCCCGATTCGTCGGGATGGCCCGAGACGTCGGGATGCCCCGGCTATAGGGACGCCCGAGACGTCGGGATATGAGTTAGCGGTCCTCTCTGACCGGACGAGCTCGGCTCGTGCTCCATCGGCTATGAGTTAGCGGTCCTCTCTGACCGGACGAGCTCGGCTCGTGCTCCATCGGCTATGAGTTAGCGGTCCTCTCTGACCGGACGAGCTCAGCTCGTGCTCCATCGGCTTCCACCGTCGAGCTCGGCTCGTGCTCCCCGAATATGAGTTAGCGGTCCTCTCTGACTGGACGAGCTCGGCTCGTGCTCCATCGGCTATGAGTTAGCGGTCCTCTCTGACCGGACGAGCTCGGCTCGTGCTCCATCGTCTTCAGCCAACGAGCTCAGCCCGCTCTTCTATTTTTGGATTTCTCTGCCGACGTCCCCAAAGAACGGAGTCCGAGCAGAGAAGCGTCTTCAGTCGCCTTGGCGCGAGGACGCACACGGTACAAGGTACCCATTTACTTAATGTTTCTACATTAATCTCTATATTGTCTATTCTATTTTTGGATTTCTCTGCCGACGTCCCCAAAGAACGGAGTCCGAGCAGAGAAGCGTCTTCAGTCGCCTCGGCGCAAGGACGCGCACGGTACAAGGTACCCATTCATTTAATGTCTTTACATTCTCATTTATCTTTACTTGGACTTTTCTCTGCTGACGTCCCCAAAGAACGGAGTCCGAGCAGAGAAGCGTCTTCAGTTGCCTCGGCGCAAGGACGCACACGGTACAAGGTACCCATTCATTTAATGTCTTTACATTCTCATTTATCTTTACTTGGACTTCTCTGCCGACGTCTCCAAAGAACGGAGTCCGAGCAGAGAAGCGTCTTCAGTCGCCTCGGCGCAAGGACGCACACGGTACAAGGTACCCATTCATTTAATGTCTTTACATTCTCATTTATCTTTACTTGGATTCTTCTCTGCCGACGTCCCCAAAGAACGGACTCCGAGCAGAAAAAGCGTCTTCAGTCGCCTTGGTGTAAGAACGCTCACAGCACCAGGACGATCGATGACTGAACTACTTCCTTCGCCCGAGCCAAAAAGCAGCTCGGACTCGGAAGTCGGGGGGTAGTGTTGGTGGAAAAATGGACCACCCCACAAATGTAATTATAGCACCCAAATCCATCAGCAAGCTCGAGCTCATCCTAAGTGATGGAGCTCTTCCGCTCTCGAGCTCATCCTAAGTGATCGGGCTTTTCCGCTCTCGAGCTCATCCTAAGTGATCGAGCTCTTCCGCTCTCGAGCTCGTCCTAAGTGATCGGGCTCTTCCGCTCTCGAGCTCGTCCTAAGTGATCGGGCTCTTCCGCTCTCGAGCTCGTCCTAAGTGATCGGGCTCTTCCGCTCTCGAGCTCGTCCTAAGTGATCGGGCTCTTCCGCTCTCGAGCTCATCCTAAGTGATCGGGCTCTTCCGCTCTCGAGCTCATCCTAAGTGATCGAGCTCTTCCGCTCTCGAGCTCATAGACTAGAGAGCCGAGACCAGAGAGCCGAGACCAGAAGGCCGAGACCAGAGAGCCGAGACCAGAGAGCTGAGACCAGAAGGCCGAGACCAGAGAGCCGAGACCAGAAGGCCGAGACCAGAGAGCCGAGACCAGAGAGCCGAGACCAGAAGGCCGAGACCAGAAGGCCGAGCACAGCAGGCCGAGCCCATGCCTTAGCCAAATATCCAATTTCCACCTAACCCTCTAAGGGACCTGACAACTCCACTATAACCTGCCACTATCTCCAAGCCATCAAGGCATAAGATCTTCGCAGGTATTCGGCACGACCTGCCATTAATGCACGAGACTCTCTCAAGTCTCCGATGCACTCAGTCATTTAATGAACACGGCCCAAGACGATCTCCGGATCACTGAACCATCAGAACGTATGGCTCTCCCTGACCGCCGGTTCATTCGGTAATAAATGCACTTACCATCCACGGACCCCAGGCCCACCACAGCCGGCGGTTCAACCACTCCAACAGGTCCGATCGACCGTGACAACTCCCTGATTCCGGTCTGATCCGGTCCCGTTCTCCATTACGGCATTAATGGGCCAAATCGTGCCCAATTATTACAAAACAGGACAAACCTCCTGTCACCTCCCAGGTAACAAAAATCCTCCTATAAAAGGAAACCTGGGGGGAAAAGGGAGAGAGGACCAAAAACAAGAGGAAAAACCCGGAGCTGGAGAGAACCCTCCTAGACCGGGGGAGGACAACAAAAAAATGGAAACAGATCCCCGGGACTGAACCCGCCGGGAAGCACAGACACAATTGAGGACATCATCCTCTTCGTCTTCTTTATCTTATCCAAATGTTCTTGCTGTCTTCTCCATATACTCTCTTCCCTGCTCTCTCCATATACTTGCCCCCTCTGACTTAGGCATCGGAGGGCCGGCGCCGGGGAGCCCGGCCACCGGTTTTCCTTGCAGGACTTGCACACCCCGCCCGCAGCGGAGGACGCAGCCGGCCGGTGCACCGCCGTCCGCCCCCTGCAGCAGCGGAGCTCCTCCTTCCCCGGCTTCGCGGCGGCCCCCGGGTCTAATTTCCAGCAACACCAGGCATCTGAGGGTTAGGCCTCAGGAACTTCTTCCGGCGCTAAGCCAGGCATCCGAGGGTTAGGCCTCAGGAAATTCTTCTGGCGCTAGGCCAGGCATCCGAGGGTTAGGCCTCAGGGAATTCTTCCAGCGCTAAGCCAGGCATCCGAGGGTTAGGCCTCAGGGAATTCTTCCGGCGCTAAGCCAGGCATCCGAGGGTTAGGCCTCAGGAACTTCTTCCGGCGCTAAGCCAGGCATCCGAGGGTTAGGCCTCAGGAAATTCCGCTCGTTGGTCGGCCAAGGCTGGCGCAAGCCGAGGCGACCGGTCGGGGCTTCAGGCTAGTTTGCTCCCGGGATGATCATCGGGTTAGCCTGGCATCCGAGGGCCAAGCCTCGGGACATTCCGCTCGTTGGTCGGCCAAGGATGGCGCAAGCCGAGGCGACCGGTCGGGGCTTCAGGCTAGTTTGCTCCCGGGATGATCATCGGGTTAGCCTGGCATCCGAGGGCCAAGCCTCGGGAGATTCCGCTCGTTGGTCAGCCAAGGCTGGCGCAAGCCGAGGCGACCGGTCGGGGCTTCAGGCTAGTTTGCTCCCGGGATGATCATCGGGTTAGCCTGGCATCCGAGGGCCAAGCCTCGGGAGATTCCGCTCGTTGGTCGGCCAAGGCTGGCGCAAGCTGAGGCGACCGGTCGGGGCTTCAGGCTAGTCTGCTCCCGGGATGATCATCGGGTTAGCCTGGCATCCGAGGGCCGAGCCTCGGGAGATTCCGCTCGTTGGTCGGCCAAGGCTGGCGCAAGCCGAGGCGACCGGTCGGGGCTTCAGGCTAGTCTGCTCCCGGGATGATCATCGGGTTAGCCTGGCATCCGAGGGCCGAGCCTCGGAAAATTCCGCTCGTTGGTCGGCCAAGGCTGGCGCAAGCCGAGGCGACCGGTCGGGGCTTCAGGCTAGTCTGCTCCCGGATGATCATCGGGTTAGCCTGGCATCCGAGGGCCGAGCCTCGGGAAATTCCGCTCGTTGGTCGGCCAAGGCTGGCGCAAGCCGAGGCGACCGGTCGGGGCTTCAGGCTAGTCTGCTCCCGGGATGATCATCGGGTTAGCCTGGCATCCGAGGGCCGAGCCTCGGGAAATTCCGCTCGCTGGTCGTGCGCCTGTCGCTTGCCGCCCGACGGGATTTCTCCGTGGCCAGCTGCGATCGTGTTTCTCCTCCTCTCCAAGCGTCGCCTGGGGAACACCAGATGGGCATTAAATGCTAATTGAGGGGTTACCTGGGAAATCGGATCGCCAGTTGCTGCTTGCGAGGAGTGTCAGTTAAGCGGCCGCGATACGCGCGTTCTTCGAGACGGATGCGGCCTGGGCGCGAGCGGAGATATGTGGACCTAGGGGTACAGGCCACCCGGAGTGTCCTGCACAAAGAATGCGATTAAGGAGAATAACGCTTAGGAAATCGCGGGAAGATACGCCTCGAGAGCCGGATCGGCTCCGGATTCAATGCGCCCGCATTTATTGGAGCCACCCGCATCGGAACGACCGGGGGGCCGCAGTTTGGCTATAAATATAGGTGCAGGTGCGATGGAGCCTGCCAAGCTGGAGCTGTTCAGGTTGCCATGGATCGTGGGCCTCCTCTCCGGCGCATGGTTGAGAGACCCCTACCGAAGGAACGGGAGGCGTGCCCTTCGCGACTTCCGCCAACTAGCCGTTTCATCTGGGATCAACAAGGAGGTTCTCCCCGGCGGAACTCCGCTCTAGGCGTTTCATCCGGGATCACGTCTCCCCTCCTTGAAGTTCGGCCTCCCGATTGAGCTCCGCACCAGGCGCTTGATCCGGGACCGCGCCTCCATATGCTCTTCTCCCTTGTATTCCTTCTCTCCCCTAACACTGGGGAGGACCGGAATATCCCTTGGAGGTGGCGTTCCCCTGGAGGCAGCGGGAGCTTCTTCTGCGGCGGCTCCTCGTCTTTTTCATGAGGCGTGGATGGCGCCTCTGGGTAGGAGCAGTGTGGACTTCTCCTTCGTCCACTTCTTCTTCATCCGCGCTGGCTCTTTGTCTTTTTCGTGAGACGTCGATGGCGCCTCCGGTTGGAAGCACCCACTTCCGGTGGGATTGCAGCCGCTTCGGATGGAGGTTTCGGGATCCCAGATCTCCAGCTCCTCGGAGTCTCCACCTCTTCTTTACTTTCTTTACACCCTAATTTCCCTCTGGGAATTCCTTGTAATCACACGAGCACGCCGTTGTAACCAGAAATTATTGAAATGAAAAGTGTTATACATTTTTGAACTGTCTTTCTGGCATTGTCGTTCTACTGGTAATACATCCGCAGGTTAGCGGAATTCCAGCTCCTTGGAATTTCTCGACCATCTAGGGCCTCCAACTGGTAGGAGCCAGGTCGGTTTACCCAGCGAACCCTATACGGGCCTTCCCAATTTGGCGCTAGCTTCCCACCTTCCGCAGGTTGAGATGCTTACTAGCCTTAGCACCAGATCTCCGATTCTGAAAAGCTTCGGTCGGACCTTGGAGTTGTAATATCGGGCCACCCTCCGCTGATACATCGCCATCCGAACCTGCGCCATTTCCCTCGCTTCTTCCAAGAGATCCAGGTTCCCTCGGAGTTGCTCCGAATTGGCCTCGGGTCGGTGTGCGGCCACCCGAGGTGAGGGGAGTCCGAGCTCCACGGGGACAACGGCTTCCGTGCCATAGGTTAGGCTGAAAGGCGTCTCCCCGGTAGGGGTCCGATGCGTGGTCCGATACGCCCAAAGGACATTCTCGAGTTCTTCGACCCAAGCTTGCCCCGTCCGACCGATTCGCGCTTTGATTCCTTGGAGGATTGTCCGATTTGTGACCTCGGCCTCGCCGTTGGTTTGGGGATGCGACACAGATGTGAACCGATGCTCGATCCCGAACTCCTCGCAGAAGTCACGGAAATGCTTGTTGTCGAACTGTCGACCATTATCCGAGATGAGGACCCGAGGTACCCCAAATCGGACAATGATGTTCTTCTTCACGAACTTCCGGACTTGCGCCTCCGTGATAGTGGCCAGCGGCTCTGCCTCCACCCACTTGGTGAAGTAGTCGATTGCAACAATCAAAAATTTCCGCTGAGCTGAAGCGACAGGGAATGGTCCGAGGATATCCATTCCCCACTGGGCGAAGGGCCAGGGTGCAGTGATTGGTGCCAAGGGGACAGAAGGGACTCTCTGGACGCTGGCGTGGCGCTGGCAGGCGTCGCATTTCCGTACATGATCCTTTGAGTCCTCCAACAAGGTAGGCCAATAATAGCCTTGCCTCATGATCTTGTGCGCCAAGGACCTAGCCCCCAAGTGTGATCCGCAAACGCCTTCGTGGACTTCGCCGAAGACGTAGGCCGCTTCCGAGGAGCGGAGGCACTTTAAGAGGGGGGCGGTGAACGAGGTCCGATACAGCCTCCCTTCATAGAATACGTAGTGGGCGGACTTCATAACAAGTCGCCGAGCTTGATCTTTGTCTTCAGGGAGGATCCCTTCGGCGAGGTAGGCGACAAGCGGGTCCATCCAAGACGGCTCCGGATCAATCGCCATCACCGCTCCAGCCTTGCCGATGCTCGGGGCATCCAGGGTCTCCAGGTAGATCGCCCTCGACAAGTTGTGCGCGTCTGCGCCCACTAAGCGGGACAACCTGTCGGCCCTGGCATTTTCACTTCTTGGGACCTGCTGGATGTCGACACTGCCGAGGTCGGGAATGAGTGCTTGCACCTTCCGGACGTAATTCTGCATGGTCGGGTTCCGGGCCTCGAACTCCCCACGGACCTGCCCGACCACCAGCTGGGAGTCGGTGAAGACCTTCAGGCGCCGGATGCCGAGCTCCTTAGTGAGTTTGAGTCCCGTGACTAGGGCCTCGTACTCCGCCTCGTTGTTGGTCACTGGAAATCCGAACCTCAAGGCATACTCGGCTATCACTCCATCTGGACTGGTAAGGACCAGCCCGGCCCCTCCACCTTCGGGGTTCGACGACCCATCGATGTGAAGCGTCCAAATCGGGAGGTCGAGGCTGGGTGTTTCCGGCGACCTAGGTTCCGCCTCCTGCACCGTGCACTCAGCGAGGAAATCCGCGAGCGCCTGGGCCTTGATGGCGGGTCGGGGCTGGTAGCGGATGTCGAACTCACCAAGTTCTACTGCCCACTTCACCAGCCGTCCCGCATTCTCAGGATTGCTGAGGATCTGCCGCAGCGGTTGATCGGTCAAGAGGGTGACAGAATGGGCCTGGAAATAGGGGCGAAGCCTCCTGGTCGCGGTCAGCAGCGCGAAGGCGATCTTTTCAGCCTTCGTATACCGCGTCTCGGCATCCCGTAGGACCCGGCTGATGTAGTACACAGGCTTCTGGAGCTTTGCCTCTTTCCAAACTAGTACTGCACTGACTGCGGTTGGGGAGACCGCCAGATAGAGGTAGAGCATCTCCCCTTCTTGCGGCTTGGACAGCAGGGGAGGAGACGCCAAGTATTCCTTGAGCTGGTCGAATGCTGCTTGACATTCGGCCGTCCAGAGGAAGTCTTTCGGGCATTTCAACACCATGAAGAAAGGTTGGCAGCGTTCGGCCGATTTTGCCACAAATCGTCCGAGCGCGGCGACCCTCCCAGCGAGCTCCTGAACCTCCTTCACTTTGGTCGGAGGGGACATATCTTGGATGGCCTTGATTTTGTCCGGGTTGGCTTCGATCTCCCGCTGGTTGACAATGAAACCGAGGAACCTCCCGGCCGAAGCGCCAAAGGCGCACTTCGCTGGGTTCAGCTTCATGCGAAACTTCCGCAGGGTGGCGAAAGTCTCCTCCAGATCCGCGATGTGCTGGTCTGCATGGCGGCTCTTCACCAGCATATCGTCCACGTACACCTCCATGTTCCGGCCGATTTGCTCTTTGAAGATTTTGTTGACGAGGCGCTGGTAAGTGGCGCCAGCATTCTTCAGACCGAAAGGCATTACCTTGTAACAGTACAGCCCCCGGTCTGTTATAAAGGCAGTTTTCTCCTCGTCCTGTGGAACCATCATTATCTGGTTGTAGCCGGAGAAGGCGTCCATGAAAGACAGCAGCTGATATCCGGAAGTCGCGTCGACCAGTTGGTCTATCCGCGAAAGCAGAAAGCTATCCTTGGGGCATGCCTTGTTCAGGTCGGTGTAGTCGACGCACATCCTCCACTTTCCGCTCGCCTTCCGGACAAGTACGACATTTGCCAGCCATTCGGGGTAGCTGACCTCCCTTATGAATCCTGCCTCCAAGAGCTTGTCTACCTCCTGGTCGACCACTCGGATCCGATCCGGGGCACAGTGTCTTTTCTTCTGTTTTACCGGTCGGTGGGTCGGGTCGACGTTGAGGGCGTGAGAAATGACCTCCGGGTCGATCTCAGGTACATCGGCCGCCGACCAGGCAAAACACATCGATATTGGCTCGGAGGAATTCCACCAACCGGGCCCGAGCTCCCAGGTCGAGATTGGCGCCGACCCGGATCGTCCTGTCCGGGCGACCTTCCTCGAGGGGAACTTCGATCACACCCTCGGCCGGCTCCCCGTGCCGCAAGGCCACCTCGTCTCTGGCGTCGAGGGACTCGACGCTTAAGGCTTCTACGGGCTTCTTCCCTTTGAGAGTTGCTAGGAAACATTGCCTTGCGGTCGGTTGGTCACCTCGGACCTCTCCAATCCCGGCCGCCGTGGGAAACCGCATGAGCAAGTGGTACGTAGAGACCACCGCGCGAAGGGCGTTCAGTCCGGGTCGTCCGAGGATAGCGTTGTAGGCCGAGGGAACACGGACGACCAAGAACCCGAGCCGCACCGTGGCTTCTACGGGTGCAACGCCCGCAGTCACAGGCAGCTCAACGACACCTTCGGCCGAGATAGCGTCACCAGTGAATCCTATGAGGGGGGTGGATGTTTTGTGCAACAATTGTCTGGACAAGCTCATCTTTTGGAAGGCCTCGTAAAACAAAATATCAGCTGAGCTTCCACTATCCACAAGAACACGCCTTACATCATAGTTTGCCATAGTGAGGGAGATCACCATGGCGTCATCGTGGGGGGTCTGAACCCCCTTTACATCTTCATCACAAAAAGTGATTACATTACCGACCCTCTGCCTCTTCGCGACGGCTGCCCCTGACGCTTCAGTCGAGCCCCCTGCGTTCCTCTCGGGCCGGGGGCAGCCCCCAGTGATAGTGTGGATCACGCCCGCGACGGGTCGATTCTGCTCCCGAGGCTCCTGAGGGGCCGGGTCGGCCGGACGCGAGTCTGCGGGGGACGTCGGTCGTTCACATATCGACCGAGACGCCCCTCGGCGGATGAGAGCCTCGATCTCGTCCCGAAGCTGGAAGCAGTCTTCGGTGTCGTGGCCGTGGTCCCGGTGGTACTCACAGTACGCCCGAGAGGGCCTCCTCCCAGGAATCTTCTTCATCTGTCTCGGGACCGGGAGGTCCTCCCGCCCCTTGATTTCCATGAGGATCTGGGCCCGGGGAGTCAGGAGAGGAGTGTACCGGTTGAAACATCGGGGCGGAGAACGAGGGCGTAGGGCGCCGTGGTTCCTCGCCGGCGACAGGCTTCTGCGCCGACGTTGAGGCGTCGGGCTCCTCCTCTGGCGTGCCTCTTTTCGCCTTTTCTTCTCGAGCTTTGGAGGGATCTCGGCGGCCTCCTTGCTCCGGTGGGCGGCCGCCTACTCGGCGTCCGCATACTGGTTCGCCCGGACAACAGCTCCGGGAAGCTCCGCGGCAGGCGTTTGTCCAGGGAGAAGGTGAGTCTGCCCTTTCGGAAGCCACGCTTCAGGGCTGAAAGAGCCACCTCCTGGCTCAGGTTCCGGACTTCCAGCGTAGCCTTGTTGAAGCGGGTAAGATAATCCCGCAAGCTTTCTCCCTCGTTTTGCCGGACATCAAAGAGGGAGTCGGAGACAGTCGCGCCGGCTACTGACGGCGAAATGGGTGATGAAGAGGCGAGTAAACTGGTCGAAGGACTGGATTGAGTTAGCCTCCAAGCCGGCGAACCACGCCCTTGCCGGGCCACGGAGGGTCGCCGGGAAGGCCTTGCAGAGGAGAGGATCTGATGCTCCGTGGAGGAGCATAAGGGTCCTGAAACTCTCAACGTGATCCCGCGGGTCGCCGCCCCGTCATAGGGCTCGATCGCCGGGCATTTTAAACCCCGGCGGATTCGGGGTCCGCAGGATCCTCGAGGCAAGCGCCGGCTGGGAGGAGATCTCCAAGTCGGCGAAGGGATCTTTGGAGTGGCCCTTCAGGACCTGGAGTTGTCGGTGGAGATCGTCCACCCGCCGATCCAGGGAGCGCGACCGATGGGTGGGAGACAAGGAGCACCGAGAGGGGGACCGACTGGAGCGCGGGTTCCTTAAGGACTGGGGGGTCTGGGAACGCGCCCGGGCCCGCCTCTCGTACCCCGCACAGCTCCGATGGGAAGGTCCCGGCAGAATGGACCGTGCTCGAGAATCTTCCTCGCGCCGGCGCTCCTCCCCATGGGAGAGGAAGGAGCGCGGGTTGAGGAGGACAGGTGAGCGCTCAGGGGAGCAGCGGCTCCTGGGCCCGCTGCGGCGCCCGAGACATCACACCCTGCAGGTTCTGCACTGCCTCCACGAGGGTGCGAACCTGCTGGGCTAACTGGTCGAACTGAGCGGCTTCGACCATCTGAATGGGAGGTGGAGCAGTGGAGTGTTGCTGAGAATGTGTTGGAGACGCAGCGGCCTCCCGGCCGGAGGCGCGAGAGGCTCCGCGACCGGAGGCATTGGAAGCTCCACGACCACCTCGCCGTGCCATTACGATCGCTCTGAGATTCGGCCCTCCTTCTAGCGCCAACTGTTGCTGGTGGTCCAAACCGAGAACGATTGGCACAGCGGTGTGAACGGGGTTCCGTTTGAGTTGCCTTGGTTGGTGTTGATTGCGCTCCCACCTTCCACCGGGAAACCTGCAAAGCAAGCCTCGCACCACCACTGGGGTAGTGGGGGCCCTCCGACGATCAAGTCAGAGGAGATTGGAGGAGAAGGAGAGATAATAGTAGCAAGTAGGAGAATGCTCTGGAAGTTCTTGCTTACCCCCCCTCCTCCCTCCAGCTGCATATATACCAGGCTGGGGGTCTTTCAGGGGGTTCGTCATCGTGGGGCACGATGGAGCTGCCACTGACACGGCCGTTACAGGGCGTCGTGGGGCAGCGCTGGGTACGGCCATGACAGGGCGTAGTGGAGCTCCGCCTTGTACGGTTGTTACAGGGGATCGTGGAGCAGCGCCAGATACAACCGTTATAGGGAGTAGTGGAGCAGGAGGCTGCGGCGTGCCTCTGGGGAATAGCCTGTCGTTGTCGAGAGATGTCCGACTCGGGGTCGGGCTGCGGAGACGAAGATGTCCGACTCGGGGGTCGGATTGCTGGATCAAGGGCAGCCGACTCGGGTCGGGCTGTGGAGCCGAAGATGTCCGACTCGGGGTCGGATTGCTGGATCAAGGGGCTGCCGACTCGGGGTCGGGCTGCGGAGCGAAGATGTCCGACTCGGGGTCGGATTGCTGGATCAAGGGGCTGCCGACTCGGGGTCGGGCTGCGGAGCCGAAGATGTCCGACTCGGGGTCGGATTGCTGGATCAAGGGGCTGCCGTAGTCTTCCTGGGGCGCGCGTGCCGGTCACGTGGGGCATGGGTGCTAAGTTCCCCCGTAACAATTTCTATACACCCACTTGGTACCTATAATTGAAACATTAGGGGGTCTTTTCATTAGAGTCCAAACTTCATTTCTTTCGAATTGATTTAATTCCTCTTGCATAGCATTCATCCAATTATCATCTTTTTCAGCTTCTTCTAGTGATTTAGGCTCTATTTGTGATACGAAAGCAAGGTAATTACTAGTGTTTCTTAAAGAGGATCTAGTTCTTATACCTTGTGAAGGATCACCAAGGATTAGATCCTTTGGATGACCATGTGCATACCTCCATTCTTTAGGAAAATCTTGAATTTTTGATGGAGGTTGACCTTCTTCATCTTGCTGATTTGTATCTTCCTGACCTCATCCTCATGTTGTTTGTCTTGTATGGAGATTCCTTTATTCGGTCTTCAAGTATACCTGCATCACCCATCTTCTTCTTTTCTAGAAGAATCTCCATTAGTTTCATCAAAAAACAACATGAATGATTCTTCAACAACGAGAGTTCTCTGTGTTGAAGACCCTGTATGCTCTACTAGATGAGGAATAACCTAAGAAGATCCCCTCATCTGATTTAGCACTAAAATTACTGAGATTGTCCTTTCCATTATGCAAATAAAGCATCGACAACCGAAAACATGAAAATAACTTATATTTGGTTTCTTACCTTTTATCAATTCATACGGTGTTTTCTTTAAGATGGATCTAACTAAAGCACGATTTAAGATATAACATGAGGTATTTATTGCTTCAACCCAGAAATACTTTGGTAGATCCGATTCGCACAACATGGTACGAGCCATATCTGCTAGTGTGCGATTCTTCCTTTCTACCACCCCATTTTGTTGGGGTGTCCTAGGTGCCGAGAAATTGTGATTGATACCATTTTCGTCACAAAACTTTTCAAAGTGTTGATTTTCAAACTCGGTACCATGATCACTCCTAATTGCTTTAGTTTAAGATTGAGTTCATTCGAAACCTTATTATGAAACTTGACAAAAGCGAGAAAGGACTCATCTTTGTGTGCAAGAAATGAAACCCATGTAAAACGTGAAAAATCATCAACCAATGACAAGACCAAATTTCTTACCCCCTAGACTAGCAGTTCTAGTGGGTCCAAACAAGATCCATTGAATTCAGTTCTAACGGGTTTTTGATGGCTGCGAGACTATGTTCTTAGACTTGAAAGAACTTTCTGTTGTTTCCCTAATTGACATGGCCGCCACAAATTTTATTTCTTTCAAAGTCTATGGTTTCTTGCGTAGTCCCTTTGACTAGATCCTTTGTGATCAATTTAGAGATTAAATCCATGCTAGCATGCCCTAACCTACGATGCATAAACAACTAGTCTCATTGACTTTGGGATTCATGGCTACAAGACATTGGCCATCCCTCATGGTGAGATCATCAGATCTACCATGTAAACGTTTCCATGCCTATGTCCTGTGAGTAATGATCTCATTATCAATGGACTATTAATTATGCATAGTGATGATTCAAATGACACTTTAAAGCCCTTGTCACAAAATTGACTTATACCTTAATAAATTATGTTTTAGTCCATTAACTAACAATAATTATCTATAATGAGGGAGGGTGATATGGAGATTTTACCAAACCAATAATTCGACTTTAGCATTGTCCTCCAAATGTGACCTACTCCTCCTTCTTTTTAATTCCAAGGTGACGAAGAGACTCTTGTCACCGGTCATATCGCCTTGAGCAACCACTATCAAGATACCCACATTCTCTTTTTATTTTCCGGCTGCAAGGCAATATCTGCAAAATGATCATGTGAAGCTCTTAGGTACCCAAGTTTCTTGGGTCCTTCGTGGTTAGTGTAGTTGACTCCCTTAGGCACCCATACTTTAGTTATGTTTTTAGCTTTTACAAATGTACCTTGTTAGTTTGGATTTTTCTTTGAATACAAGAGTAGGCTTTATGTCCGTTCTTTCCACAAAGAAAGCATGTGGTTTTTCAGTTTTTACGTCTTTTGCTTTTACAAAGAAATTCTTTAGATACTTTTGTTGCTTATTAGTTTTATATCCTAATCCAGCTTTATTGAAAACAGCTCTTTGATTTGAAAGAATAAGATTTAATTTTTCAGAGCTTTGTGTGAATTTTTCACAATTGGGCTTGTACTTATGTACCCTCATTCTTAAGATTCAAATTTTCTTTAACTAGTTCTTTTCATATCCTTTTTAAGAGATTCAACAGTTTTGCGCAAGTGAGGTATTACTATTGAGTAGGGAATTTACTTTTAGATTTAATTCCTTGATTAGTGTTTTTGCCTTTTCATTTTCAGTGCTAAGTCTTGAATTTTCGATTTTTAGGTTAGTAGTGTTCATATTTTTAACGTTCTCCCTTTTCAATTAATAGGTTTTCAATATTTTTCTTTAGTTTTTGATTTGAGGCTTTTAATTCTTTATTCTTTGCTCCTAACATACTACAATCACCCATAAGTTCTTGAAAAGCATCATATAATTCTTCTAAAGTAAAATTTATAGTTGGGTTTTGACATACCTCGTCATCTTCGAGCGCCATGAAGCATAGATTGGCGGTCTCTTCCTTCTCTTCCTCGGAGGATGATGTGTCACTGTCATCCCATGTTGCCTTCATGCCTTTTCTTCTTCTTTCCAAAATGCTTCTTTTGTTGTGGGCATTCGGAACGAATATGTCCCGGTCTCTTGCAGTCATAGCATACGATTGGGTCTCCTTTCTTTTTCTTTTTCTTTTTCCCAATCATTTCTCCCTCCAAATTTCTTTCTTGGGAATGGTTTCTTTCTTCTCATGAACTTTTTAAATTTCCTTACTATCAACCAAGTCCTCATCTTGACTTTCTTCTTCACTCTCACTGCTCTCTTCTTCACATACACTTGAGGTAGGCCTTGAGTGCGATTGTCTTTTTCTTTGGCAACTCTTCTTCATGCTGCTTCATCGTGAGCTCATGCGTCATCAATGAGCCCAAGAGTTGTTCTAGCCCCAAGGTGTTGAGGTCTTTAGCTTCTACAATCGCCGTGACCTTTGCTTCCCATGCTTTTGGCAGTGACCTCAGAATTTTACTCACAAGTTCGGGGTTAGTGTAAGATTTTGCCCAAGCTTTTTAGAACCATTAATAATTTCGGTAAAACGTGTAACATGCATGTGATGATTTCATTAGGTTCCATCTTAAACAATTCATACTTGTGAACTAGAATGTTCACTTTGGACTCTTTGACTTGATTTGTACCCTCGTGGGTAACTTCAAGCCTATCCCATATTTCCTTAGCGGAACTGCATGTAGAGACTCTATTGAACTCATTTACATCTAGAGAACAAAATAATGAGTTCATGGCTCTAGAATTGAGTTGAGACATCCTATCATCATTCTCATCCCAATCCTCCTCAGGTTTGGGAACTCGAATGCCATTCACCACGTGTGATGGTTCTTGTGGTCCCTTGACTATAACCCTCCACAAGGCATAGTCTTGTGCTTGAATGAAAATTCTCATTCTCGTCTTCCAATAGGTATATTTGTCCCATTGAAGAGTGGAGGTCTATTGGTTGCTTGCCCCTCGGCAGGAACATTGTTAAAGGGTGTTGCCATCTAGATCTTTGGCTAAGACGGTTAGGTCTTTCCAAGAAATATACAGAGCACCCGCTCTGATACCACTTGTTGCCCAGAGATGGTCACCCAAGAGAGGGGTGAATTGGGTGTTTTAAAAACTTTTTTGCCTAATTAAAAATAAAACACACAAATATATGAACTAAAATAAAGATAAAGAGATAAGAAGAGACAACCACAAACATACGGTTTTATAGTGGTTCGGAGCCTTCACCGCTCCTAATCCACTCCCCAAAGCGCCTTTGGGAATTTCCACTATAATCCAAGATTACAGTACGGTAGTTTTGCGAGTTCACTACCCCAACTCGTTGTTTTACACCGGGCTCACAACAAACCCTAAAACCCCCAATTTCTCTTAGGCTTGGGACGCCTTTCCCTTGTTCCAAGTCCCTTGACTGGAACAAGCACCACAATAAAAGAGTTTACAAAAGGAAATAAAAGCTCTAAGAAGCAAATATAACAATTATGAATAATGTAACCCGGAAGAATCCTTTTGCCGTTGGAAGCGTGGGAAATGTTGATTCTTCCGAGGTGGAGCGCGTAGGGTTGAGTGTGAGCTTCGAATCCCGAGCACACAAGAGTGGTTGAGCTTGAAATCGCTTGGGAGACTTGAGAATACTTGATTTCCTTCCTTGAATGCACTCACTCCCTTGAGCTTTTCTTTCTAACTTCTCTCTTGAATGATCTAGCTTTTTGGTTGGTGAAGAGTTGTTGAGAACCACTTAAGAGGTCCCTTTTTATAGCCCAAAAAGCAAATATAGCCGTTAGAAACAAAAGAGAAGGATTTGAAATTCAAACCAAACCTGAAAAGCTGTCAGTCGCGTCCCAGGCGCTCCGGGGACGTCTCCGCTACAACGAGGGACGTCTCGCCTACAGGATTTACTTTTTATGTTGTCTGGGGTCGACTCGGCACTTTACGGGGACGTCTCGGCTTGTCTGCACTTTTTGAGTGGGGACGACTCCGCTGCCTTGGGGACGACTCCGCTTCTTTATCTCCGAAAGACATGTCCTCTGGAATTCCCTGAGAGAGTCGACTCCGCTCTTTCAGGGGACGTCTCGGCTCGTCTGCATTTTATGCAATGGGGACGGCTCCGCTGTCTCAGGGTCGACTCCGCTGCCTTATCACCGAAAAAAACCATTCTCTGGAAAACCCTGAGAGAGCCGTCTCGGCTATCTTGGGGACGACTCGGGAACTCTCCTTTTTACCTGCGGGGACGACTCGGCGTACAGTGGGGACGTCTCGCGCATATCTCTTGAAAACTGCCTTTCTGCCGCCACTGAGAGAGTCGACTCCGCTACTGAGAGAGTCGACTCCGCTAACGCGGGGACGACTCGGCAGGTGCCGGGGACGTCTCCAAGTGTGCCAGTTCTTCCTGTTTGTGCCAGAGACGTCTCTGAAACTATCAGAAGACGTCTCGGCTGTCCCTGAACTTTTTCATTAACTCAAAATGTTCTTCAATGAATTCATAAAAATTATGGAAACTTGCCTAGACATTTCTCAACAATATTCTAGATAAAACACATGAATTCCTTAATTAAATTATTAAGATATAATGGAATTATGCTCTAGTGTTTTGTATTCATCAAAATCCATTAGGGGGTCAACAGTGATAAAATTGGTTAAATAATTACTAATATTTTTATTTATTTATTTATTTAGATCAGATTATTTGCCACTCACTCATTATTTTTCTTTTTATTTATTTTATTTTATTTATTTATTTATTATTTTATTTTATTGAAATATAGAGGGGTCGTCGGCCATGGGTGGTGGCCGACATGGTGGCTACCACCGTGGGCAGCCACGAGCTCCCAAAACAAAAAAAAGAAAGAAAAAAAAAGAAGAGGAAGAAGGAACAGAGGCGGCAGCGTTGAGAGGAAGAAGAAGATAGAGAGGGAGAGGGAGGGGATGGGTGAGAGAGGAAGAGGTGGGATGAGAGGTTTGGGAGAAAAAAGTGAGATTTAAATGGGGTATTTTGGTCCAAAAAACAGCTTCCCGACAAAGCTGAAAACAATGTTTTCGGAAAGCTCCAAATTGGAGCTTCTTCCCAAAAGCTGTTTTCAGCTTCCCGCAAAAGCTGAAACAGCTTTCCAAAAATTTTACGAAACACCATTTTTTATCTAAAAGTACTTTTAGAGGGCTAGAAAATGCTTTTTGGCCCTTCAAAAGCTCCCCCAAACAGGGCCTTAGTTTGTCTCTTAGGTTATTGATTAGCTCAGCAATAGGTTTTCTATCAAGGATCTTGGCCAGCTGCATTATTTTTTTGGCGTCAAGGTTATTCCGGTTAGACAGGGACTGTTTTTATGTCAGCATCGCTACATCCGTGATTTGCTTGAACAGGTTTATATGGATGGTACGAAGTTTGTGCAAACTCCATTGGCAACCAAGCCTTTGCTGCATGCACTCCTCTTATTGATGGTCATGTCTATCGAAGCACTGTTGAAGCTCTTCAATATCTGGCATTACTCATCCTGACATTAGCTTCGCCGTTAACAAACTTGCCCAGTTTATGCATCATCCTACTGCGACTCATTGGACTGCTCTGAAGCATCTTCTTCGTTACCTGAAATAGACGATATTTCATGGCATGTTGCTTCAGTCTTCCTTGTCTCTTCATCTTCGTGGGTTCTCGAATGCCGATTAGGCTAGTGATCTCTCAGATTGCACTTCTACTTCCATCATTTGCCAATCTCTTGGACCACTCGGAAGGGAACTGTTGCTCGTTCTTCTACTGAAGCTGAATATCGAGCTTTGGCAATGGCGACGTTCGAGATTGCTTGGGTTGTCTCTCTACTTGGTAAGCTTGGTATCAATCTCTCACGACCGCCAGACCTCTTTTATGATAATGTGGGTGCTACTCAGTTGAGTCTCAATCCCGTGCTTCATTCCCGGATGAAACATATCGCTATTGATCTCCATTTTGTTTCGTGACTATGTCTCAAAAGGATTGTTAAATGTTTCCCATGTGAGCACCCACGATCAGCTTGCTCATCTTCTAACGAAGCCTCTTGCTCGCCGGCGGTTCCAGCTATTGCGTTCCAAGATTGGTGTTGCTAACGGCAACCCTATCTTGAGGGGGCGTGTCACACAATCCTCTCAACTGTAATATCACTTCTGTTTCTATCTATTCCCATTGGATAAAGTTCACTGATAAGCTTCTCTTAACTGAAGTAGTTTCATTGAACTAACTCTGAACTTATCCTTCTCACTTTCAGTTCATAGCTGATCCTATATATTGTAATCTTCATCGTTTGTAAACTTTGAGCGTTGAATAATAAAATCCTCTTCGCAATTTCTTTATACTTGACATATCCATGTATTAACTGAATATATCCTCTAAGGCAGTGGCGATGAAGATGTCATCTTGGAGGCCGGCTTTGAGGATGTGGTGAGAGTCCGGTTGGAGCCTTGAGCCGGGCTTCAGGGTTCGTTCTCTGTAGACGAAGAGAGAGGGGAGGCTTGAGTAGTGTCCGGTCCGAGAGTGGGCTCTCAATTGGGAGTAGAAGGGCAATAGGATATAAGAGCATTGGATTGAAGAGAAGAAGAAAGAAAGAGCGGGCCACCGGCAAAGATGGAGAGGGAAGAGGCTGGTGAGAGGTTAGGAGAATGTGGTGTTCATGCCCAGTTTTAAACAATAAGGTGCCACAGCTGAGGAAGACTATTATTGCTCGAGGTCCATCAAAAAATTAAAAATTTTGTTGAGGAGTTTTTATTTTTTATTTTTTTTGGTAAAAATTGCCCTATGAGTTTGAAATTTGAATAAGCTCCAAATTATGACATCATCAAAGGAATCTACGAGTTTGAAGATTCTTGAACCAACAAACAAGGGAGAACATTCTTTAAGATTCCATTTTGAAGAGCATGTAATAAATTAATAATCATAAAAATTCATTAGGTCCAATATATTTTTTAAAACTCGAATAATATTATTTATATCTATATAATTTTTGTAGGTTATATATGATTTGATGCCTTATTAATTTTTTTAAAAAATAAGACTGTGGTGAAGCTACCTAAATTATTCAAAGATGGGAAGGAATTACAGAGGGAAGAAAAGAAAAGAATGATCATCAGGAATCTAATTAGAAATTAGAAAAAAAAATAATTATTTACCAACTAAATTCTCTTTCAATCTGAGAGAAACAAACAAAAAAGATAATTGTTTTTGGTTACACAAGATAAACCAATCATTGTCAAATTTGGGATTATCAATTCATAAAATAATTTATTAGAGATTTTATAAAGCAGAGTAAGTTTTAGCAAACAAGTTATAAAAAACTATTTAACAATAACTACTTCAGCTTTTCTATTCAAAGGAAAAACATAACTACTTCAACTTTTTATTATCACTACAAGTTGGATATTCCAAAAGTTGACAATGAGAATCGGGCTTCATCTCCTATATTTGGTAGGATAGGGTTGGTTGATCGGTTAAGATTGTAAGCAATTTAGTGCTTTCTCTTCGATATACCCAAATTAATGGCTTAACCTATAGAATTAAGTTGGCTGGCAATTTGGACATTCATATATTCAGAAGCATAGATATGATTGTAGCTATCTCATTAGAGTGAGGTAACTTTGAATGCTAGATATGATCCTAAAACAACAGGGCCGGAGTTGGCCTATGAGTTGATGAGGATAAGCTTCATCATGGAAGAAGAAATAAGCAAGGGCTATTTTTCACGAGTAGACAATAACTTTTGATGTTGAAAAAGGCGAGTACATTCTGATTCAGTCACAGATAAATATAGATGCAATCTCCCTTCTTATCAGTAGCTTTGGTTGTTTGATATTGTGCTAGGCTGTGGTTGTATTGACAATTTTTTTAAATAAATAGCTGTTGGGAAAGAGCTCATCTTTATCAGGCTATTAAAAATAGTAATTACATTGAACGGATTAGGCTTATAAATTTTAGAGGGTCAAATTAAATTGATACAAATCTAGTTCACATTGCACACAAATCAAATTATTTACACCTAATTCAAAAATATCTCTATGGCCCATCCATATTATCATATACTATTGTTGTTTAACTCCATCCCCGCCCATTTATGACTTGCGTATCAAACCCAATTTTTGCCTTACACAGCAAATGGCTTTAGACAGCTCACCATCTGCATATAAGGCCACAAGGATCACCTTCATAAATTTATACTTCTTTACATATAATACCTTTTATATTTGAAAAAGAGTGAGATATCGATAATCAATCAAATCAAGAGTCTATATCTCTTCTTTCTAATCAGTTAATGAGAAAACAATCATCCATCTCATAATTATTATACTGTATTTTAAAATTGTTAATCACATGGATGGATCATACTGTCGTGTTGGTTCATTGGGTTTCTAATTTAAAACCTCTTCTTAAAGCATATATTTTATTTCATGTTCCATGCCCTAACTTGATAGTGAAATAAAAATTAGATCAACTAATCATTATCTGATAAATAAATAAATAATTTATTAAAAAAAGGAAAAAAAAAAAGAGACTACGCTAACTGAATCTCCAAGTGCCCAACTCTGATTAGTTTCCCACATGCGCGATGGATTATTGTATAGCCACTTTCTATATGTTAATGTAACTATATGCAAAGTTGTTATGCTCGAAATCTTTTGTTGTCGTGCTCAAAGTCTATTATAGTAAGACTCATATATATACTTTGTACATACTATTGTATATAAAAAATTATATACAAATAAGATGATTTCACCTTCTTTCATTGTTTTTCTTCTCTTGACATGGTATTAGAGCTTTCTTTTCTAGTTGTCGTCATCTATTTCTTACCATTAACTATCGTCTCTAGAAGCAATACTGCGGTTGAATACGAGACTGCTGATACTGCTACCACTGATGAATTTCTTTGCCTTAGATGATTACTAGAGAATATGGAAGTTACTTATCATGGTGCTATCGCTCTTTATTATGATAATTAAAGTGGCTAGAGAATATAATGTTTTTTGGCTAAAACGGATGATTTATACAGTTCAAGTACAGATACATCCAAAAAAGTCGAAAGATAACAGATCTCGGAGCGCACTAGGCAACTTCCTCTCTCCAATCTAAAGAGTATCTTCGAAGTGATTGGCCACGTACAAACCACCTAATCCGCAGTCCCATTGGCGCTCTCTGTACATGTGCTCAGTTTGAAAAGCTACCTCGCCGCAAAATATGGCCCGAATATCTCTAAGCAGGGGTGGCAGTCGCCCACACTGCCAGCACTTTGCCGGATCCAGCCAATAACCATAGCCAAATCACCTTCAAGCAATATAGCTCTAGCTTGCAGCACCTGCTGAGCGTAACCCAAACTTTCATTAGCATACTAAATATATTGAAATCGATTGTCCCTTCGTTTGCCAACACATTTGCTATACTATTATACAGTTTTACTTATTTCCTCCATTAACCAGATATTTTTATTAATGTCCATTTTTCAAGACTTAGTTTCAAATTTAAGCTAGCTTCCATGGTACGTTTGAGGAGGACGTTAATGCAGCTAATTGTAAAGTTGTTTTCATACTCAATTTTTTTTTAAGAGCTATTTCCCTACTCGAAGTACATTGTAATTGGACTTATATACATCTTATATATACTATTTTATGAAAAAAAATTCATGTTCTCATTCTTTTGTTTTCTTTCTCTTATCGGTTATCAAGGAGGGGCTTTGTCTCATCAGTTCTCACCGTATAATTCAAGGAGGGGGGGCTCCCGATCCCAAAATCGCAGTTCCGCTTTTCGTTGCTGTTTCCGCGTAGCCCTCTGCCGCGGTAATCTATCCAAATTAGGGCTCCCCGACTGAGAGTAACGCATATCTCTACCGTCATCCTCGCCTCCGATCATCGCCTCACGGTAACCTTCGTCCACTCCTCTCCTCCTTTCCCCATTCTTTCCCCTCTCTCTCCTTTTTTTCTCTCTTGCAGGTCCCGTCCCATGAGGCCCGCCCTCTCCTCCAAGCATCCCAAAAAGAACGCCGATGAGGTCCCTCCTCTCCTCTCATCCCCTTCTTCAAGGATTTTGAACCCCCAATTCTTTCTAACTCCCAATTATTGCTTTCATCCTCCACCAGAAGCGGATCAAAAAGAAAAAGATGAAATCTAATAAGCGCCGCCGCCATAACTCCTCATCATCGTCTTCTTATTCCTCCAACTCGGAGATTGATGCTCGCTCTCGGAAGAAGAGCGTTCGGCGGGAACCCCAAAAGCCGGAGAAGAGGAGGAAGGAGCCCAAGAAGCTGGTGAAAAAGAAGAGCCGCAAGACCTACTACCGCAGGGATTCCAGTGCTAGTTCTCCGAGCAGTTATTCGAGCCGGAGTTGCTCGACTTGTCGCGCCCGGAGCAGCTCCGTCGGGCGGAGTGAGAGTGGCTCCGGTAGGTCGAGAAGCCCCCCCGGCCGGGCGAAAAGGAGGGCGAAATTGAGGGAGAGAAGTAGGTCGAAGAGTCCTCCCGGTAGGAAGGCAAAATTGGGGGGGAGGAGCAGGTCTAGGAGTCCTCTGGATGGTGCTGTTAGGAGGGTGAAATCGAGGGAGAGAAGCAGGTCTAAGAGCAGGGAGAGGGGAAGAAGTCGGAGGAGTTCACAGAGGACGAACTATGAACGAGATGATGGTAGGTATTGTGAGAATAGTAGTAGTCATAGCAGCAGAGGTTACAATAGGAGTTGGAGTTATAATGAGGGGAAGTGTAAAGAGGTGGATCAACCAAGGCGGCTTAAATCGACACTTGTGGTAACCAAAGAGTCAGAGGGGATGGAAGAAGGACTCCGTAGTAGGGATAAGATTGTTCAGGCTTATGATGATGTGGGGAGGAATTTTGATGCACATGAGCAAGCCTCAGAGGATAGGCAAGTAGATCTAGGTGGGGCAAAGCATGCTACCGATACTGGGGTTGAGGATGTAGCTTGTGCGAAGGGAGATAAGTATGTTTTGACCAAGCTCGATGGTGAGCCTTCCAAGAATGCTGATGTTGGAAGTGATGATTCCACAAGGAAGAACAGTGGGGATGCAGTGAATGCTGGTAATTCAGAGTCCGAGGATTTGGAACTGCAATTGAGACAGAAGGCATTGGAGAACTTCAGAAAGTTCCGAGGGGGGCTCTCGGTAAATGCAAGCACCAGTTCTGATCGGAAAGATGATTCTCTCCTTACTGAATCCTGCAAGGATGCTGGTAGACTTGTAGAGGCAAAAGATGCTATTATTTTATCAAAATGGAAGTCCAATAATTCTCTTCAACGCCAAGGAAGCATTCAAAGAGGAAGCTGCACGACCCAACCCAGAATTAGATCTGTTGTGAATATCCCAACAGAACATGATGATAGAAATTCAATTATTAGTCATCAAAATGCAAAGGAGAGTTCAAGACCAGCTGCCGATGGCCAAACCACTTCAAATCATTTAAAGAGCATGGAAGAGCCTTTGGACAAGGTTTCCTCAGGGAAAATCTTACTGCCCAAAGATATCCAAGATAGGAAGGCTGCTGCTGAACCTCGAAGTAGCACGACTATAGGTACTGAATTGAAAATAGCTGATGGGTCAACTTCAGGGGCTTCTGCTTGTCTCAGTGTGGAGAGTGGAAATAAACCCGTGGAGGTGGATACAACTGGGTCTAATTTTGAGCAAAAATCATTTTCTAGAATGCATGATGGCGAAATGGTGCAGGTGAGTTATGTGCTCTTTTGATTCAATTGATTGCTGGAATGCAAAGACCAACCTCTGCAAAAGACATTTCCTTCTCTTTTCTTAGATCTGATTATATTTATGTGTTTGGTAGGTGAGCTACAAGGTTTACATTCCAAAGAAAAGCCCAGCACTGGCAAGAAGGCAACTACAGCGGTGAAGGCTATGCAATAATTCTTAAGTCTTTATCTACTTCTCTTTTGAGTTCTGTGGTGGTTGACTGAGATTTGATTTGTTTTCCCTATCTTTGCATATGTTTTAAACTGCATCAGTAGATGGCAGACGATGATATATTTTATCTCTCTGGCAGTATTCTGCTCTCTTCTATGCTTTTGTTTGATGGTTCAAGCTTCTGATCTACTTTAATCATTGTATGCTAGCATCAAACAATTTGGCACTTTTGCTCATCCGTACTCATGCAGAATTCATATACTATAATGTCTGTGCAGTATGGATTGTTAATATCTGTTCTAATTGCAATATCAGTTCTCAAAGTATAATTCATAGTATTACATTCTAATGAGAACAAGTAATTCTGCTTCCCCTAGTTACTGGTGTATAGTGTATTGTGATTGACAAGTTGTAGTTGATTCTGTTACTTTCTAAGTGTTCTGTCACTTTCTAAGTGAAATCTCCATGCATAAGATGAATTCTCTTTTTTACTTTTCATTGGTAAATTCTGCTTTCATTGTCCCTTCTAACTGTATTTGTTCTCCACATTATTTTTTCCCTAAGACTGAAGGTGGTGTTCTGTCTTCTTTTAGAGTAAGTAATTGTGGAAATCAAGTGTATTGTGATCGACAAGTTGTATTGATTCTGATTACTTTGTAAGCAAAATCTGCATGCATAAGTTGATTTCTCCTTTTTACTTTTCACTGGTAGATTTTGCTTTCATTGTCCCTTCTAACTGTGTTTGTTCTGCACATTATTTTTTCGCTAAGACTGAAGGTGGTATTTTGTCTTTTTTTTAGAGTAAGTAATTATGGAAATCAAGTGCTAAGGAGGTTTTGGGTCATTCATACTTTGCCATTGTGTTAATGAAACATTTTTATCAAGTAATTGTTAGCTAAGAAATTCTTCTCTTTCAGAGTTACTTCATAAAGGTTTAACAAAGACGTGCATGGCTTCCCTAGTCATTAGCACTTAAAGTTAGCTTTGTTCTGTTTAACTTCATTTTCGTCACACGAGCCATTCTTCTGACGAATCACCATATATCTCTGTTGCTGTCTAGGTTTCCTGTAGTTTGTTGTTTCTGTAGTTATACATACGAAATAAAACCAATCCCAACTTGATGGGAAAAATTCTCTTGTTAAAGTGAAACTTTGCTCATACAATAATCTATATCTTTAGGATTAGCCATCCAACGATACATCGGATAACTTTTGGTATGTTTTATACAGTTGTAGGATGCTTAAACTTAGGCCTGTTAACGAGCCGAACCGAGCCCGAGCCTCTCGGGCTTGGTACCAAGCTCTGTATTGGGCTCGAGCTTGGGCTTACTTGGCAAAACAAATGCTCGGGCTTGAGCTCGGCTCGTTAAAGAAGATCGCACAAAATGCACATCCATATATAGAAAGCAGTAAACTATGAAGAAGAAGAAGATGGAGAAGACAGGGAACCAAGTTCAACGAAACTTCATATATAACTTAAAAAAAAAAGGAAAAAAGAAAGGAAACCTGGTTTTGGGAGAAGAGATGAACCTCGGGGCAGCGGATCGAGCTCCTCGAGCTCCTCTTCTTCAGGCTCACACCGCCGTCCCTGTAAGAGAAGAAGTCCAAGATTTAATCTAGCGATGTTGAAAGCCTCTAAAACTGGAAGAAATGGAGAAGAAGAGGTTATGGGGTCATTAACTGAGAGGGATTAGTCTGGATAAGATGGGAACAAAGAGAAACAGGACGAGAATGGCTTAAATAGGGAGCGATGGAGATCATTGTGGAGTAAATGCAGCAGATCGGAGAAGATAGGATAGAGGAGGAGAGAAATTGCAGCAGATAGGGTTGGTGGAGAGGAGGATTAATGCAAAGAAGAGGGCGTCGTGGCTCGAGGACAGGGTCGCAGGAGAGACGGAGGGCGATTTCCGTCTTTTCTCCCAGATCGGGCCGTCGACACCACCTCCTTCCCACCCCGACGCAGAGCCAACTTCTCCACCCCGACGCAGAGCAGGACAACGCGATTCGCGAGAGCGACCTTCATCCGAATCCACATCCGCCCCTTCTCAGCGTCGAACACGTAGTTGGCAAAGGGGAGAGGAGAGGAGGGCCTTGGCTTGGAGAGGAGGGGAGAGGAGAGGAGGGCCTTCACAGCAGCGTACTAGCCATTGGAGCTTTTAAAGCCTAGACTGGGGACGATGGTTAGGGTTTTGGAGTATGGGCGCGATCTCGACTATCGGATTTTGAAGCCGCCCCCTGGTCGTTGGTGGGCACTGTTAAGTCACGAGCTCCGTTTGGGCTTGTGAGCTGCTCGGGCTCGGGTTTAAACGGGCCTCATTTTGGGCTCGGGCTCGTTTGACTAATGAGCCGAGCTCAAGCCGAGCTTTTATCGGGCCGAGCCCGAGCCAAGCCCGAGCAGCTCGGCTCGTTAACAGGCCTACTTAAACTACAACTCTTACCTCCCAAAAAAGTAGAATGCGCAGTTCATATTACTTTGTATTTTTGATGTAAATGATGGATAGACATACTAAACTAAAATTAGAATGGTTTGTCCTAGTTGGATAGGTAGCTGAGAAGACACATCTGGTCTAATTAATGACTGCGGTATCATATAGCACCAAAATTGATAGAATAATAAACAATGTCAATGTGGCATGAATCATTAATCAATTATGTTTTGACAGTCACTGTTAATTACAGTTTCAGTTTAACTCAATGCCTGGTTACTGATAAATCAGTGAACAATCACAATATTATGGCTTTGGAATTTGGAATGAGGAAGTAAGCTGTAAATAAATCTAAGGTATCTAAGTTTAAGCTTCTTGCATCATAATGTGGAATGGCTTTGGGCAGTATCATATCGGCTGGCCCAGGCGATTTTAGGTAGGAAGATAGTTAAGAGGTTCTTTCATGGGCTCCATTGTCAAAGCAATAATTTAGAAGTCAAATCCAAGAAAATTAACTCAAGAATTTAGCAACTTAAACCGGAAGGGTCCCATGAAAATGCACTGTATAAGGGATTTCAGTTGGATGATTTATTTTCTGTCTGTTAACATTTTCTCCGCTATCATTAATGGGGCTCCTTAAAAAAGACTTTTAGGAGTTATTAAAGATTGAAGATAGGTGGCACATATTGCCTAATATTTTTTATTTAACTATAAGAAAAAAATAAATTTCATGTGTCATATGAGTTATGGCAATCTCAACTGTGCTATTCATAGCAAGATTTAGGTTCTGGACCGTATTGGTTTTTGTCATATCCTATGTGCTATGTTGGCTAAGTGCACTGTATGGGCGGTACCGCAGGCCTTTCTCTCCCTTATTTCTCAAGGCTTTTCCATGTCTTATGACATGAAAGAGAACAGTATGGTAAAGTACCAGTGATGATGGGCTTGAACCTGGCAGGCGGTATTATAATCCTTAATACAAAGGTGTCACGCTGGAATTTGTTAAAGCCATCGAATGAAGCTAATCTGTATAAGATGGATGAACCTTTGCATTCAGTTTTGGTAATAGCTCTTTGCAGGATATAATGCAACTGTTGAGATTATGAAGAGGATGCTGGTATCTTGAATTGCAAACCTGATAAGCTGTAAATGGATATTTTAACTGGCCCTAGGCATTGGAAAGTATGTAAAAGAGGACAGGAGTCAATAATGTCGACTCTTGTTTGCAAGGTAGGTGACTCTCATGAGGAAATGTTAGTATTGTCCATAGTTGTACTACTGCTGGCTTTGTTTACAAGGAGTTGGTCTACTTGTTTACATGTTATGTGACCTTCATGAGAGGTATACAAACTTAGCCTTGTTGTGATACTATGACGTCTTGAGCTGAATGAGGCACATATTTTGCTTGGTCAGCCATGGTTATATGATCCCATATTTAGGCCCTGTTTGGGGGAGCTGTTGGCAGTAGAGCTGTTGGAAGTAGAGCTGTCTGAAGTAGAGCTGTTATAAAAAGCTGTTTGCTGTTTAGTAACTATATTCTTAAAGTGCTGTGACACTTTAATATATGTTTGGTAAACAAACTGAGAAAGTACTTTTGTATGACAAAATTACCATAAGGGCTCGTTTTGTTCGCGGAAAAAAAGGGGGGAAAGTGTGGTCAACGGGAAAGTAATGAGATGCCTCTTGTTTGGTTGGAGTTTTCAAAGGAGAGAGACGGAAAAGTTGTATTTCCATGGGAATATGATTCCCACATTTCATGGAAAAGTCTTTCCCATGAGAAACATGGGAATGTTACTTTCCCATGAGGCGAGAATCACTCCATTTTTATTTTTTTTTCAAAAAGATCCTTTAGTATTAAAGAAGCATTAAAGAGGCATTAAAGACCTAATTTTTATTAAGGGCATAATAGGAATTATACATAACTTTTTCAGAAAAGTGGATGATCAACCAAGCATAAGCACTTTGGAAATTTGTCACTTTTCCATAGTCAACCAAACATGCCAAAAGTACTTTCCTATGCATCCTCTTCCTAGGAATCTGTTTTCCAGGAATCATATTCCTAGGAAGGAAATTGCTTCCTGCAAACCAAACGAGCCTTAAAGGATATTGCATAGTATTATATAACAGAGCATAATAAAACATAACATATATTAATACATAATATACAATATAGTATAATATTACTGTAATGTAAAATAATATTATTATAATATAGTAATATGTCATTGCATAGCATAGCATAATAGTAATATATTTATTAGAGTAAATTAATTTTTCATAATATAACATAATATTAAATTATTTAACATAACATATTAATGTATTATGATATAATATAATATATATTATATTTATAGTATAATACAATAATAAAGGTATAAAATATTATAACTATTAGTATAAATTAATTTTTCATAATATAACATAATATTAAATTATTTAAAATAACATATTAATGTATTATGATATAATGTAATATAATATAATATTTATAGTATAATACAATAATAAAGGTATAAAATAATATAATTATTAGTATAAATTAATTTCTCATTATATAACATAATATTAAATTATTTAACATAACATGTTAATGTATTATGATATAATGTAATATAATATTATATTTATAGTATAGTACAATAATAAATGTATAAAATATTATAATTATTAGTGTAAATTAATTTTTCACCCTTTTAATAACCATTTATCTCTTTAGTTAACTATTTGCAATAGTGACAAATTCACGGTACCTATGAATATCATAAAGATTAGATTATTTGCCACTCACTCATTATTTTATTTATTTATTTATTTATACATTCATTCGTATAAATATTTATTTGTGCATTTATTTATTTATTTATTTATTTATTATTTTATTCATTGAAATATATTTATTTATTATCTTATTTATTTATTCATTCATTCCTTCATTTATATAAATATTTATTTATGCATGTATTTATTTATTTATTTATTCTTTTCTTTTCTTTTTTTCCTTTCCTTTTCTTCTTTTTTTTCTTTTTCTTTTTTTCTTATCTTCTTCTCCTTCCTTCCTCTCTCCCCTTCTCCTTTCTTCTCCTCTCGCATGGCCGGCAGTAGCGGAAGGGGGCCAGGCCACGGCGGCTGCGGAAGGGGGCCGGGCCGTGGCCGGCGGCGCCTGCGGCAGTCTCGGCAGCCGCGGCTGGCCCTCTGGAAAGTGTTCTCCCGCGAGGCCGACGGCGTCGGAAAGGGGCCGGGCCGTGGTGGATGCGGGAGGGGGGCGGGTCGTGACCGCCGGCGGCCGCAGGAAGGGGGAGGGCGCCCCCTTCTTCCTCTTCTTCGGCACCTCCCCACCGTGGGGACCTCCTTCTTCGGCACCTCTCCATCCGTCCGTGACGGGGATATCGTGGCCGGCGGCGGCCGCAGGAAGGGAAAGGCCGACCTGTCTTCCTCTTCTTTGGCACCTCCCCACCGTGGGGGCGGGGGAGAGGGAGGGGAAGAGGGAGGGGAGGTGGGAGAGGAATAGACGGTGGGATGAGATTTTTGGGAGGAATTTTTTTTTTTAAATAGGAGTATTTTGGTCAAAAATAGAGCTTTCCGACAAAGCTCAAAATAGCATTTTCGGAAAGCTCCAAAATTGAACTTCTGCCAAAAAGCTGTTTTTAGCTTTCCGAAAAAACTGAAACAGCTTCATAAAAATTTTACCAAACACCATTTTTTATCTAAAAGTGCTTTTGAAGGGACAGAAAGTGCTTTTTAGCCCTCCAAAAACTCCCCCAAACGGGGCCTTAGTCATAGTGGTTGCGCAAAGTCCTGCCCAATCAAGTTCTGTGACACAATTACATCAAATTCATCTCTGCAGAATTGTATAAGCAAGCTCAGATCAATTCAGATGAAACAATTCAGTTTGTGATGACCTTCATAGCAACAAAAGAAAATGTAGAGTGCACCTGTGGTAGTGCAGATGCAGCTAAATCCATGATCTTCTGTGACCGTCACAACTAGAAAACAGGTTCTACTGTACAAGAAGTAGTTTTCAAAGAGCGTAAATCAGCATGCGTGAAGAAAAAGTGCCTGAGTACTGGACCAAACTGCTATTGTTGGCTATAATCAGGCACTTGTCAGATCCTGGCCTTGTTCACAGGATCATCTTGTGGGAAGATCATACATTTGTTAGGTTTGAAGTTGGACGAAATAGTTTACTGGAGCATTTCTGTGATTTTGTATGTTTCTCATTTGAGTTTCAAGTATTTGTAGGATAATTTAATTTTTCAACCATGGTTTGGTTTTATTGCTGAAGTCACATATGGCTTCCTATATGAAGCTGGGCTCAAGGTTATATTGGTGAAATTTTCAATATTGAAGAACTAAGGAAGGCAAGATTGAAGTTATTTCATAATATGTTGAATATTGAAGTACAAAGCTTTTCCTTCCTCTTGGAATAACTTATGCATTCCTGTGAATTGTTGTGATTTTTTTTGGCAAAGTGAAATTTGAGTTCTTTAATCCCAGCTTGTCTCTTGATTTGCGCATTATAGGTAAACTTGAATAAGATTTCTTTAGATTTCCACAAATTCTGATTTCGTAGTTTTAAGGTGGTGGACACTTGTCCATTACCCTGTTTCTTTGATTGTTCTCATCATTTTAATTTTCTATCATCTTTATGGGCCACCATGATTTTCATCAATTATTCCTTCATAAATGCCCATGAGATTTCTTCTAATTCAATATTAGTCTTTTGCATCTGGTGCTCAACTCAACTAAGCCTTAATCCCAAACTAGTTGGGCAACTGTTTTTTCCTAAGTTATCTTTGTTGGTTGGTTAAACCATTGTGCATCACCCACCAATTGCTGCCACCACTTTCCATGTCACCATTGACCGGTGGCATCCTACCGCCACCACCACCACAACCCTTCTCCAGCACCGAAGCTCTTCTTTGTTGCAACCAATCACTACAGCCTGATGTAATAACTTGCTCTTTTGTAGCTTTTGCAGTAATGCAGGAAACTAATAAGTAGATACCATAAATAGTTAGGGTTTCATTGTTTGAAATGAGATGTCATATAGGAATATTGTTTGCTTTCCGGACTTAAAATATATTACAGGAGATGACCTTTATAAGTAGGGGTAGCAATGGGTCACATCGGGTTTAGGTCAAGTCAAGTAAGGACAACATAAGAACCTTGACCCATACTCGACCCGACCTAAAATCAGGTTAAGACCTCTTGAACTATACTCACCCATAGGTCATTTGGGTCCACCTATTTGACCATAACCTAATCTATTTTGCAAGAATCAATCCCTGATAGATCTAACCTTACCTATCGAATATAATCCCAACAATTTTTGTTGACTAATTTCTAAAATGATGAAAACAACTAGTATTAAGAAATGACCAACCACTTAGAAAATCTTTATCCATGATTATGACCTAAGAAAATGACCAATTCTTCATTGACCTAGGTCGGGTCAAAGCTATGTCCCATACCTGACTCATTTAAAGTTCAGGTCAGAAAAGTTGACCCACACTTATCCATAACTAAAGAACCCCTGACCCAAACCTGGTCCAGATGGGGTCGGGTTGAGTTTTTAGGTTGGGCCAATCTTTTCCACCCTATTTATAAGACAGATACCCTCCTGTCAATGTCAATTTTTGTTTACTTTGAGAAGGATGTATTGATTTGGCTAAAACTTTTCTCTATCACCTACTGTTCAAGGCTGAGAGTTATATTTCACACTTTTTGATTTTCTATAGTTATTATTGAACCTTTTGATTTTTAAAGAGAATGGAAGAGAATAAATGAATAGAAGGGTCAAGGAGAGAGAAATTTTAGAAGAATGAATATGACTAGCAGGGTTAAAGTAGGGATAGAAATGAATGAGCGAGGAATCCAAGAAGAGTGAATAAGAATGGCAGGCAAAAAGGAGGGATAGAAATGAAAGAAAAATATGGGCAAGTAAGAGGTGGTTATATGTATGATATTTCATCCAACTGCAGATAGGTGAGCATCACTGGCTTGTTTAATACCTTTAGGATGACTGTGGTATATCAAACTGCAGTTCTTTTGTAACAACACAGAATACAATCTTTATATTTAGTTGTATGTCTGGCTATTGACACAGCTTATACATCTGTTTGAAAAACATTGGAGGTTAAACAAAATGTGTGTAAGTGGTGGTTGCATCACAATTGATCGATCTTACCTTATTAAAATTGCAGTACTGCTAACTTTTGTCGCTTGATTGCCCATCTAATCCAAGTGGTTGATGAAACAATTTAATAAGCTTAAAGCAGGTGTTAATAGCTCCTTGAAGATTTATATTTATGTAATATCAATTGATATTTGAAATTTGCAAATCTTGATATCTAATATCAACATAATATGTTGGATTTTATTAATGAAGAAGTTGGTATTTTTAGTTCAAAAACTTTGTTTGTAAGAATAGAGGTGCTATAATAGCAGAATTTCTGTTTTATCACTGTGACAGACATGACTGAAGGAAATAAAACTGACAAGTTCTCTAAACTCTTTAATTGCTTCAGCAATCCACACAGCCACCAGTTTCCAAGAGCTTCCAGCTTGTTGCTAAAATCTTTTTTTATTATTATTATTATTTATTTTTTTTATTTTCTCCCTTGATCACTTTAAGGTTCGGTGTTACTGGAAAAAAGTAATGGATCAAATCACATGGAAGTGATATTGGCCAGGATGAATTGGTTGTGTGAGAGGAAGCTCTTGTATTAAAACAAAGCCTTTGTTTGGTGGCCTTGACTGCTGTTAAATTCCTCAATTAGAAAATTTCAGTTGATTGAGATCATTCTTACATGAGCATCAGTAGTTTGTCATGCTCAGCTTTCCATACGAGGGCAGGCCGCGGTGCATCGGTAATGTTGCTACATTATGACCTAGATGTCATGGATTCAGACCAGAGAAATATCCTCTTGGCATCCTGGGATGAGGCAGCATATATGTGATTCTTTCTAGATCTCGTAGTTGCAGGAGCCTTGTGCACTTTTTGATCAGCTTTCCATATACTATCAGCTATTTGTTTGTTGCCAACATTTACATACCTTTTCTGTTTAATTCCTATTTGTGCGAGGAAGCTCTTGTATTAAGACAAAGCCTTTGTTTGGTGGCCTTGGCTGCTATTAAATTCCTCACAAGGTTTCAGTTGATTGAGATTATTTTTACATAAGCATCAGTAATTTGTCATGCTCGGTTTTCACATGAGCATCAGTAATTTCTCAGCATGAGGGGTTAAGGTAGCATACATGCGGCCGGAGCTTCATGCATTGCAGCATTGGGATGCCCTTAACTCAACCTTCCCTATACTATCAGCTATTTGTCTGCTGTCAACATTTATGTACCTTTCTGTTTGACATCATCCGACTTGTTCTTATCATTTGACTATTTAAATAAACCTGTTCTGTTTCATCTTGGCTTCAAGATGTGTGGATTACTTTTGGTCTGTCATGTTTTTCGTGCTTAACACATTTTGTTGGTCTGCCCATTAATATCTTACACACAGTATATCTCAAGTTAGTTACCTCATGTCATTTGTCATCTCAGCGCATCTGAATTGAGCATATAGAATTTAGAAGGCACCAGTTATTTCTGTCGCAGGTAACAACTTGAAGGTTATATCACAGCTGTAAGAAAAACGGCTATTCTGAAAAGATGACCTGCATGGAACAAAGCCAGCTGATTGCTTAAATTTTTGACATCTAGACTCGCAAATATCTAATTCTAAGGTGGCAGCTTGTAGCGTTCAGATGGTTTCCGAAGATCTTTTGGCTGTAGGTTAAAAAACAGGAACTGTTTTTGATAGCACAGAAGAAATTGAGGATGCATCAGCTAATAAATTGACTGGTAATTTTCCATCCAATTCTAAGATTGCAGCTCATTTCTGTCAATTCAGTTCCACAATTTTCATGCATGCCTGCTAAAGCTCTGCTAAGCAAGACTATCTGTTGCTATGATGTAGCATACTTTGAGTAATTCCTGATCTGAGAAGGGCATCTGAAGAAGCATTTCTACCTATGGTAGCCATGCGATCTTACTACAGAAAAAGTTAGCTATCCCAACATTTACATACCGATGTTAGGTAGAAGTGTCGGTAATTTTGGCTCTAGCGCCAAAATTTGCCGACGCTTTAAAATAGCGTCGGCAGCGATGATACAATGAGGAGGTTGGATAGTGTCGTGGGCCAAATGGAATGATTAGATGATGCTTAAAAGTGTCGTCGTAGTCCAACTGAACTCCACCCACAACGATGCTTTTTCTAAAGTGTCATTGTCGGAGCCCAAATAAATCCCCCCCCCCCCCCCCCCTCCTCTTCTCTAAAGTGTTGTCGGAGGCCATTTTGCCCCACCCCCCTATCCCAGCGCGCCCCTATGATGCTTTCTCTAAAGCATCGTCGGAGGCCATTATATCCCACCCCCCTCAATCTGGTGCGCCCTTACGACGCTTTTTTTAAAGCATCTTCGGAGGCCATTTTGGCCCCAACACATCGGCTCGCCCCGACGACGCTTTCTCGTCGGAGGCCATTTCGCACCCCTCGCCCCCCACCACACACAAATAAATCCTAGCCCCTCTCTCCCGATGCCTAACCCCTCCAACCGTGCCCCCCCTTTCTGATCCCTAACCCCTCCGGAGCAGCAGCGGCCATCTCTCCTCCTCTGATGGAACCCTAATGAAAGAGTCCTCCCCCTCCTAGCCGTCGTCCCCCCTCCACCTTGCCCCCGGCCCTTGCAGCTTCAATGACCCGGCCATCGCCGACATCCTCCTCCTCCAGCTGGACGACCCAATTTCGTCCAGTCGCTCGACCTCCACCTCTACTTTGCCGCTCCCGCTACTTCTCTGCCCTCCTCTCTGACCGATGGCACCACCTCGACCCCAGTGGAGACGGGATCCGATAGCTTTTCCTCAAAATCTCCCCCTCCGGCGACCTCCGCTACCCCCCATTCGATGCCTACGTCACCGTTCTCTCCCTCCACACCCTTGACTTCGCCAGCGCGATTCGCTCGGTAGCCGACACTCTAGAGAAGCTTCTGGTGATGCTGGACCTCCTCTTCGATGACTGTGTTTGGGCCTGTGTCCGGTTCCTTCAAGGGCAAGCGTCGGAGATTAGAATAGCACGTCAACTTCTTGTGAGGAGATGATCTCTGGTCAACTTCAGATCTCGTGAGTCTTAAACTCTCCTCCTGATCTCGTTTCATTTTACCTTGTTTCGAAGATATCTTGTATTTGAGTGAAAATTTCTATGATGGCGGTGACGATGCTCACAAAGATCAATCGGAGGAAGCACGACAAGCTAAACATAATCAAAATCTGGTGAACTTCTCCTCCTCCTTATCGGCTGCTCCTCACCAAAATCTACGATGGCCTCCCCTGCTTTTTCCTCTTCTTCTTCCATGCCTTTGGATGACCAGGGATCGCCCCAGGAAGCCATCCTCAAAGCCTCTAGGGTTAGAATTTTTAAATATTTTTTTAAAAAAATAATTATGCCGATGCTTTTAAGCGTCGGCCTATTTTCGGTTTTCGCTGACGCTAACAAGCGTCGGCGGACTCCAAACTAGGCCGACGCATAAAAGCGTCGGCATAGCTTCAGTTTTTGCCCAACGCTTTCACAAAGCGTCGGTAAAAAAACTTTCTACCCCCACCTACGTGATGCTTTTGCGATGATGTTGAAAGCGTCGGAGCTAAAATTACCAACGCTTATAAGCGTCGGTACAGGCTCCAAAAAGCATCGGGATAGACTATTTTTTTTTTTGTAGTGTATGACTAGAGCCAAAGCTCTTTTTTCAGTTTTCTTTAAACTTACCTGGTCATTTCTAGCTTAATTGAGTTGGTGTATGCTTACTAGAAGTGGAAAAGTGATGGTTGGATTTTGTTGTCATTGGAAATCGGCCTGACCAAGGTGCCGAGCTGCTTGGCTTCTTAGACCATGAAGATCGGCTGAAAATTGTAATATGTCTTCGAGGTGGTGATGCGGTGGCTATTGCACTTAGGTGGTGATGGCGCCGATGTCGAATGCTCCTGAGATGGTGTTGGTGGATGGAGATCAAGCTCGGACTTGCTGAATCCGATTTGAAATAGGAAAGATAGAGAAGTTCTTTTACTAGAAAGTATTCGGCGGAGGATCTTCCGATGCATAAGTCAGATGGACATTTTGGAACAACGGAGATGTTGTGAGAGTCACAGAGTGGTAGCGCAAGGGCGTGAAAGAGGCGCGAGTGCACTTACTTGGAGGATCCCCTAGGAATGGTTTATATAGGTGAGGGCTAGTGCCTGTCGAAGAGAAGTTAGGGCATGCGGGTCTGCTGTTTTTGGTAGCCGATCGCACATCCTAAAGGTCACGCATGGGTATTTTGCCCGCGCATCTCACTCGTTCATCACGCGATTATGTAAATTATTCATGATCGTAGTCAAGATATCGCCACCTGGGGTGAGAGTTCGAAATTTTGAGGGACTCTCTGCATGTCTCTAAGGCCGGCCACGTGGTGGGCTTTGACTGGTTGGTTGGAGGCTTCATGTCGAGCTCTTATTGGTTGGTCTGCCACATCGATTGTGGTTGGTTTTGAGGCTTATAACTTGCCATCCACTTCCAAGGTCGAGCTGACTTGTTGGCTCAGACAATGGAAGTAAATTTACTGGTGAAGCCGATTAGCCAAGGCGAGCCCTGAAATCAAGCTATGAAACCAAGCCTCATGATAGTCTTCCCAAGGGGGTGCAGTGCGAGGTGAAGGTTAGCCTCCTTTTAGATGTTGTAGTCGATGAGGGTTTAACCATCCTCGAGCTGCTCTTAATGAGGACTAAATGGCGGCCGAGACAGAGTGTGGCTTCTTGGTCGATAGCTGCTCCATCCGAGCTATCTATAGTGTCTTAGGCTTCGTGTTTCTTGTAAAGTTGCTCATTTGTCTAGCTAACATCACTATAATTAAAACCGACATAATTGTAATTAAAGCAAGGAATGAAAGTTCTTTCTTTTAACTTTTTGTTTTCTTTTTGCTCTAATTTCTGTGGTGTATGTAATTTCACTGAGTTGGATTGGTCGACATAGCACATAATCATTCTAGTGATCTTTTGGGTCGGCCTTTTTGAGGGTCGAGGTGTGAGCTCATCATCGGAGAATTATTGGGGCCTTGTCTCTCATTCTCGATCTTTCTAAGTCACCGCTAGGAGATTGTCGGGGCCTTAAACTCCTATTCTCGTCCTTGCTTAGCTGAGATGGAGATTTGAGCTTTTAGAAAAGCAACTAGGGAAAGGAGTACCTGAAGGCTTGAACCTCGAACTACCAGGATTCGAGAACCATGTTTCTGCATGCAAAGGTTTGGCTTATTGAGGCCTCTTGGTTGGCGGATTTTGTCTGCTCGTTCGCCACATAGGTCACATTTCTATTTATTCTGTTACCATCCTAATGAGGGTCGGTTAGCTCTCCATATTTTTGGCTTGGGTGCCAGAAGGTTGGAGGTCGGTATCTTCACATGGGCCATCTAAACTTAGAAAGATCGGTTAGCTCACCAAGGTTTGTAGGTCGGAGACATTGGATGGCTCGTCCAACGAACGAAGGTGTTGCCCTCGTGAAAACTCCCCTAAAAACTTTCTAGCTGTAAAGGCTTACAGATTGGGGTTGTTGGATGGCTCGTCCGTTGAACGGAGGTGTTTCCCCTGTCGAATCTCCTCTAAGAACTTCTTAGCTGCAAAGGCTTGCAGGTCGGAGGCGTTAGATGGCTCACCTGATGAATGGAGCTGTTTCCCTCGTGGAAGCTCCTCCACGAACTTCCTAGTTGTGAAGGCTTGTAGGTCGGGGCTATTGGACCGTTGCTCTCCCCTGTTTTCGCATGGGATGGACGCGGTGCAGATTTGGGAAGGAAGCTGGGAGGAGACGGATGCGGCTGGATTACGGCTTGCATCACGTTTGTAGTCCGGGTGTGGGAGGCTGGAACATGGAAGAGTCTGGGATGTGGGCGTTGAATGCCGACGGCTGGAATGGAGCTGGGGTCTCCCGTGATCGCATGGACTGGCTGGACTTGAATTGAGCTCGGGCTGCCGTGATGGGGAAGGAAGCTAGGATTTTGATGCGGCTCGAACGCTGGAAAATTTGGGAGCACGTTGGTTTTGAAGGTTGAAGACCATTGATGACGGAAGAGATCCGGTTGCATCGTGGGGCTGAGCTCCGTCACGTGAAGATGCTGGCTTGACTTGAGCTCGGGCTGTCGGGCATTGGGCTTAAACCCAATGTTGATTGGTTTTTTTTTCTTGGACTACTTGCACTCAAGCACAATACAGCGTTAATTAGTTAATTTTATTATTAATGATTAGCTATAATACTAATTAAGATGGTATGACGATTGCACTTTTGTGCTCTCATCATAACTCGGCCGATGAATAGAGGCATTGCCCTGCAGAACCTCCTTCAGAAGCTCCCTAGCCGTGTAGACTTGCAGATCGAGGCCATTAGATGGCTCGCCTGACATGTTACATTCGAGGACATCCTTGTCGGTGGTTACAAGGAGATGCGTCTGACCTCATGCTTGCCTGGAAGCGAAATACCTGACCTGAAACACTTGAGACAATTTCTTAGAAGAAGAATAGAGAGCCATTGATAAGTCAGGTTTGCATGGTGCATCGATACATCTTACTGATGATAAAATTGGAGGTTGGTTGAGTTCCATCTCCAAGGCATGGTGTCCTTTCTAGATGCTTCAAGCGGTAGGTGTCGGAGCGAACAACCTCGGATACTTTATATAGGCCTTTCCAATTTGGTGCGAGCTTGCCTTATTCCGCTGGTTGGGCCACTTCAGTCCTTCTAAGCAATAGGTCTCCAAGTCCTTCAGAGCTTGCCACTGGGAATTGCCCCGACTAAGGCACCAAGCTAGCTGAACTATTGAAGTGCTCAGGCGATCGGCTGCTCAAACAGTGAAGGTCAACCGCTCAAACCATGAAGATCAGTTGAAGATCACAATGCGATTCCAAGGTGCTCGGACCTTCACTCCGATGCTAGATTCGATCTGAAATAGCAAAAATAGAGAAGTTTTCTTGCCGAAGAGTGTTTAAAAGGGACCCTCCAATGTCTAAGTTAAACGGACTTTCAGAGAATAGTAGAGGTGTTGTGAAAGCAGTAGAGTGGCAGCATAAGAGCATGAAAGGGGCTCGAGAGCACTCTTGAAGGATCCTTCGGAAGTGGTTTCTGTAGGCGAGGGTCAGTGACCACTGCTGAGGAATTTGGGTGTGTGAATCGGCCATTCTTGGTAGCCGATCACACGTCTCGAAGATCACGTGTAGGCGTCTTGCTCGCGCATGTCGTTCGTTTATCACATGGTTAGTTCTTCGGCTTATATACTCCAATGAATTTGTGAATCATCAAAGAATTTGTAATTAAGTTACGATGGAAGTTTTGAGTAAGTGGTAGTTCTGGATGAGCCTTCAGATTGGAGATTCAGAGACGTAAAAAACCTCTCAATTTATTTAATTTGCCTTTTTAAAATAATGTTGTGAATCATTTGGTGAGGGGAATAATTGAAAGTTATTCGATACCTCAATAACCTGAAGTATGTTGCTATTGCAGCAGGGAGCTCCATGGCACCTTGGGGCTCGAATGGCTAGGTTGAACGGGCAAGTATGTTATATCCAGGGTCGGCCCAATCTTTAGGCGACTGAGGCGGTCGCTTAAGGCCCCGGTCCAAAAGAAAGCTCACCGCAAAGAGAAAGAGAAGTTGAAATAAAATAAATACCAGAGATGAAAGGGGAGGAGGGCCGCTTCTTCGGAAGGGATTCCCACTGAGAGAGGGTCTGGAGTTACTAGTCAAGCTTCTGATGCGTTTTTTGGGCCTTCTTCTGGTCGATTTCGAACTAGCTTTCTTCTTTCTCTACGGCACCACTTAGAGGAGGAGAAACCCTTCTATCCATCCAGCGGCAAGAAATAATCTCATCTTCTCCCCTATCAACACCACCACTTTGCCATCAGCCCATCACCACCTCCACCATTAATAGCCTTCTCTTGGCTCCACCAATAAAAGCCCATTTAACATCTTTTTACTTTCATTTTAAGAATGATGACCGAGTTGTCAATCATTTGTTTGTTATAATGTCCAATAGTTTTATGTTTGTTGTAATGCCTAGTAGATTTAGTTTTTACTTTTATTTTAAGTACTATGATTGAGTTGTTTACTATCTATTTGTTACAGTGCCCTGTAGATTTATATTTGTTGTAATGCCCAGTAGATTTAGTTTTTACTTTCATTTTAAGTACATTGACTGAGTTGTCTACAATCTGTTTGTTATAATGCCCAGTAGATTTATGTTTGTTGTAATGCCCAGTAGATTTAGTTTTTACTTTCATTTTAAGTACCATGATTGAGTTTTCTACCATCTGTTTGTTATAATACCCAGTTGATTTATGTTTATTGTAATACTCGGTAGATTTAGTTTTTACTTTCATTTGAAGTGCTATGATTGAGTTGTCTACCATCTATTTGTTATAATACCCAGTAGATTTATATTTGTTGTAATGCCCGGTAGATTTAGTTTTTACTTTCATTTTAAGTACCATGATTGAGTTGTCTACCATCTATTTGTTATAATGCCTAGTAGATTTAAGTTTGTTATAATGCCCAGTAGATTTATGTTTGTTGTAATACCCAGTAGATTTAGTTTTTACTTTTATTTTAAGTACCATGACTGAGTTGTCTGCTATCTATTTGTTATAATGCTCAGTAAATTTATGTTTATTCTTCTTTTTTTTTCCTTTTATAGTATTTTGAGATAACAAAGATATAGAGGAAAGAAAAGCAACACTCGAGATCCGGAGCAGCCCCAGGTTTGGCTTCGCCTTTGTCCTCCCCAACTCCACTTTGCTGTCCAGCGCTATCTCCAACCAGTACTTCGACCTCTTCTCCAACTCCACTCGTCAGTCTCCGGCACCGCTTCTCACCGTCGAGTTTGGCACTGCTTGTCGGAACTTGAGTTCGTTTCGATCAAGTTTTATCATTTTCAACTCTTTTATATTTTGGTTTGTTTGTGGGGATTATCTTAATTGTTTTGTTTGATAATATTATTTATAGATTCAAATGTCTAATAAAAAATATGAATGTAGGTATGAAAAACTAAAAAAGAAAAGATAAATCGAAAAACTCATTCAATCTAAAAAATGAGCATAGATAGATTTGTTGTTACAAACAAACAAAACACCACATCAAATTCAACTCAAAAAATAGCAATAGAACAAGTACCCGAAATAGAGTTAAAAAATGACATAGAAAGAACGAAACAAATGTGATTGACAGCCATATTTATAGTAATATTCAAACATCTACTGAAACAATATCTATTGAAGAACACAATGAGGAATTAAATGGAGATATGATAAACAATGATAGTGTAGAGCTTAGTGAACTAGTTCTATTTCGATAAATATATATTATCCTAGTTAATAGAAATAGATTGATGCAACGTTGAGAGATTTATTAGTGAAAAGATCCAATTAGAGATTATGATTTTTATTTTTTTGGGAATAAAAATAATAGACACTTCTGATACATTACATTCGTAAGTTACCTAATGATGGAAAACATGATAGAAGATGTTTAGTGTATTCGAAGGATTTGGATATCTATATTATTGATTGAAAATAGTATTTTAATAAATCTTGAGTACAAAAATTTGATTACTAATTTTGTATCTCAGAAAGCTAGACGAATTATTTTTAATAAATTTTTTAAAGTATTTTGCACTTATTAAAAAAAATTATCATTTTTTTTTAAAAATGCTTCCTTTAGTGAGTTCGCCTTAGGCCTCCAAAGGCATTGAGCTGCCACTAGTTATATCGTGTGACATAAAGCATTATTTTGTATCATTTAGAAATTTAGGTATGCACTAATTGGGCCGGATTCAACAGTTATTAGATAAAATTAGCACTTAGAGATTCAGCAATTGATACCGCATCTGATTCACCACAATCAGGTCACGGTTGGATTGGATCAAGATCTCTGATCATTGACAACCCTCGACGAACGCCCGCTCATGCCAACGTCATCCGTGCAATGGACGCAACTTGACGCTGAAGTATTTTGGTTCCCATTATATGATTGCTTGGGCTTCAACAATGAGGATGTATTCTTTTGGAGTCGGTTCGTTGGAAAATCTATAGACTTTGACTGAAAGATCCAAAGATCCAAACTTGTATCGTATCAAAGCAGTTCTCCGCCCGATCCCAATTCGTTCACTCCGACCCACTATCCCAACCGACTCCACCGTCTTTCCAGGCCAATATCTGTGAGAATACTGCCGCTGCCACTACGAACCGGGCCAAAGCCGTCTCCCCGCACCCCGAGATCCGCGCGCCAGGTGTCCATGCACTTCCCCAAGTTCCAAACTCGCGCGCCATTTGTACGCAGCCGGCACGCCAAGCACGCCGCGCACCCACTCATCGGCACCGCCCAACGCCAAAAGGGTCGGCACCAACGAAACCGAGACCCAGATTGGGTTCAGTCGGTCAGGACCCAGGAGTCCAAGTCCAGGCCCTGAATCCCAAGTCATGGCTTGGCCTGGCACGTGTGCCCCCTTCACAAACCCACCCCACGCCCTCGGCCCTGCACCTATCCCCGCGCCTCGTCCGCATCAATTGCGTGCATTACTTCGCCTACCACTCCTCCGCATCTTAACCGCCTCCTCGCTTTCCTCCTCCTCCTCCTCAAACTCTCGCAATTCCTCCTGCTTCTCTTTTCCTTCCGATTCTTCTATCTACTCTTACTACCTCTCTTTTATCTTTTCCTCCAGATTCTTCTGTCTACCCTTTCTTTATCTTCTCCAACCGAAGAAACAGAGGGAGGGAAAAAAATGCCTACCTTTTCCACTGAGCAGCAGCAGCAGCTACTCTTGTACGGAAAGAACGCTCATCTCGATCTCGATGTCCCTCCAAGAAAGCTTCTCCATCGCCCTGGCCTCGCCATTTACGTCCCCGACGACGACCATGAACAAGAATCCAAGTTCGATGAAGAAGAGAAGGAGATAGACGGAGAGGAAGAAGGGGAGGAGGAGGAGGAAGTGGATACTTACTCGTGCGACGAGTTCCGGATGTACGAGTTCAAGGTGCGGCGGTGCATGCGGGGGCGGAGCCACGATTGGACGGACTGCCCCTTCGCGCACCCGGGAGAGAAGGCGCGGCGGAGGGACCCGCGACGGTACCACTACTCGGGCGCCATCTGCCCGGACTTCCGGCGGTCGGGGGCGTGCCCCCGCGGGGACTTCTGCGAGTTCGCCCACGGCGTGTTCGAGTGCTGGCTCCACCCCGCTCGCTACCGCACCATGCCCTGCAAGGACGGCCGCCGGTGCCGCCGCAAGGTCTGCTTCTTCGCCCACTGCCCCCGCCAGCTCCGCCGGCTCCCCTCCCCCTCCTCTGCCACCGCCACCACTCCCATCCCCTCCCCTCGTTTGCCTCGCAAACCCTCCTGCTGTGCCGTTTGGCCCGCGGCCTCGTCGCCGACTTCCCCGCTGATGGCTTTTTCGTCTCCGATCTCGCCTCCTATTTCCCCATCAGGTGGAGCGTTTCCGCTCTCCAGTCATACTGCTACTGGAAATAATCAGAATAAGAATAGTACTGGTGGCAGTAGGAGTAGTGGTAGTGGCAGCTACAAGGGGCATGGATGCTTGTTTTCTAGTGGGGTGTTGGGCTACGATTCAGTACTGTACGAGAAGTTGATGCGTTCTTTGGAGGCGATGGAGCTTCCTGGAGATACTGCTGCTGCTGCCTCTGGGATCAATGGAAATAGCCGTCGTTCTTCTCCGAGTTATGGCCCGATCCAGGAGAGGGATTTCGCGGAGCAGCAGAGCAGCGGCAACAGCGGTGGGCCCGACCTGGAATGGGTGAACGAGCTGCTGATGTAATGGCTGGTGATGATGTGATCGTAGCCGTTGGATCTGTCTGTTTTATGGTGTACAGCGGGGTGATTTCTTATCTGTCACACTGAGGAAGTTTTTTTTTTTTGTTTTTTTCCGACTTGGTTGTTTGTTAACGTATGCTTACGTTTGAGATATTTCTGCAAGTCTGGAACGGTTGGGGAAGAATCCGTTTTATGTACCGTCGTCTTTCGTCCTTGCGTTCTGCTTTGAATTTTTCTTGGAAGAGAAATATTAATGGGAGCTTTGTAGTCATTTATATTCAAAGCATTCTTCTTTCCCCTTCAGAATATCCCGTGAAATCCTAACAAGTTTGGAGAAAAAAAGGCAGAACAGATCGACAACATCTCCGTGTCCGCATACTCCACCTCTCATTTAACTTCATTTATCGCCGTAATAGTTCTAATAAAATTCAAGTGAGCTTTGTTTCTCTACAAACAAATAAAATGCTAAGTTACAAAGAGAAATCAATGATCACAAATAAATTATCACGCTTCAAACCTATCACTTGGATCGGTCCACAGCCGCACACACTAAGATAAGGTTGTAAGTTGGCTTGTTCAATAATAAATTTTAATTGTTTGACTAGTATTAATGATACTTTTTTAACTATCCATCTTCCCACATCTTAGCCAAATACTAAATATCCTATAACTCTGAAAGAAGAAAAAAAAAGAGAAGAAAACTATCCATTTTCCCACCAGAATCCCACATCTTAGCCAAATACTAAATATCCTGCAAGTCTATAAAAATCCCCACGTATCAATACCAATAATAATATATATGAAGATAGCAAGTAAATGATATTAAAGTGAAAATATAAATCATGAAATCTTATATCAAGCATCCAGTATAGCTCAATTGAATCGATAAATATATATAAACAATATAAAATATCTGTCTTATTCAAAAGATCTAGGCATATCATGATAAATATCATCAAGTAGAAACCTTTTTATTCAACAATAGTTTTATAAGTCTTACAATTCATTTTCTTATTAACTTGATCGGGGTCATGCTCCAGCCTATGAACGGTGAATTATGCCACATTCTTGCTCATGGACGGCTACTCACATACCATGTTTTTCTCTGTGGTTTGCTATTCACTCATCACATTCTTGCTTGTAACTGGCTATTCACATGCTACGTTCTTGCCCATTATTGGCTATTCACACACTATGTTCCTGTTTGTGGTTAGTTGTCTACAATTAACATGACTAGTTCGAACATCTTTTTCTTAACCATCAATTTATTAAATCTTATTTGTGCGATGTAAATATAATATAACATTACATTCCTTTCAAATTTTCAAACAACCGATACTATATTCCAAACATCCAAAAAGCCATCAATATTTGCTGCAAGCATATAATATAAAAAACAAAAATATTTGTACCAGCATTCACATAAAAAAAAAAATTAATTATATGAAATTAAAGTTTTGTAATTCATAAATAAACATACATACATGTGATCGTATCTAAAAATTCTTACCTCTATCAATGACTAACTCAGATACAATATTTACCATTCCAAATGCACACCTGGCATGTCTAATTAATTTAACATCGCTTCTAATTCCAAATCTTTAATATCTAAATTGCTCTTAGCCCTATATGTTTATCCTATCTAATTCAAGACTAAATAAATAAATTAAAAAATTAGGATTTTACCTCAATTTAGTATCTTCAGCATAAAACATTCTTGCTCAGAGCCTTCTTCTCCGGATGATTCACCCCTTCAAAAATGAAGCCAATAATCACAGTGATTATAGTTAAAGGTAAAAAAATTTCAAGAGGGAGAGAAAGAACACGACTGGCCATGCAACAATGTCCAGCAACCCGAATAGGTTAGATCTTAGCATCAACTCGCTAAATTAAAGAATAGAAGTCCAATCTGAACAAAGGTAGCATGACAGGATGTATTAATAATAGGTCCATTAGTGCCTAACAAAGGCCGAGTTGGAGGCCATCACAAATGGCAGTCACCCGCGATACCAACCCTCCCATTGAGGTCAACCTAGAGTCTCCAAAAAAAGAATATGAGACCCTCATTGAGTCCCCTGAAACTCAGAGAGAGAGAGAGAAAGGAAGTAGAGAGACAAAAAAGGAGAAGAGGGAGAAAATAGAGAAGAGAGAATGAGGAATGTGGAAAATAGGAGAAAGTTTGAGCTCTATCTAGATGGAGGCAGCCCGACGGTGGTGGCGGTGTTTGCTCGAGGTCTGGCCTCTAGCAAAGATCCTTATGACAACATCATTGGCCACAATGGTTGGCAGCGGTGGAGAGAAAAAGAGACAAAAAAAGAGAAAACTAATGCTTGGTAACTGAAGCTCATTGTCCGGTGACTAAAGCTCGACTATAGCAATAGGGCTCACCAAGAGCTCGACCAGAGCTCCAGTAAGAGCCTTGGCCCTAACACAACAAAGAATAGAGGGATGACAACAAAGACCGCAATAGAGGAGGTACTTATTCCACAAGATTTGGCGGTCTCTAGTGGCAAGCTGGCCAACAACAGTGGCCAAGGAATTGGAAAAAGATACAAAAGGGAGATTTGAGATTGATTACCTCATTTTTGGTAAGGAATGGATGGTGGTTGGCTAAGAAATCATAGTAGAATCAGAGGAAAACTCAATGAAATTCAGTGGCGCTTGCTTGGGGCTTGCTAGTGAAGTGCTTATAGGGAAGAGGTGTGGGATTTGTATAGGGCTTTTCTTAGGGCATCATTACAATCCAGTGTTCTCTAGAAATCCTTCTTCCAAAGGGATCAGAAGAATGCGTAGAGATCTTGGCTGACATAGAGGCCGAAGAGGAGAATGGCTTCTGCCATGTTAGAAGGATGTCACTAATAGCCAACCATCTAAGGCCACCATAACTGCATTCTAAAGACCTAAAAGGGAGTTATGAAATCATATTAAGCCTTTGTATACCAATGCCTATATGTTCAGCAAGCCGATAAGGCAAGTGCTAGTAAACAATGGAAGTCATCATAAGAAAACTCAACAAGGAAGAAAAAGTCTTGCTAATGGTATATATGGTTGCGACTAATTTTATGAGTGATTCATGTAAGCCCAAGGGGGTGTTACCGGTCCACCTACAAAGTGGGGACCTGAGTTTCAATGATCGTTTTCTTCATGATTGAAGTGGTCTCTACGTGCAATGCACTATTGAGAAGAGATTGGATTCATGCAATTTATTACACTTCGACTTTCTTACGTTAGCTATTATGGTGGAACTTGGATGTAAAGGAGAAAGAGGATGAAGTGGAGTTGGTCACTGCCAACAACAAGCCCTTCCTAGTAAATACTAATATAGCTGACATATGGATCCATGATCTTCATCTTGGTCCTATTAGATTTTTGCGCGAGGATAAGTATGGGAGGTTGAAATCTCTTACGGTCTCAAATTCGGTGAAGACTAGCCCTTCGGAGTTGGCTTATATTTTAAAGATGTCGCAGCCGATGGGCATTAAAAGGTTGTCTGATAGAGAAAGCATCGATGGATGAAGCATCGAAGGAGGTTAAGACCATGAATAAGACCTTTGCACGGATGACAACCTATATAAAGTCATAAAGTGGTTGGGCTGACGAAATATAGATGGAGGAACTCAACCATGCTCCACTGAAAATGGAAGAGACAAAGGCTAATGTTGCTGGTGGTCCAAACCGAGAATGATTGGCACAGCGGTGTGAACGGGGTTCCCTTTGAGTTGCTTTGGTTGCGCTCCGCCCTCCGCCGTGAAACCTGCAAGCAAGCCTCGCACCACCACCGGGGTAGTGGGGGCCCTCCGACGATCAAGTCAGAGGAGATCGAAGGAGAAGGAGAAGGAGAAGGAGAAGGTAGCAGGTGAGATGATACTCTGGAAGATATATCTTACCCTCCCCCTTCCCCCCCAGCCTCATATATATCAGGCTGGGGGGTTTTTCCGGGGATTCGTCATCGTGTGGCACGATGGGGCTGCCACTGACATGGCCGTTACAGGGCGTCGTGGGGCAGCGCTGGTACGGCCATGGCAGGACATAGTGGAGCTCCACTTTGTACGACTGTTACAGGGGATCGTGGGGCAGCGCCGGATACGGCCGTTGCAGGGAGTAGTGGAGCAGGGGGCCGCGGCGTGCCTCAGAGGAACAGTCTGTTGTTGTCGAGAGATTGCCAACCCGAGGTCGGATTGCTGGATCAAGGGGCAGCCGACTCGGGGTCGGGCTGCGGAGCCGAAGATATCCGACCCGAGGTCGGATTGCTGGATCAAGGGGCAGCCGACTCGGGGTCGGGCTGCGGAGCCGAAGATATCCGACCCGAGGTCGGATTGCTGGATCAAGGGGCAGCCGTAGTCTTCCTGGGCGCGCGTGCCGGTCACGTGGGGCATGGTGGCTAAGTTCCCCCGTAACAGTAGCCCCCCACTCCCGAGCCTGAAACCAGGAGGGGAACGGGTGAAGGGAGTGATGCTTCGAGATTGCCGCCATCCCTCGGAAAGGCGCGCGCGCTCCGAGCTTCCCGCCTTCTTTATGGCGTATGGCAGTTGTCGCTGATCTGGTGGTCTGCGGATTTCGGCGAACATCCTTCCTCTTTTTAACTCTCGGTAGCGCCTCGCCGACTCCTGCTCTTGAAGTTCCTCCGGCGCTAGGCCAGGCATCCGAGGGTTAGGCCTCAGGAAATTCATCCGGCGCTAGGCCAGGCATCCGAGGGTTAGGCCTCAGGAAATTCTTCCGGCGCTAGGCCAGGCATCCGAGGGTTAGGCCTCAGGAAATTCATCCGGCGCTAGGCCAGGCATCCGAGGGTTAGGCCTCAGGAAATTCTTCCGGCACTAGGCCAGGCATCCGAGGATTAGGCCTCAGGAAATTCTTCCGGCGCTAGGCCAGGCATCCGAGGGTTAGGCCTCAGAAAATTCATCCGGCGCTAGGCCAGGCATCCGAGGGTTAGGCCTCAGGAAATTCTTCCGGCGCTAGGCCAGGCATCCGAGGGTTAGGCCTCAGGAAATTCATCCGGCGCTAGGCCAGGCATTCGAGGGTTAGGCCTCAGAAAATTCTTCCGGCGCTAGGCCAGGCATCCGAGGGTTAGGCCTCAGGAAATTCATCCGGCGCTAGGCCAGGCATCCGAGGGATAGGCCTCAGAAAATTCTTCCGGCGCTAGGCCAGGCATCCGAGGGTTAGGCCTCAGGAAATTCTTCCGGCGCTAGGCCAGGCATCCGAGGGTTAGGCCTCAGGAAATTCTTCCGGCGCTAGGCCAGGCATCCGAGAGTTAGGCCTCAGGAAATTCTTCCGGCGCTAGGCCAGGCATCCGAGGACTGAGCCTTGGGGAATTCCGCTCGTTGGTCGGCCAAGGCTGGCGCAAGCCGAGGCGACCGGTCGGGGCTTCAGGCTAGTCTGCTCCCGGGATGATCATCGGGTTAGCCTGGCATCCGAGGGCCGAGCCTCGGAGAATTCCGCTCGTTGGTCGGCCAAGGCTGGCGCAAGCCGAGGCGACCGGTCGGGGCTTCAGGCTAGTCTGCTCCCGGGATGATCATCGGGTTAGCCTGGCATCCGAGGGCCGAGCCTCAGGGAATTCCGCTCGTTGGTCGGCCAAGGCTGGCGCAAGCCGAGGCGACCGGTCGGGGCTTCAGGCTAGTCTGCTCCCGGGATGATCATCGGGTTAGCCTGGCATCCGAGGGCCGAGCCTCGGGGAATTCCGCTCGTTGGTCGGCCAAGGCTGGCGCAAGCCGAGGCGACCGGTCGGGGCTTCAGGCTAGTCTGCTCCCGGGATGATCATCGGGTTAGCCTGGCATCCGAGGGCCGAGCCTCGGAGAATTCCGCTCGTTGGTCGGCCAAGGCTGGCGCAAGCCGAGGCGACCGGTCGGGGCTTCAGGCTAGTCTGCTCCCGGGATGATCATCGGGTTAGCCTGGCATCCGAGGGCCGAGCCTCGGGGAATTCCGCTCGTTGGTCGGCCAAGGCTGGCGCAAGCCGAGGCGACCGGTCGGGGCTTCAGGCTAGTCTGCTCCCGGGATGATCATCGGGTTAGCCTGGCATCCGAGGGCCGAGCCTCGTAAAATTCCGCTCGTTGGTCGGCCAAGGCTGGCGCAAGCCGAGGCGACCGGTCGGGGCTTCAGGCTAGTCTGCTCCCGGGATGATCATCGGGTTAGCCTGGCATCCGAAGGCCGAGCCTCGGGAAATTCCGCTCGTTGGTCGGCCAAGGCTGGCGCAAGCCGAGGCGACCGGTCGGGGCTTCAGGCTAGTCTGCTCCCGGGATGATCATCGGGTTAGCCTGGCATCCGAGGGCCGAGCCTCGGAAAATTCCGCTCGTTGGTCGGCCAAGGCTGGCGCAAGCCGAGGCGACCGGTCGGGGCTTCAGGCTAGTCTGCTCCCGGGATGATCATCGGGTTAGCCTGGCATCCGAGGACTGAGCCTCGGAGAATTTCGCTCGTTGGTCGCGCGCCTATCACTTGCCGCTCGACGGGGTTTCTCCGTGGCCAGCTGCGATCGTATTTCTCCTCCTCTCGACGCGTCGCCTGGGGAACACCAGAAGGCTATTAAATGCTAATTGAGGCGTTACCTGGGAAATCGGATCGGCCAGTTGCTGCTTGCGAGGAGTGCCAGTTAAGCGGCCGCGATACGCGCATTCTTCGAGGCGGATGCGGCCTGGGCGCGTGCGGAGATACGTGTGCCGTGGGATACACGCCGCCCGGAGTGTCCTGCATAAAGAATGCAATTAAGGAGAACGACGCTTAGGAGATCGTGGGAGGATACGCCTCGAGAGCTGGAACGGCTCCGGATTCGATGCGCCCGCATTTATTGGAGCCACCCGCATCGGAACGACCGGGGGGCCACAGTTTGGCTATAAATATAAGCGCAGGTGCGGTGGAGCCTGCCAAGCCGGAGCCGTTCAGGTTGCCATGGATCGTGGACCTCCTCTCCGGCGTGTGGCTAGGAAACCCCTGCCGGAGGAACGGGAGGCGCGCCCCTCGCGACTTCCGCCAACTAGCTGTTTCATCTGGGATCAACGGGGAGATTCTCCCCGGTGGAACTCCGCCCTAGGCGTTTCATCCGGGATCACATCCCCCCTCCTTTCAGCCCCGCCTCCCGATTGAGCTCTGCGCCAGACCCTTCATCCGGGATCGCGCCTCCTCGCGCTCTTCTCCCTTGTATTCCTTCCCTCCCCTTCTCCTGGGGAGGACCGGAATATCCCTTGGAGGTGGCGTTCCTCTGGAGGCAGCGGGAACTTCTTCTGCGGCGGCTCCTCATCTTTTTCGTGAGGCGTCGATGGCGCCTCCGGGGGGAAGCACCCACGCCCGGTGGGATTGCAGCTGCTTCGGATGGAGGGTTCGGGATCCCAGATCTTCAGCTCCACGGAGTCTCCACCTCTTCCTTGTTTTCTTTACTCCCCAATTCCCCTCTGGGAATTCTTTGTAATCACACGAACACACCGTTGTAACCAGGAATTATTGAAATGAAAAGAATTGTACATTTTTCGAACTGTCTTCCTGGCTTTGTCGTTCTACTGGTAATACGCCCGCAGGTTAGCGGAATTCCAGCTCCTCGGAATATCTCGACCATCTAGGGCCTCCAACTGGTAAGAGCCAGGTCGGTTTACCCAGCGAACCCTATACGGGCCTTCCCAATTTGGCGCCAGCTTCCCACCTTCCGCGGGTTGAGATGCTTTGGCTCGCCTTAGCACCAGATCTCCGATTCTGAAAAGTTTCGGTCGGACCTTGGAGTTATAATATCGGGCCACCCTCCGCTGATACATCGCCATCCGAACCTGCGCCATTTCTCTTGCTTCTTCCAAGAGGTCCAGGTTCCCTCGGAGTTGCTCCGAATTGGCCTCGGGTCGGTGCGCGGCCACCCGGGGCGAGGGGAGTCCGAGCTCCACGGGAACAACCGCTTCCGTGCCATAGGTTAGGCTGAAAGGTGTCTCCCCGGTAGGGGTCCGATGCGTGGTCCGATACGCCCAAAGGACATTCTCGAGTTCTTCGACCCAAGCTTGCCCCGTCCGACCGATTCGCTCCTTAATTCCTTGGAGGATTGTCCGATTTGTGACCTCGGCCTCACCATTGGTTTGGGGATGCGACACAGATGTGAACCGATGCTCGATCCCGAACTCCTCGCAGAAATCACGGAAATGCTTGTTGTCGAACTGTCGACCATTATCCGAGATGAGGACTCGGGGTACCCCAAATCGGACAATGATGTTTTTCTTCACGAACTTCCGGACTTGCGCCTCCGTGATAGTGGCCAGCGGCTCTACCTCCACCCACTTGGTGAAGTAGTCGATTGCAACAATCAAGAATTTCCGCTGGGCTGAAGCGACGGGGAATGGTCCGAGGATATCCATTCCCCACTGTGCGAAGGGCCAGGGTGCGGTGATTGGTGCCAAGGGGACAGAAGGGACTCTCTGGACGTTGGCGTGGCGCTGGCAGGCGTCGCATTTCCGTACATGATCCTTTGAGTCCTCCAACAAGGTAGGCCAATAATAGCCTTGCCTCATGATCTTGTGCGCCAAGGACCTAGCCCCCAAGTGCGATCCGCAAACGCCCTCGTGGACTTCGCCGAGGACGTAGGCCGCCTCCGAGGGGCGGAGGCACCTTAAGAGGGGGGCGGTAAACGAGGTCCGATACAGCCTCCCTTCATAGAGTACGTAGTGGGCGGACTTCTTGACAAGTCGCCGAGCTTGATCTTCGTCTTCAGGGAGGATCCCTTCGGCGAGGTAGGCGACGAGCGGGTCCATCCAAGACGGCTCCGGATCAATCGCCATCACCGCTCCAGACTCGCCGATGCTCGGGGCCTCCAGGGTCTCCAGGTAGATTGCCCTCGACAAGTTGTGCGCCTCTGCGCTCACCAAGCGGGACAACCTGTCGGCCCTAGCATTTTCGCTTCTGGGGACCTGCTGGATGTCGACACTGCCGAGATCGGGAATGAGTGCTTGCACCTTCCGGACGTAGTTCTGCATGGTCGGGCTCCGGGCCTCGAACTCCCCACGGACCTGCCCGACCACCAGCTGGGAGTCGGTGAAGACCTTCAAACGCCGGTTGCCGAGCTCCCTGGTGAGTTTGAGTCCCGTGACTAGGGCCTCGTACTCCGCCTCGTTGTTGGTCACTGAAAATCCAAATCTCAAGGCATACTCGGCTATCACTCCATCAGGACTGGTAAGGACCAGCCCGGCTCCTCCACCCTCGGGGTTCGACGACCCATCGATGTGAAGCGTCCAGGTCGGGAGGTCGAGGCTGGGCGTTTCCGGCGGTCTAGGTTCCGCCTCCTGCACCGTGCACTCAGCGAGGAAATCCGCGAGCACCTGGGCCTTGATGGCGGGTCGAGGCTGGTAGCGGATGTCGAACTCACCGAGTTCTATTGCCCACTTCACCAGCCGTCCCGCATTTCCGGGGTTGCTGAGGATCTGTCGTAGTGGTTGATCAGTTAAGAGAGTGACAGAATGGGCCTGGAAATAGGGGCGGAGTCTCCTGGTCGCGGTCAGCAGCGCGAAGGCGATCTTCTCAGCCTTCGTATACCGCGTCTCGGCATCCCGTAGGACCCGGCTGATGTAGTACACGGGCTTCTGGAGCTTTGCCTCTTCCCGAACCAGCACCGCACTGACTGCGGTTGGGGAGACCGCCAGATAGAGGTAGAGCATCTCCCCTTCTTGCGGCTTGGACAGTAGGGGAGGAGACGCCAGGTATTCCTCGAGCTGGTCGAATGCTGCTTGACATTCGGCCGTCCAGAGGAAGTCTTTCGGGCGTTTTAACACCTTGAAGAATGGTTGGCAGCGTTCGGCCGATTTTGCCACAAATCGTCCAAGCGCGGCGACCCTTCCAGCGAGCTCCTGAACCTCCTTTACTTTGGTCGGAGGGGACATACCTTGGATGGCCTTGATTTTGTCCGGGTTGGCTTCGATACCCCGCTGGTTGACAATGAAACCGAGGAACCTCCCAGCCGAAGCGCCGAAGGCGCACTTCGCTGGGTTCAGCTTCATGCGAAACTTCCGCAAGGTGGTGAAAGTCTCCTCCAAATCCGCGATGTGCTGGTCTGCATGGCGGCTCTTCACCAGCATATCGTCCACGTACACCTCCATGTTCCGGCCGATTTGCTCTTTGAAGATTTTGTTGACGAGGCGCTGGTAAGTGGCGCCAGCATTCTTCAGACCGAAGGGCATTACCTTGTAGCAGTACAGCCCCCGGTCTGTTATAAAGGCAGTTTTCTCCTCGTTCTGTGGGGCCATCATTATCTGGTTGTAACCGGAGAAGGCGTCCATGAAAGACAGCAGCTGATATCCGGAAGTCGCGTCGACCAGTTGGTCTATTCGCGGAAGCGGAAAGCTATCCTTAGGGCACGCCTTGTTCAGGTCGGTATAGTCGACGCACATCCTCCACTTCCCGCTCGCCTTCCGGACAAGTACAACATTTGCCAGCCACTCGGGGTAGCTTACCTCCCTTATGAATCCTGCCTCCAAGAGCTTGTCTACCTCCTGGTCGACCACCCGGATCCGATCCGGGGCACAGTGTCTCTTCTTCTGCTTTATTGGTCGGTGGGTAGGGTCGACGTTGAGGGCGTGAGAAATGACCTCCGGGTCGATCCCAGGTACATCGGCCGCCGACCAGGCAAATACATCGGTATTGGCTCGGAGGAATTCCACCAACCGGGCCCGAGCTCCCGGATCGAGATTGGCGCCGACCCGGACCGCCCGGTCGGGGCGGCCTTCCTCGAGGGGGACTTCGACCACACCCTCGGCCGGCTCCCCCTGCCGCAAGGCCACCTCGTCTCTGGCATCAAGGGACTCGACGCTTAGGGCTTCCACGGGCTTCTTCCCTTTGAGGGTTGCTAGAAAACATTGCCGTGCGGTCGGTTGGTCATCTCGGACCTCTCCGATCCCGACCGCCGTGGGGAACCGCATGAGCAAGTGGTACGTGGAGACCACCGCGCGAAGGGCGTTCAGCCCGGGTCGCCCGAGGATAGCGTTGTAGGCCGAGGGAACACGGACGACCAAGAACCCGAGTCGCACCGTGGCTTCTGCGGGTGCGACGCCCGCAGTCACAGGCAGCTCAACGACACCTTCCGCCGGGACAGCGTCACCGGTGAATCCTACGAGGGGGGTGGACATTTTGTGCAACAACTGTCTGGACAAGCTCATCTTTTGGAAGGCCTCGTAAAACAAAATATCAGCTGAGCTTCCACTATCCACAAGAACACGCCTTACATCATAGTTTGCCATAGTGAGGGAGATCACCATGGCGTCATCGTGGGGAGTCTGAACCCCCTTTACATCCTCATCAGAAAAGGTGATTACATTGCCGACCCTCTGCCTCTTTACGACGGCCGTCCCTGACGCTTCCGTCGAGCCCCCTGCGTTCCTCACGGGCCGAGAGCAGCCCCCAGTGATAGTGTGGATCACGCCCGCAACGGGTCGATTCTGCTCCCGAGGCTCCGGAGGAGCCGGGTCGGCCGGACGCGGGTCTGCGGGGGGACGTCGGTCGCTCACATATCGACCGAGACGCCCCCGACAGATAAGAGCCTCGATCTCGTCCCGAAGCTGGAAGCAGTCCTCTGTGTCGTGGCCGTGGTCTCGGTGGTACTCACAGTACGCCCGGGAGGGCCTCTTTCCAGGGATCCTTCGTATCTGCCTCGGGGCCGGGAGGTCCTCCCGCCCCTTGATCTCCATAAGGATCTGAGCCCGGGGAGTCAGGAGAGGGGTGTACCGGTTGAAACGTCGGGGCGGAGAACTAGGGCGTGGGGCGCCGTGGTTCTTCGCCGGCGACGGGCTTCTGTGCCGACGCTGGGGCGTCGGGCTCCTCCTCTGGCGTGCCTCTTTCCGCCTTTTCTTCCCAAGCTTTGGAGGGATCTCGGCAGCCTCCTTGCTCCGGTGGGCGGCCGCCTCCTCGGCGTCCGCATACTGGTTCGCCCGGGACAACAGCTCTGGGAAGCTCCGCGGCAGGCGTTTGTCCAGGGAGAAGGTGAGCTTGCCCTTCCGGAAGCCACGCTTCAGGGCTGAAAGAGCTACCTCCTGACTCAGGTTCCGGACCTCCAGCGTAGCCCTGTTGAAGCGGGTAAGATAATCCCGCAGGCTTTCTCCCTCGTTTTGCCGGACGTCAAAGAGGGAGTCGGAGACCAGTCGCCGCCGGCTACTGACGGCGAAATGAGTGATGAAGAGGCGAGTGAACTGGTCGAAAGACCGGATTGAGTCAGCCTCCAGCCCGGCGAACCACGCCCTCGCCGGGCCACGGAGGGTTGCCGGGAAGGCCTTGCAGAGAAGGGGATCTGATGCTCCGTGGAGGAGCATAAGGGTCCTGAAACTCTCGACGTGATCCCGCGGGTCTGCCGCCCCGTCATAGGGCTCGATCGCCGGCATTTTGAACCCCGGGGGATTTGGGGTCCGCAGGATCCTCGAGGCAAGCGCCGGCTGGGAGGAGATCTCTAAGTCGGCGAAGGGATCTTTGGAATGGCCCTTCAGGACCTGGAGTTGTCGGTGGAGATCGTCCACCCGCCGGTCCAGGGAGCGCGACCGGTGGGTGGGAGACAAGGAGCGGCGAGTGGGGGACCGACTGGAGCGCGGGTTCCTCGAGGACTGGGGGGTCTGGGAACGCGCCCGGGCCCGCCTCTCGTACCCCGCGCAGCTCCGATGGGAAGGTCCCGGCAGAATAGACCGTGCTCGAGAATCCTCCTCGCGCCGGCGCTCCTCCCCATGGGAGAGGAAGGAGCGCGGGTTGAGGAGGACAGGCGAGCGCTCAGGGAGCAGTGGCTCCTGAGCCCGCTGCGGCGCCCGGGACATCGCACCCTGCAGATTCTGCACCGCCTCCGCGAGGGTGCGAACCTGCTGGGCTAGCTGGTCGAACTGGGCGGCTTCGACCGTCTGAATGGGCGGTGGGGTGGTGGAGTGTTGCTGAGAGTGTGTTGGAGACGCAGCGGCCTCCCGGCCGGAGGCGCGAGAGGCCCCGCGACCAGAAGCATTGGAAGCTCCACGACCACCTCGCCGTGCCATTACGATCGCTCTGAGATCCGTCCCTTCCTCTAGCGTCAACTGTTGCTGGTGGTCCAAACCGAGAACGATTGGCACAGCGGTGTGAACGGGGTTCCCTTTGAGTTGCTTTGGTTGCGCTCCGCCCTCCGCCGTGAAACCTGCAAGCAAGCCTCGCACCACCACCGGGGTAGTGGGGGCCCTCCGACGATCAAGTCAGAGGAGATCGAAGGAGAAGGAGAAGGAGAAGGAGAAGGTAGCAGGTGAGATGATACTCTGGAAGATATATCTTACCCTCCCCCTTCCCCCCCAGCCTCATATATATCAGGCTGGGGGGTTTTTCCGGGGATTCGTCATCGTGTGGCACGATGGGGCTGCCACTGACATGGCCGTTACAGGGCGTCGTGGGGCAGCGCTGGGTACGGCCATGGCAGGGCATAGTGGAGCTCCGCTTTGTACGGCTGTTACAGGGGATCGTGGGGCAGCGCCGGATACGGCCGTTGCAGGGAGTAGTGGAGCAGGGGGCCGCGGCGTGCCTCAGAGGAACAGTCTGTTGTTGTCGAGAGATTGCCGACTCGGGGTCGGATTGCTGGATCAAGGGGCAGCCGACTCGGGGTCGGGCTGCGGAGCCGAAGATATCCGACCCGAGGTCGGATTGCTGGATCAAGGGGCAGCCGACTCGGGGTCGGGCTGCGGAGCCGAAGATATCCGACCCGAGGTCGGATTGCTGGATCAAGGGGCAGCCGTAGTCTTCCTGGGCGCGCGTGCCGGTCACGTGGGGCATGGTGGCTAAGTTCCCCCGTAACAGCTAAGATACAAGATCCCTTGGAAGAATTGAATTTAGGCATTGACTCTCAACCTCGACTAATATTTAGTTGGTTACTCAATCGAGAGGACAAGAAGAAAGTGGTAGACTTGATCAAGAGGTACTACGATTGTTTTGTATGGGACTATATGAAAATGCCAGATTTGGACCAAAAGCTAGTGGAACACAAGCGGTCGACGAAGGAAGGATTTAAGCCCTTCAAGCAAAATAAACTTTTCGCGACAAAATAAATTTTTAGGCAATATCATTTACTCATTTTTAGTGACCATTTTTTTTATCACGAATTATCTATATGCGTGTGTTAACGAAAATATTTATTTCGTTACAAAATGTTGAATATTTTATGATGAGTTACTATTTTTGTTATAGATGACTTTTAGCGATGGGGCATTGGCTACACACATAGCAATGAAAAAAAGACTACGAATGTGGCGATGAAATTTTTTTTTCCACAAATACTTGAAGCAATGAAATTTACTTTTTAGTAATAAATATTTGTTTAGCTAAATGTATAAATTCTTGTAGTGTATGTAAATACTGGGCTCGGGCCATCTCGATGTAAACCTGAGCCTGGCTTGTTTTGGATGCTTTGGGCTCCGGTGGGCTGGGCAGGCCTGTCGGGATTTGAACAGGTCCAATCCCCAAAGAGGTAATGTTAGCTACTCTAGCATGTCACTTGTGGTCATAAATACTTCAGCTAAATTGACGTTACTGAGAAAGGAGTTAGCTCGAATCCAAAGGGCATTAGAATGAACGAAAGACAAATTTGCACTTACACTACTCATTTGTACTCACTGGCTAGCTAGTTATACTTACATTTAAAGAGGGGTTGAGCATAGATCTCTTGAGGTATTAAGAGATGCTTACTCTGGTGTAACTAAATGAGCCTGGGGTACAGAAATACAATGTGTTCACTTTCTTTCTTTTATTTCTCGAGTTGATGTCTCCATCCTATCCGTAATAGGTTTCTAGTTTGGAGCTCTTAAGTGCAGGTGTATTCATCGATCACACGACCCATTTATTGATATGAAAAGGATTTAGGATTTGGCAAACAGAGGCATGGTTATGCCCCATTATATATGACTGGGAGTTGCCAGAAACAAAGTTTGGGCACACTTAAAGGCATGCCCAAGACTACTTCAAACTTTGGTTCTTTTTGGAGTTATCATATGGTGATAACCACTTATGTTCCTAGATATAGTTATAGACGTACATGTCTCGGCAAATTTTATTTTTGGGTACCATGAAAGCTAGTGGCGTCCGCAATATACGGAGCGCTGAAGTCTGGAAGAGGCTCATCGGCCATTGACCATTCCGAGGTGCTTGTTGGCTAGCTCTGGGAATGGACCCGGTGGAACTGTGGAAGTGACCCAGGTTAACCCAACTCAAGTTACTGATTGGATACTTTGTTACGTGCTGGGATCCTTGGAAGCTGTGGATTGGGTTCCAGTATTGATTGATCTCAACGTGGCTCAAAAATTAATTGAGATAGTACTTGGTTTCAAGAGTAGAAGGTGAATCGGACATGTGGGTAAGGAATTCTATCTGCAGATACTCGCCCACACGTCCAATTGGCCTCAGTAGTTAAAGCAACAACGTATATCCCAAAAAAAAAAAAGGGAATCCAAGGAAAATGCCTGTTATAAAATTAAATTGATCTGGAATAGAACAATTGAGAATGCATTACAAAATTAAATTAGATTAGGATCATAAGACTCGATAAAACATGTGTTACTAAGTGGAGTTCATGTTTAGGATCTAATGCATACCAAACTTTTGAACTCAATAATTGAATTCCAAAATTTTTTACAGCAATATCAATTACATTTTATTTAAATTAAGCTACGGGATCAAAACACTCAAAAAAACTTGTATCATAAAATTAAATTAGCATATACTTTTTTCTTTTTTTAAAAAAATATTCTTAAAACGTAATATAGCAATGTAATAAATTATAATAAATAGAAGGCTTCAATAACCAAATATATTAAGCAATAAACTGTATTGATGGACTTCTGTCATTAATCTAGTATTATTAATACTAGCATTTATATGGCAATTAAAGAATTGTGCACTAGCTAAGTTATATTAAGCCATAAACCTTAATAATTATCCAGTCGGTCATCAACATCGTCATAATTAATATTGATCCCTTGTAATATTTACTATACAGTTTTTTCTCTCTTTTCCAACTTATTTTTAAAATATCATATAGAAATCTAATAAATTATAGTACTAAATATATTAAGTAATAAACTTTAATGATCGCTAAGCAGAAACTCCTAATCATAAATACTAGCATCATTAAAACCAATCCCATGAAATATGCAGATATAACTTTCTCCTTTTTCCAACTTGTCCTTAAAATACAATATAGCAATCAAATAAATTATAACTTTCATGATGGTTGAGCATATTAATATCCGCGAATGGAAAACTCTTCACGTACTTATCTATTGCATATTAAGCAATGAATTTTAATAATAGTTGAGCATATTAATAATGGTGTTATTATTGCTGGTATCCATATGGTAACAGGTGAAATCTGCATAAATTAAATCTTCATTTTAATTATATATATAATATTGGATCCAGAATTAAAATATTTTGATAAATATTGACAAAGTTATATTAGAGCAAAGATCAGAACATTTGACCAACAAATGTCACAAAATTGGATTGTCCATAAAAGCCACCGAGGGACAGGGTTGGTTACCATACCATTCCTCTCTATATTGAATGCAAACTCTCTTCTCTGCTACCCCCGTCTCCTCCAATCCTTTTTTCTTTCAGGTTATCAATCATCTTTCTTTTAACTCACATTTGTTGACCAATGATATCCACCGATACCATGGTGTCTGATCACAGGTTCTAACTTGCTGTGCACCCAATACCTATCCAACGCCTTCTACATTCTAGGAGCATTTTTTTGATTTGCACTTTCTTTGGCAGATTCGGAAGGTATACTGAAATTAGTGTATTAAGAGAGAAAAAAAATGAGGAAACCAAAGGGATTAGATATGACGACTTCATTGTTTTCCTATTGTTCCATATCATCCATACCCAAGTATCTTGTAACAAAGAGATTGGCTATGGAGAGTGAAACACCCATGGCTGTCTCTTGTTGGTGCATGAGAAGGTGCTCTCGCTCAATCACAATGGGGTCCACCATGAAACTGAAATATTTCGCTTCTCTGGCTCCATACTGAAGGTGAGACTGGAGAAGAACAGACTCAAGGCCCTGTCACTGCAACTTTTGGTTCCAACATTAGAAACTAGGTCTCCCATCCTTAGATGAGCTATCTTTTGGCAGGCAAAGGGTTGAAGGGGAGGATGAGCATCCATATGGACCAGCCTGCACCAAATAACACCAGAAACTGATTCTTCAACACATCTCTTGAGACCAAATGGAGCTCTTCCTCTCCGACGAGTACAACTGCACTCAGTTGGAACAATGCTCAACTGTTCTACATCAAAAGAAAGGAGAGGAGGTACCCTGAATTCTAAGCGCACATCAAACCATTTTGGTTTATTGTGAAGTATTGTGAAGTAAAAAGCCTACTCGGTGTCACTAAACTCCTAAGAGGATCGGAGTTGTATCTTTCGCACGAAAAAATGTATTCACCTTCCTTCGCACAAATCTGCTGTTGGATCACACAAATCATCTCAACTCTCAAGGTGCTCCAACTCCATCCATCTGCCAGCACAAATCTCAGAGCGCCTAGTGAGTGATCCACCAGTGAATTGGTGTTTTAAAATTCTATTTTATTTCACTTGATTACCTCCCAAAGTTTCCTCTTTTTTTGCTATTAGAAAAACCAACAAATAGAAAATGGATTAAAATAAAAAAAACAGCATGCCAAATTTACCCTTTCTATTTTACAAAAAAAAAAATACAAGCCAGTTAAACATCGTGCACAACAAATTAGAAGAGTAGTGGTTCAAGCAATCTTGAACAGTAATATTACAAGCAATCATCTCATATGAAAGGCATGCCGCCTGTCTCCTCTTTGATTCACACGCAACTCCGGTGACTTTGGCTTTGTTGTTTCCTTTGTGGACCTGGAAAAAGGAAAAAAAAAAAAAACATTACACCATTGCATGATCATCATAGTCGGAGAAAAAGAAAGACAAAATAACTGCCATATAAGTAAATTAAGATGACTGCATGGATAAGATTGCTCACTTTTGTGGAAGGAATGGATCGTCGAACTTTGGAAGTGACCTTGCATGGGGCACCATTGTCCTCCTCAACTGTTTCACTGCTTTCTCTTCTTCAATCTTCATGAGTTATGACCATTTTTCGACAAGAAAACGTAATCATAAACCAAGCACCAACCAAAAACTTCAGGAAGTTATATAATTTCAAAAATCCTTACCATTTTTGCAGTTTCATACTCCTCCCTCATTCTCTTACACATGATTTCTTTCTCTTTTATCTACATCAAAAGTAAGAGAAATGTTGAGATTAGAATTAGCATATATGTTGATTATCGAACATAAAAAGAAATGGGCATGGAAGAGAGAATACACTGAAAATTAGAACATAAAAAGAAATGAAAGCATTTATCCTAGGTATTCAAATAAATGGATAAAATAATCAATCTAAATGAAAGCATTTACAATACATGTAGACTTCATTGGGACAATACATTCAAAATGTAGCTGGTACATTATGTTTGTAAGATGAGACTTAGATAGAGAGAAAGAGAGGAGTTAGAACTGCGTAAACAAATTATACTAGCCCTTCCAGTATCTTGCGTACCTTCTTATCAAACTCTGATCTCTGCACGGCCCTATGATCTGCATGGTAGACAAACTCCTGGACTTCAGTAAGAGGCTTCCTCTCTCTTTCTGGTAGTGGAACAGGGTCACTGGCACAACATTACAAACAAAATTTCAGTATTTCTTTGCGATGTATGTATGAACACTAAGGAAAGAATTACTGATATTTACTCTCTCATGATAGGTTGTGCTTTAAATCTTCGCCTTTGTGCCTCTTCTCTTTCCATATATTCCTTCTCTTCCAGCTTCCTCTGCAACTCCACTTCATGCCTTACTAAGCTCTCTAATTGAAAAGCCTCGGGCTTTGTACACTGCTTAGGCTCTGGTTTTGGAGGTATCTAAATATAAAATGAAGATAAATAAATATATGAAGAAAGGAAGAGGCGCTCTCTAAGAATTGCTTGCAAGTCATCAGCATAATAATTTTATTTACCACTGGATAATCTGTAGTGTATGGATATGGATTAGCCTTTGGAACTTTAGCCGTCTCCTCCTCCCACTGTCTCTGTAATATCTGCAGTGCAAACTGCCTCTCTTTTTCAAAACCTCGCTCCTTTAAGAAATTAAAACAGCAACAACGTCAGTTGTTTGTTGAATTCAAAATGAGAATACAAACACTGAAAATACTACAAGCTCTGCGAACCTCTGTTTTTAGACGAAAAGGATTTGGTGCTGTGATTCTGGGAACTTGCTTGTCATGTTGAGAAGGTTCGGAGTGCAGTGAGAGCTGGAAGAAAGAGTTGTAATTAAATTCATTGACAAAAAAATACTTCAAACTGTAGCAATTGTAACTAGGAAAAACTCTGATGTCTACCTTGTCAAAGAGCTCCATAACAGTTGCGGGAGGACCCAACCTATCATTTGTTGCAAAATGGAATTCCTGAGGGGTTGTTATTTGGGGCTTTGGATTAGAAAACAAACCGATATCTCCTTTGCTCTCAAGTATCTGCATGAATTTTTTCAGATGATAATTAGTAGCAGCTTATTGATAAACTCATGAATGAATATAGGACAGCAATTAAAAACCTTTTTATTAAGTGGCCGGGCCTTGAACTTTGGAATCTTTTGAAGTTCCTCTAGTTCCAATTCCTGAGAACTTTTGACTCTGCTAATGTTTCGAGAACACATGCATGAGATATGACATGACTAAAGTTTCCAGTTAATGGAAAATCTAAATTCAATAACAAATTGTGTCAAAAGGAACATATAATGCATACTTCGGAGGTCGTGCTCTTAGTGATGTTTCAAGAAGGGGTGGCCTAGGTGCAGTAAGTTTCAAGGGTTTGCTCTGACTCTGTCACATAAAAATGATAGTTTTCCATGATTAAAAAATTAATGGCTAAACAATCACCAGAAATCAGAAAGTGAAAAGCAGTAGTTCTACCAGGGAGGAAGCATCGATTGAGGAGATTGTTGATGATGTTTCAGCATGTTGATTCGCCCTCTCCATTGTCTTCAAATGGAACTCCTATGCAAAACAAAACGATAAACAATTAGCATGCTAAGAGCTGGCTTTTTAGCAACCAATGGGCCATCAAGCAAAATAGTCACCTGAAACTCAGGTGGTTGTGGAACAGTTCTGGGCAAGGCAGGGAGTGAAGGTGCTTCGAGAATCTGGAATAAGAAAATCATAAGATTAATCTTTGGAGCTCTAATAGAATAAATGAATGAATGAAACTAATGAAAAAGCCAACCTTCTTGTTTACAGGTCGAGCTTTGAACTTAGGAATCTTTGCCAGCATCTCTTCCTCTAGCTCTGCAGAGCTTTTCACCCTCACCGCACGAACTCGGTAAGCTGTCTCAAGTGCTGGCTCCTTTGGCCTTGTCAAGGTAAGTCTAAGCCTCCTCTGTGCCATTGAAGCTGTATCGTCCTGAACAGTCCAAGCATCATATCAATTGTTAAGCTTCCACTGCGATAGTAGCTAGTAAATTAGATAACGGTCAGAACTATTTAAATATTCAGCTGGAAGTACAAAGTACAAACAAATGGTATTTAACTTGATATTCTAAATGGAGCTAGCTTTTAGTTTCAGATTTGAAGGATAAGAGGTATGTTTTCTCTGAGGTCCACTGCCAATATTGATCATGCCAAACCGCTCAGAAAGTTAAAATTACAACCAATAGGAAAATAATGAGGGTCATGAAAGTTGTTAATGACAAAGAATAAATGAAGCACCAAGGGATGGTGCCTGCAAGATCTTCTAAGGTCCATCATCAGCCAGAGACACTATGATTTCTCAACAGTAAATATTATATTCAAATGGCAGTAGTAAAAAGGCTATTCATTTTCATCGACAATTACTGACTCTTAGAGAATCATAAATGAGTAGAGAAAATCTAAAGATTCAAAAGAGATGTCAACAATCTATGTGTTTGACAAATGGTTCAGTCGTTGGAACTAGAGTAATGCCTAAATGATAGTAAACCGACCTTGCTATTACTTTTTTGATTATAACTACTTCCAAAATATATCCAACACATTTTGAAGATATGAAGCAAGAAGAGAACATATTAGAGTAAATAAATCATTTTTCGATTAAAAAAAAGCTGTAAGATAGAAGTAGTTATTAAATAAAAAATAGAAATGAACTATGCAGTTCTCTCTTGTGTGCATAGATTGTATTTATTTCAAATGACAAAAAAAAATGCTAGAATAATATGGCCCACAAAAAGACAGAAAGAAAAAGAAAAAACAAATCAACTGAGGTCTGCAATGTTGAAAATGTTGAGAGAAATAAACTATGCACTTCGAAATATGCAATCAAATTGTTAAAAGCTAATAAAAATAGATAGCAAGGAGATAGCAAAATTAATCAAGTTAGGTTGCAGGCAATGAAGATACCTTCAAAGCTCATTTCACATAAAATAACTTCAATTAAAAATGATAGGGCAAAGCCTGTAACTAACATGTGAAAGTGATCCATTCTTAGAGAGATCTAAGTCTCTTGTCCTTGACTGGAACTTTTTAACCAACTCTGCTGTAGATATGAATGGTGTTACTTCCTATTTCATAACACACATATTTGTGAGTTTAAAGTTCAAAGCAGTAACGAAATATCAGGCTATGTCTATTGACTGGTATTAAATGTTGCAAAAATAAGTTACATCAACATACCTTCCGCAGTGATGAGTCATCATGACAACCTCGAGCACCAGATGAAAATATGTCAGTGCCACCTGTTAAACCTGGTCTTGATTTGTGGGGCAACACTCTGGTTTTGACATTGAGTATCTGAGGATAATAGTGTCGGAGCAAATTTTTCATCAACAGTAAAATTAAAAACCAAAAGTTCCAAAGTTGAATAGAAAAGGTGGTCTCAAATAACCTGTCTACATCTTTCATCATCCAGCTTTTGCCTCTTTATGGCTTGATTTTCTTGAGCAATATCAGTAGCCATGGCATTCTTCATGTTAACACTACCAGGACACCTACTCAAAAAAAAAAAGGAAGCCAAGTTATAGAGCCTCAACCAAAATTCTTTTGTATGATATGTGTACTAACTAAACACTCACTTTGTTACACTCCTTGGTTTGGTGCATTTTGAAGACTTGGTTTTAGGCTTTCCAGCAGATGGCTTTTTAACCAGACTTGCTATATTTTCAGTTGTCAAATTCTTTGTGCTGGTGGGTGCTCCTCCCTTCACAGAAACCCTCTGTACTTTGGGAGTGCAAGCTTCTATAGTTACTTGGTTCTTTACCCTAGCCGGTGCTATTATTTTCATGGGAACCTTCTGTGATTTTGGTGCAGAATCTTCAATAGCTGCATCCAAAATTAAGGACAAAAGAATAATTAGTATGACAATAACACAAGCATATGTGGAGAAAGAGGGGGAAACAAAAGATTGATTAAAAGTATAGTTATTTCAACCTCCAACTCTGGCCCCATTTGATGAAGGAGGAACATGGAGCTCAAAAGAAGGGATGTCTTCCTTGCTCAAATTTTCCACAGGAGCTAAGGAGTCACTACGATTATCACCAACAGGTAAACTGTAACCAATAAATAAAATAATCAAATTACGTGAGACTGGTTTGGGATTTGGAGTTGGAACCTACTAATTAGATTGGAAAACCCAAAGAAATAAAAACCTTTTCTCTTGTTGAGGGAGACTGCTATCTTCAGAAGGTAAACTGTAACCAATAAATAAAATAGTCAAATTACGTCAGACTGGTTTGGGATTTGGAGTTGAAACCTAGTAATTAGATTGGAAAACCTAGTAATAAGAACCTTTTCTCTTGTTGAGGGAGACTGCTATCTTCAGAAGGCTTAACCTCAGAAAACTGAAAACCATGATAGTCATTAGAATTCGAAACAAGAGAGTAAATAATCCTAGTTACAAAATTAACCGCTTTAAAAACAAACTTCCAACTTACAAACTCAAAGGAGTTCTTCTTCCCATTCTTTTCTTCTTGTTGTTGCCTTGATTTAACTTCTGGAGCAATATCTCGCTCCTGCTCATGTCTGGACGGTTGAAAAGAAGAGCAATTGCAGTTTAAGATAGAAACATATCAATAGAAACAGAGAGAGAAAGAGAGAGCTTGTCTATTAACATGGAATAACGACACCCTAAAGACTAAGGATAAACTAGCCCACCTGATTGTGTTATCTGCTGGTAACATTGGATCTTCTCTTTGATTACTAACTTCGGCTGGTTCTTGTTCCTACCATCAAGTAAAACAAGGAACATGATTCTGAGTAGCATCTTAAATAAAAAATTCGACTTAATTCACTTAATTAAGAAGAGGGAAAATGATGGACTAGATCAAAATCACCTTCTGGACTTCATCAACATTTCCAAAGTTGCAGAGCGTCGCGATTTTAATGGATCTTCCCTCTTTGATTTTTGGCATGAAGGCTAAACCAATACAAAGAAACATAACTAAAACATAGATTCCAATTCAAAGCAGAAACTAGAAAAACAAGACGACAAGAATCTGAAGAATGGCTTCCCTCTTCCTGAATCTAAAATAAACATAACCTGTTAAACAAAAGAAATCTGAATGCCCCCTCAAGATATCATACCATAAAGAAGACACCTTCCTCACTGATCAAAACCACAAAGCCCTAAAACCACCATGTCCCCGATCAAGAATTGGGGATTCTTCCCGAAGGAATGGGGGGTGTTGGGAATAATAAAGATCCTCTTTTTCTCACCATTAGAGACACAAACCAAAGAAAAAAGAGGAGAAATTAGCCAAGAAACGTACGAGATGGGGCGTAGCTGATGGAGGTCTCAAACCATCGCTCGGCCCTTCGGATCTCCTCCTCCGTCTCCTCGTTTATAAAATCAAAGAACCGTGGGGCACAGAACTCATAGGCCTCGTCTATCTGGATGACATCTGCGCCGTCTCCTGCTCCTCCGTTCGGATAGCTTGCCATGGGATATTTCCTTCTTTCTCCTATATCCCAGTGGAACAAGAAGGGGCTTGTAGGGTGGTTAACGTGAGAAGATTTAGTTAGGGTTTTGGTCCAGAGTGCGGAAGAGGAATCGAAGCGCTTTCTCGGTTTTCTTTCGTGGGTGCTGGTATTTCGAAGGTGGACCGCAGATAGATAACGTTATAATTCCCAACGGTCGGGAAATTTTGAAATTGTGGGAGGAGGCCATGGTATGAAGAGGGCTGCAGGGGAGATCGAAGGGTGGAAGGAGCGGTTAACGGCTATATTCGTGTGGGGCCCGTTTCCATTTTCTCTCGCGCACGTGCCAGCGGCATCCAACTCCCATCCGTTTTGCTCTTCGGCTAGAACCAATCAGATGACGCTTGATGCTGGGAACGGATTTAGCTTTGGATCTCGTAGCACCTATCAACATTGATATGATCACATTTTAGATGTGTGTTAAATCATAATAGATATAAACGAACCACTTAAATGGTTGAATCATATTAGTAGAAGGTTTGTTGAATTAAGTGGAGCTTTCTAATCTGACTTAATATCGGAGTGTGGGGGTTATGTTTGAGCACCTTACTCTAAAACGTCGAGGCATTGTCTTTGCAATCAATCAAATATGTTAGTTCATAAATATGTTCACTTTCACACACTCGCTAGGGGTGCAAATAGGTTGGGTCGGTCGGGTTATGAGTAACTCTGACCCAATTTGGTTTCTTGTTCGGATCCTAATTTTGGACCCAGACCCGATCCGAACCGTGGGGTCCGTCGGGTCCATCACTACAATTTTTGACCCAATGGGTCATTTAGGTCGGGTCGAGTCCATGTATAACCCGGACCCAACCAAAAAAATTCGGATCCGGATCAGATTCGGTTCAGGTCAACCTCTCAATGGCTTCAGAACTTATGTTTGTACCTCCACAGGCTGTAGCTCGCAGATCCAAAGAATTTTACAAATTTGGGTCGAATCGGGTCGGGTCAAGTCGTATGATTGAAAACCTAAAATTATCTAAATTTCAAATGGGTCAGGTTAGGTCGGACTTCAGTGAATCCAGACCCGACCCAAAAAAATAAAATGGATCAAATTTTAAGACCCGATCCCACATATCCTCCAAAATGGGTCGAGTCGAGTCTAAGCGGATCGGATTGGGTCGAGTCAGGTCACGCATCAACCCAACCCATTTGCAGCCCTAGCACTAGCTTGCAGTTAAGCATCAGAAGCCTGTGCATCTTGCTGTGTAAGTGCAAATACTCTTCCTTGAGTCTTTGGCCCCTGGCTTCCTTCCAGTGCCTGAGTAGATCTATTCTCGTTTCTTTGTGGGCAGTCTGCAATTTTATGACCTATCTTACCACATCTAAAACAGGCACCGGTGTTCCAATGGCAATCCTTGTCAGCATGAGCCTTACCACATCTAGAACATTCATTGATATGCACCTGCTTAGTGTTGTCACTCGTTGATTTCTTGTTTGAACTTTCGGCATTTTCATTGCTCTGCCCCTGAAATTCATTTGATCTGTTCCTCTTCTTTTGATTTTTTTTTCCTTTCCAACCGTTCATCATTAACTTCCCTTTCAATTATTAAAGCTTTATTTACCACAGCTGCATAGGTAGTCAATTCATAAGGTACCACTTGTTTTCTAATTTCAGTCTTTAGTCCCATCTCAAATTTATGCGTTCGATCTAGTTCATCTTCGACTAACTTTGGAACAAATTTGGCTAGCTCGGTAAATTTAGCTTCATATTCTGCAACAGTCATATTTCTTTGCTTTAGATGAATAAACTCCTGCTCTTTCTGTGTCCTTACACTCCGAGGAAAATACTTATCATAAAATGCTCCTCGAAATTTTGCCCAAGTGAGTGGCTCCCTATCCTGCTCATATTTATGTTCCAACATCCGCCACCAGTTGAATGCCTCACCTTGCATCATGTATGATGCAAACAAAATTTTTTCATCATCCTGGCATCTCAAGACAGCAAATGCTTTTTCCATCTCTGTAAGCCAATTGTCTGCTTCCAACGGTTCTGTAGTCCCCTTGAAAGCTGGAGGAGCCAGCCTCTTAAATTCAGCTATATTGCTACGTTGTTCACACTGTTCCCCTCGTCCTTGCTGTGGCTGTGTCTGGGGCAACTGCACTTGTTGTTGGAGCAACTGCTGTTGTACCTGCTGTTGCATCTGCATAAGGCCCACTATGGTCTGCATAACCTGGCCTAGGCCCGGCTCTTGTTGTCCTGTCTGAGTATCACTGGCAGGATTGACGACTCTCTCCTGCTGAGGGGTGTTACCAACTTGTTGGGGTGTGCTGTCATTTTGCGGGTTGGGTACCTTATTAGTAGCTCTGCGAGTAGTCTTTCTCGTCCGATGTGGAGGCATCCTGATCTATGTCTATCAGATAGCAGCATACAAATAATAAGCTTACCAGTTCATTACAAGTACATAGAATGGTTGTTACAATCATCATAAACTAACGTCCCAATGTCCCTAGTGTCTACCCACCTACACTCATGTCATGTCAGATTTTCTTATCTTAGAATTTATCCAATTATGCTCTGATACCATAAAAGTTGTGATCTCGGGCCGGGGGTCCGCGCCAACCGCCGCACACCCGTAGGAAACTCTCCCCACGAGCATGCAAGACATCTTAACCAAACATCTCAGTTATATAGATAAAATAATTCAGCTGAAATAAATGCAATCTTAATCCATTGACTAACACAAATTATATAGTCTCACAGTTCTAAATACGCAGCGGAACAATAAATATAAAACATCAATTTAGATAAAGCCTAATCTAGGATAACTTGTGCTTCAGTTCTTCTAGTCGCTCTCCCATTTTAAATCCCTGATAGGTTAGTTCTCGGAATCTGTAAAACAACAAGAAATTGTATAATGAGCTAGACAGCCCAGTAAGTAATAAACACCTTAACTAGTCAATTCATATAATAATATAAAATATAAATACAAATTATGATGAATCAACATAATAACATAATCAATTTTTTTTCAAGCACAAATTCATTAAAATTCATATTTTTTTAAATATCTATATACATAATCATAAATCTGATTCGAAACAAATCATATTCATCTCATCAGCCTTTAGCTATGACCACACTTATACCCTGTGGCTAGGCCAGAAACAGAACCGCACTTATACCCTGCGGAGTGGGCCAGAATACCGCACTTATACCCTGCGGAGTGGGCCAGAATACCGCACTTATACCCTGTGGTGGGGCCAGAATTGCCAATGCATAACCCCTTATTGGCAAGGTCCAGAATATAGCCAGGCTGAGAGTTCTAAATCTGATGCACATCAAGATTCTTTTGTAACATAATAGATATATCATAATCCGATCTAAATATGCATATACGATGCAAAAACAGTAATGTAACAATAGTCCGAAAAAAATAATATTCTATTTCACATATCCATTTTTCATTCAAAGCATCATCTCGTAAAATTCATAAATCCCATATAAATTCATTAACAATTTATTCGATGCAAAAATAATATTATATAAATGAAGAGTCTAGAGAAGGCAGTTCATTACTTATATCGAACGCGATCCACAACAAATCCAATTAATCTCACAAATCCCTCGCAGAACCTAATATACAAAAATCATATTTTTCTTTTTAAAATTCTTCACAATATATATAAAACTTAAATTTTAACATTCTCCCAGGGCCGACCCTGCAGAAGTGTCTAGCCCCCCCCGGGTTCGGGTTCGGATTCGGGTTCATACCCGTAAACCATCCTCTCCCTTTATTTATTTATTTATTTATTTTTTCTTTTTCTTGCTTTTCTTTTCTTTTCTTTTCTTTTCTTTTCCTTCCCTTCCCTTTTTTTTTTCTTTTTTTTTTCTTTTCTTCTCTTCTCCAGAACCTTCTCCCGACTTCTTTCTTCCTTCCCCTCTTTCTTTCTTCTTTCTTTTTTTTTCTTCCTCCTCCTCCTCTTCTCCCGACTTCTTCTCCTCCCCCCCTTTCTTTCTTCTTCTTTCTTCTCCCGCAAAGGGAGGTCGGCGAGCTCGAGAGACGTCAAGACGAGGCCGGCGGCGCCCGCGGCGGCCGGCTCTCTCCTTCCCACGGAGGAGGTATGCGCACGGGAGAAGAGGAAAAGCCCGCAGCAGTCGGCCTTCTCCTTCTTCCCTCTCTTCTCCTTTCTTTCTTTCTTTCTTTCTCTCTTTCTCCTTCCACTATTCCTTCTTTGTTTTCACTGAACAGAGAAGAGGAACAAGGGAAGGTGGTGCTCTCCGGTCCTCAAGGTGGCCGCCACTGAGGGCCGGCGACGCCTGTGGCCGAAGGCATGCCGACTGCCACAGGTGCCTCCCCCTCCTTTTTCTTCTCTCTTCTTCTTCTTCTTCTTCTTCTTCTTTTATCAAATGGTATAACAAAGCGGTGAAGCTAGAATACTTACCTCAGCCCCGGCGAAGATCCGACGGCTCCCTTCCGGCGGCAAATAGAGGAAGAAGATCACCCGAAAAAGAAATCCGGCTCCGACGGCTCCCTCCCTCTCTCTCTCCCTCTCTCTCCCTCTTGGGCGGCTGCACGAGGAAGAAGAGAGGACTCGGGTGGCCTCAAAGAGAAGGAGAAGAAGCCCTAAAAACAGGGCTTCCTCCTTCTTCGGGATGGATCCTTCCCTCCCGGTGCCTCACGTGCAACGCACGTGAGGCCGAAACCTGGGACTGGGCCGGTCAAATGGACCGGGCCCAGTTTCGGGGTCTCACATCCTTCCTCCCTTAAAAGAAATTTCGTCCACGAAATTTTCGTATATGCAATTCAAGAGTAGAAAATACTTCTTTCAAATCAAGTCATAACACTCTTCAAATCAAAGTCGTCTTGTCTGACCAATGTCAAATAATTCCATCCACCACACTTCCTCTACAAGTTTAAACCTCAACATACCCATGTCAAGTCTAGATTTTTTTTTCTAGAATTACTTGCTTATTGGTACATTCATTATTATGTCTTAATCCATGTGAACACTTTCGAAATTTAAAAGTTTATATTCTTCTTTTGACAACTAATCGAAAATGTTTTGTAACTATTTAATCTTTTCTAGCAGTATAATGAGTTATCTAACAAAGAGCAGTGGGTATGGTTAGACAATAAATAGAACTAAATATTGGGACTAGATTAATACCTGTCGTCAACACATCAGAAGCCTGTGCATCTTGCTGTGTAAGTGCAAATACTCTTCCTTGAGTCTTTGGCCCCTGGATTCCTTCCATTGCCTGAGTAGATCTATTCTCGTTTCTTTGTGGGCAGTCTGCAATTTTATGACCTATCTTACCACATCTAAAACAGGCACCGGTGTTCCAATGGCAATCCTTGTCAGCATGAGCCTTACCACATCTAGAACATTCATTGATATGCACCTGCTTAGTGTTGTCACTCGTTGATTTCTTGTTTGAACTTTCGGCGTTTTCATTGCTCTACCCCTGAAATTCATTTGATCTGTTCCTCTTCTTTTGATTTTTTTCTCTTTCCAACCGTTCATCATTAACTTCCCTTTCAATTATTAAAGCTTTATTTACCACAGCTGCATAGGTAGTCAATTCATAAGGCCCACTGTGGTCTGCATAACCTGGCCTAGGCCCGGCTCTTGTTGTCCTGTCTGAGTATCACTGGCAGGATTGACGACTCTCTCCTGCTGAGGGGTGTTACCAACTTGTTGGGGTGTGCTGTCATTTTGCGGGTTGGGTACCTTATTAGTAGCTCTGCGAGTAGTCTTTCTCGTCCGACGTGGAGGCATCCTGATCTATGTCTATCAGATAGCAGCATACAAATAATAAGCTTACCAGTTCATTACAAGTATATAGAATGGTTGTTACAATCATCATAAACTAACGTCCCAATGTTCCTAGTGTCTACCCACCTACACTCATGTCATGTCAGATTTTCTTATCTTAGAATTTATCCAATTATGCTCTGATACCATAAAAGTTGTCACGCCCCCGGCCCGAGATCGCGGGCCAGAGGTCCGCGCCAACCGCCGCACACCCGTAGGAAACTCTCCCCACGAGCATGCAAGGCATCTTAACCAAACATCTCAGTTATATAGATAAAATAATTCAGCTGAAATAAATGCAATCTTATTCCATTGACTGACACAAATTATATAGTCTCACAGTTCTAAATACGCAGCGGAACAATGAATATAAAACATCAATTTAGATAAAGCCTAATCTTGGATAACTTGTGCTTCAGTTCATCTAGTCGCTCTCCCATTTTAAATCCTCGATAGGTTAGTTCTCGAAATATGTAAAACAACAAGAAATTGTATAATGAGCTAGACAGCCCAGTAAGTAATAAACACCTTAACTAGTCAATTCATATAATAACATAAAATATAAATACAAATTACGATGAATCAACATAATAACATAATCAATTTCTTTTCAAGCACAAATTCATTAAAGTTCAAATTTTTTCAAATATCTATATACATAATCATAAATCTGATTCGAAACAAATCATATTCATCTCATCAGCCTTTAGCTACGACCACACTTATACCCTGTGGCTAGGCCAGAAACAAAACCGCACTTATACCCTGCGGAGTGGGCCAGAATACCGCACTTATACCCTGCGGAGTGGGCCAGAATACCACACTTATACCCTGTGGTGGGGCCAGAATTGCCAATGCATAACCCCTTATTGGCAGGGTCCAGAACATAGCCAGGCTGAGAGTTCTAAATCTGATACACATCAAGATTCTTTTGTAACATAATAGATATATCATAATCCGATCTAAATATGCATATACGATGCAAAAACAGTAATGTAACAATAGTCCGAAAAAAATAATATTCTAATTCACATATCCATTTTTCATTCAAAGTATCATCTCGTAAAATTCATAAATCCCATATAAATTCATTAACAATTTATTCGATGCAAAAATAATATTATATAAATGAAGAGTCTAGAGAAGGCAGTTCATTACTTACATCAAACGCGATCCACAACAAATCCAATTAATCTCACAAATCCCTCGCAGAACCTAATATCCAAAAATCATATTTTTCTTTTTAAAATTCATCACAATATATATAAAACTTAAATTTTAACATTCTCCCAGGGCCGACCCTGCAGAAGTGTCTAGCCCCCCCGGGTTTGGGTTCGGATTCGGGTTCATACCCGTAAACCATCCTCTCCCTTTATTTATTTATTTATTTTTTTCTTTTCTTTTTCTTGCTTTTCTTTTCTTTTCTTTTCTTTTCTTTTCTTTTCTTTTCTTTCCCTTTTTTTTTCTTTTCTTCTCTTCTCCAGAACCTTCTCCCGACTTCTTTCTTCCTTCCCCTCTTTCTTTCTTCTTTCTTTTTTTTTTCTTCCTCCTCCTCCTCCTCTTCTCCCGACTTCTTCTCCTCCCCCCTTTCTTTCTTCTTCTTTCTTCTCCCGCAAAGGGAGGTCGGCGAGCTCGAGAGACGTCAAGACGAGGCCGGCGGCGCCCGCGGCGGCCGGCTCTCTCCTTCCCACGGAGGAGGTATGCGCACGGGAGAAGAGGAAAAGCCCGCAGCAGTTGGCCTTCTCCTTCTTCCCTCTCTTCTCCTTTCTTTCTTTCTTTCTTTCTCTCTTTCTCCTTCCACTATTCCTTCTCTGTTTTCACTGAACAGAGAAGAGGAACAAGGGAAGGTGGTGCTCTCCGGTCCTCAAGGTGGCTGCCACAGAGGGCCGGCGACGCCTGTGGCCGAAGGCATGCCGACTGCCACAGGTGCCTCCCCCTCCTTTTTCTTCTTTCTTCTTCTTCTTCTTCTTCTTTTATCAAATGGTATAACAAAGCGGTGAAGCTAGAATCCTTACCTCAGCCCCGGCGAAGATCCGACGGCTCCCTTCCGGCGGCAAACAGAGGAAGAAGATCGCCCGAAAAAGAAATCCGGCTCCGACGGCTCCCTCCCTCTCTCTCTCCCTCTCTCTCCCTCTTGGGCGGCTGCACGAGGAAGAAGAGAGGACTCGGGTGGCCTCAAAGAGAAGGAGAAGAAGCCCTAAAAACAGGGCTTCCTCCTTCTTCGGGATGGATCCTTCCATCCCGGTGCCTCACGTGCAACGCACGTGAGGCCGAAACCTGGGACTGGGCCAGTCAAATGGATCGGGCCCAGTTCCGGGGTCTCACATCCTTCCTCCCTTAAAAGAAATTTCGTCCACGAAGTTTTCGTATATGCAATTCAAGGGTAGAAAATACTTCTTTCAAATCAAGTCATAACACTCTTCAATCAAAGTCGTCTTGTCTGACCAATGTCAAATAATTCCATCCACCACACTTCCTCTGCAAGTTTAAACCTCAACATACCCATGTCAAGTCTAGATTTTTTTTTCCCTAGAATTACTTGCTTATTGGTACATTCATTATTATGTCTTAATCCATGTGAACACTTTCGAAATTTAAAAGTTTATATTCTTCTTTTGACAACGAATCAAAAATGTTTTGTAACTATTTAATCTTTTCTAGCAGTATAATGAGTTATCTAACAAAGAGCAGTGGGTATGGTTAGACAATAAATAGAAATAAATATTGGGACTAGATTAATACCTGTCGTCAACACATCAGAAGCCTGTGCATCTTGCTGTGTAAGTGCAAATACTCTTCCTTGAGTCTTTGGCCCCTGGCTTCCTTCCATTGCCTGAGTAGATCTATTCTCGTTTCTTTGTGGGCAGTCTGCAATTTTATGACCTATCTTACCACATCTAAAACAGGCACCGGTGTTCCAATGGCAATCCTTGTCAGCATGAGCCTTACCACATCTAGAACATTCATTGATATGCACCTGCTTAGTGTTGTCACTCGTTGATTTCTTGTTTGAACTTTCGGCGTTTTCATTGCTCTGCCCCTGAAATTCATTTGATCTGTTCCTCTTCTTTTGATTTTTTCCCTTTCCAACCGTTCATCATTAACTTCCCTTTCAATTATTAAAGCTTTATTTACCACAGCTGCATAGGTAGTCAATTCATAAGGTACCACTTGTTTTCTAATTTCAGTCTTTAGTCCCATTTCAAATTTATGCGTTCGATCTAGTTCATCTTCGACTAACTTTGGAACAAATTTGGCTAGCTCGATAAATTTAGCTTCATATTCTGCAATAGTCATATTTCTTTGCTTTAGATGAATAAACTCCTGCTCTTTCTGTGTCCTTACACTCCGAGGAAAATACTTATCATAAAATGCTCCTCGAAATTTTGCCCAAGTGAGTGGCTCCCTATCCTGCTCATATTTATTTTCCAACATCCGCCACCAGTTGAATGCCTCACCTTGCATCATGTATGATGCAAACAAAATTTTTTCATCATCCTGGCATCTCAAGACAGCAAATGCTTTTTCCATCTCTGTAAGCCAATTGTCTGCTTCCAACGGTTCTGTAGTCCCCTTGAAAGCTGGAGGAGCCAGCCTCTTAAATTCAGCTATATTGCTACGTTGTTCACACTGTTCCCCTCGTCCTTGCTGTGGCTGTGTCTGGGGCAACTGCGCTTGTTGTTGGAGCAACTGCTGTTGTACCTGCTGTTGCATCTGCATAAGGCCCACTATGGTCTGCATAACCTGGCCTAGGCCTGGCTCTTGTTGTCCTGTCTGAGTATCACTGGCAGGATTGATGACTCTCTCCTGCTGAGGGGTGTTACCAACTTGTTGGGGTGTGCTGTCATTTTGCGGGTTGGGTACCTTATTAGTAGCTCTGCGAGTAGTCTTTCTCGTTCGACGTGGAGGCATCCTGATCTATGTCTATCAGATAGCAGCATACAAATAATAACCTTACTAGTTTATTACAAGTACATAGAATGGTTGTTACAATCATCATAAACTAACGTCCCAATGTCCCTAGTGTCTACCCACCTACACTCATGTCATGTCAGATTTTCTTATCTTAGAATTTATCCAATTATGCTCTGATACCATAAAAGTTGTCACGCCCCCGGCCCGAGATCGCGGGCCGGGGGTCCGCGCCAACCGCCGCACACCCGTAGGAAACTCTCCCCACGAGCATGCAAGGCATCTTAACCAAACATCTCAGTTATATAGATAAAATAATTCAGCTGAAATAAATGCAATCTTATTCCATTGACTGATACAAATTATATAGTCTCACAGTTCTAAATACGCAGCGGAACAATAAATATAAAACATCAATTTAGATAAAGCCTAATCTAGGATAACTTGTGCTTCAGTTCTTCTAGTCGCTCTCCCATTTTAAATCCCCGATAGGTTAGTTCTCGAAATCTGTAAAACAACAAGAAATTGTATAATGAGCTAGACAGCCCAGTAAGTAATAAACACCTTAACTAGTCAATTCATATAATAACATAAAATATAAATATAAATTATGATGAATCAACATAATAACATAATCAATTTCTTTTCAAGCACAAATTCATTAAAGTTCATATTTTTTCAAATATCTATATACATAATCATAAATCTAATTCGAAACAAATCATATTCATCTCATCAGCCTTTAGCTACGACTACACTTATACCCTGTGGCTAGGCCAGAAACAGAACCGCACTTATACCCTGCGGAGTGGGCCAGAATACCACACTTATACCCTGTGGTGGGGCCAGAATTGCCAATCCATAACCCCTTATTGGCAGGGTCCAGAACATAGCCAGGCTGAGAGTTCTAAATCTAATACACATCAAGATTCTTTTGTAACATAATAGATATATCATAATCCGATCTAAATATGCATATACGATGCAAAAACAGTAATGTAACAATAGTCTGAAAAAAATAATATTCTAATTCACATATCCATTTTTCATTCAAAGCATCATCTCGTAAAATTCATAAATCCCATATAAATTCATTAACAATTTATTCGATGCAAAAATAATATTATATAAATGAAGAGTCTAGAGAAGGCAGTTCATTACTTATATCGAACGCGATCCACAACAAATCCAATTAATCTCACAAATCCCTCGCAGAACCTAATATACAAAAATCATATTTTTCTTTTTAAAATTCTTCACAATATATATAAAACTTAAATTTTAACATTCTCCCAGGGCCGACCCTGCAGAAGTGTCTAGCCCCCCCGGGTTCGGGTTCGGATTCGGGTTCATACCCGTAAACCATCCTCTCCCTTTATTTATTTATTTATTTTTTTTTCTTTTTCTTGCTTTTCTTTTCTTTTCTTTTCTTTTCTTTTCCTTCCCTTCCCTTTTTTTTTTCTTTTTTTTTTCTTTTCTTCTCTTCTCCAGAACCTTCTCCCGACTTCTTTCTTCCTTCCCCTCTTTCTTTCTTCTTTCTTTTTTTTTTCTTCCTCCTCCTCCTCTTCTCCCGACTTCTTCTCCTCCCCCCCTTTCTTTCTTCTTCTTTCTTCTCCCGCAAAGGGAGGTCGGCGAGCTCGAGAGACGTCAAGACGAGGCCGGCGGCGCCCGCGGCGGCCGGCTCTCTCCTTCCCACGGAGGAGGTATGCGCACGGGAGAAGAGGAAAAGCCCGCAGCAGTCGGCCTTCTCCTTCTTCCCTCTCTTCTCCTTTCTTTCTTTCTTTCTTTCTCTCTTTCTCCTTCCACTATTCCTTCTTTGTTTTCACTGAACAGAGAAGAGGAACAAGGGAAGGTGGTGCTCTCCGGTCCTCAAGGTGGCCGCCACTGAGGGCCGGCGACGCCTGTGGCCGAAGGCATGCCGACTGCCACAGGTGCCTCCCCCTCCTTTTTCTTCTCTCTTCTTCTTCTTCTTCTTCTTCTTTTATCAAATGGTATAACAAAGCGGTGAAGCTAGAATACTTACCTCAGCCCCGGCGAAGATCCGACGGCTCCCTTCCGGCGGCAAATAGAGGAAGAAGATCACCCGAAAAAGAAATCCGGCTCCGACGGCTCCCTCCCTCTCTCTCTCCCTCTCTCTCCCTCTTGGGCGGCTGCACGAGGAAGAAGAGAGGACTCGGGTGGCCTCAAAGAGAAGGAGAAGAAGCCCTAAAAACAGGGCTTCCTCCTTCTTCGGGATGGATCCTTCCCTCCCGGTGCCTCACGTGCAACGCACGTGAGGCCGAAACCTGGGACTGGGCCGGTCAAATGGACCGGGCCCAGTTTCGGGGTCTCACATCCTTCCTCCCTTAAAAGAAATTTCGTCCACGAAATTTTCGTATATGCAATTCAAGAGTAGAAAATACTTCTTTCAAATCAAGTCATAACACTCTTCAAATCAAAGTCGTCTTGTCTGACCAATGTCAAATAATTCCATCCACCACACTTCCTCTGCAAGTTTAAACCTCAACTTACCCATGTCAAGTCTAGATTTTTTTTTTCTAGAATTACTTGCTTATTGGTACATTCATTATTATGTCTTAATCCATGTGAACACTTTCGAAATTTAAAAGTTTATATTCTTCTTTTGACAACTAATCAAAAATGTTTTGTAACTATTTAATCTTTTCTAGCAGTATAATGAGTTATCTAACAAAGAGCAGTGGGTATGGTTAGACAATAAATAGAAATAAATATTGGGACTAGATTAATACCTGTCGTCAACACATCAGAAGCCTGTGCATCTTGCTGTGTAAGTGCAAATACTCTTCCTTGAGTCTTTAGCCCCTGGCTTCCTTCCATTGCCTGAGTAGATCTATTCTCGTTTCTTTGTGGGCAGTCTGCAATTTTATGACCTATCTTACCACATCTAAAACAGGCATCGGTGTTCCAATGGCAATCCTTGTCAGCATGAGCCTTACCACATCTAGAACATTCATTGATATGCACCTGCTTAGTGTTGTCACTCGTTGATTTCTTGTTTGAACTTTCGGCGTTTTCATTGCTCTACCCCTGAAATTCATTTGATCCGTTCCTCTTCTTTTGATTTTTTTCTCTTTCCAACCGTTCATCATTAACTTCCCTTTCAATTATTAAAGCTTTATTTACCACAGCTGCATAGGTAGTCAATTCATAAGGTACCACTTGTTTTCTAATTTTAGTCTTTAGTCCCATCTCAAATTTATGCGTTCGATCTAGTTCATCTTCGACTAACTTTGGAACAAATTTGGCTAGCTCGGTAAATTTAGCTTCATATTCTGCAACAGTCATATTTCTTTGCTAGATGAATAAACTCCTGCTCTTTCTGTGTCCTTACACTCCGAGGAAAATACTTATCATAAAATGCTTCTCGAAATTTTGCCCAAGTGAGTGGCTCCCTATCCTGCTCATATTTATGTTCCAACATCCGCCACCAGTTGAATGCCTCACCTTGCATCATGTATGATGCAAACAAAATTTTTTCATCATCCTGGCATCTCAAGACAGCAAATGCTTTTTCCATCTCTGTAAGCCAATTGTCTGCTTCCAACGGTTCTGTAGTCCCCTTGAAAGCTGGAGGAGCCAGCCTCTTAAATTCAGCTATATTGCTACGTTGTTCACACTGTTCCCCTCGTCCTTGCTGTGGCTGTGTCTGGGGCAACTGCGCTTGTTGTTGGAGCAACTGCTGTTGTACCTGCTGTTGCATCTGCATAAGGCCCACTATGGTCTGCATAACCTGACCTAGGCCCGGCTCTTGTTGTCCTATCTGAGTATCACTGGCAGGATTGACGACTCTCTCCTGCTGAGGGGTGTTACCAACTTGTTGGGGTGTGCTGTCATTTTGCGGGTTGGGTACCTTATTAGTAGCTCTGCGAGTAGTCTTTCTCGTCCGACATGGAGGCATCCTGATCTATGTCTATCAGATAGCAGCATACAAATAATAAGCTTACCAGTTCATTACAAGTACATAGAATGGTTGTTACAATCATCATAAACTAACGTCCCAATGTCCCTAGTGTCTACCCACCTACACTCATGTCATGTCAGATTTTCTTATCTTAGAATTTATCCAATTATGCTCTGATACCATAAAAGTTGTCACGCCCCCGGCCCGAGATCGCGGGCCGGGGGTCCGCGCCAACTGCCGCACACCCGTAGGAAACTCTCCCCACGAGCATGCAAGGCATCTTAACCAAACATCTCAGTTATATAGATAAAATAATTCAGTTGAAATAAATGCAATCTTATTCCATTGACTGACACAAATTATATAGTCTCACAGTTCTAAATACGCAGCGGAACAATAAATATAAAACATCAATTTAGATAAAGCCTAATCTAGGATAACTTGTGCTTCAGTTCTTCTAGTCGCTCTCCCATTTTAAATCCCCGATAGGTTAGTTCTCGAAATCTATAAAACAACAAGAAATTGTATAATGAGCTAGACAGCCCAGTAAGTAATAAACACCTTAACTAGTCAATTCATATAATAACATAAAATATAAATACAAATTACGATGAATCAACATAATAACATAATCAATTTCTTTTCAAGCACAAATTCATTAAAGTTCATATTTTTTCAAATATCTATATACATAATCATAAATCTGATTCGAAACAAATCATATTCATCTCATCAGCCTTTAGCTACGACCACACTTATACCCTGTGGCTAGGCCAGAAACAGAACCGCACTTATACCCTGCGGAGTGGGCCAGAATACCGCACTTATACCCTGCGGAGTGGGCCAGAATACCACACTTATACCCTGTGGTGGGGCCAGAATTGCCAATGCATAACCCCTTATTGGCAGGGTCCAGAACATAGCCAGGCTGAGAGTTCTAAATCTGATACACATCAAGATTCTTTTGTAACATAATAGATATATCATAATCCGATCTAAATATGCATATACGATGCAAAAACAGTAATGTAACAATAGTCCGAAAAAAATAATATTCTAATTCACATATCCATTTTTCATTCAAAGCATCATCTCGTAAAATTCATAAATCCCATATAAATTCATTAACAATTTATTCGATGCACAAATAATATTATATAAATGAAGAGTCTAGAGAAGGCAGTTCATTACTTACATCGAATGCGATCCACAACAAATCCAATTAATCTCACAAATCCCTCGCAGAACCTAATATCCAAAAATCATATTTTTTTTTTAAAATTCATCACAATATATATAAAACTTAAATTTTAACATTCTCCCAGGGCCGACCCTGCAGAAGTGTATAGCCCCCCCGGGTTCGGGTTCGGATTCGGGTTCATACCCGTAAACCATCCTCTCCCTTTATTTATTTATTTATTTTTTTCTTTTCTTTTTCTTGCTTTTCTTTTCTTTTCTTTTCTTTTCTTTTCTTTTCCTTCCCTTCCCTTTTTTTTTCTTTTTTTTTTCTTTTCTTCTCTTCTCCAGAACCTTCTCCCGACTTCTTTCTTCCTTCCCCTCTTTCTTTTTTTTTCTTCCTCCTCCTCCTCCTCTTCTCCCGACTTCTTCTCCTCCCCCCTTTCTTTCTTCTTCTTTCTTCTCCCGCAAAGGGAGGTCGGCGAGCTCGAGAGACGTCAAGACGAGGCCGGCGGCGCCCGCGGCGGCCGGCTCTCTCCTTCCCATGGAGGAGGTATGCGCACGGGAGAAGAGGAAAAGCCCACAGCAGTCGGCCTTCTCCTTCTTCCCTCTCTTGTCCTTTCTTTCTTTCTTTCTTTCTCTCTTTCTCCTTCCACTATTCCTTCTCTGTTTTCACTGAACACAGAAGAGGAACAAGGGAAGGTGGTGCTCTCCGGTCCTCAAGGTGGCCGCCACTGAGGGCCGGCGACGCCTATGGACGAAGGCATGCCGACTGCCACAGGTGCCTCCCCCTCCTTTTCCTTCTCTCTTCTTCTTCTTCTTCTTCTTCTTCTTCTTCTTCTTCTTCTTCTTCTTTTATCAAATGGTATAACAAAGCGGTGAAGCTAGAATCCTTACCTCAGCCCCGGCGAAGATCCGGCGGCTCCCTTCCGGCGGCAAACAGAGGAAGTAGGTCACCCGAAAAAGAAATCCGGCTCCGACGGTTCCCTCCCTCTCTCTCTCCCTCTCTCTCCCTCTTGGGCGGCTGCATGAGGAAGAAGAGAGGACTCGGGTGGCCTCAAAGAGAAGGAGAAGAAGCCCTAAAAACAGGGCTTCCTCCTTCTTCGGGATGGATCCTTCCATCTCGGTGCGCACGTGAGGCCGAAACCTGGGACTGGGCCGGTCAAATGGACCGGGCCCAGTTCCGGGGTCTCATACTATCGATTATGATATTTATTTAAGCAAAGGCTCATCCTCTTCTCTTTATGCCTATTTCGATGCTAATTGGGCCGGTGATCCTGATAATCGATATTCTGTAAGTGGCTTCAATATTTTTTTTGGCCCTAATCTCATATCCTAGAGTACTAAAAAGCAATGCATTGTGTTATGTTTAAGTATCAAATCTGAATACAAAGGGCTTGCCAAATACTACTGCTGAATATATTTGGATTCAATCTTTATTATAGGAATTGAGTATCTCACTTTCTCGAGCTCCTATACTTTAGTGTAATAATTTATCTACTATTTATCTCACTGCTAATCCCATGTTTCATGCTTGGGTCAAGCATATTGAAATTGATTTTTATTTTGTTCGAGAGTGAGTGGCTTGTCATTAAATTCATGTCCAACTCATCTCCTCCAATAACCAACTCGTTGATATATTTACCAAAGGACTTGCCCCCCAATACTTTTAATAATTACGTTCCAAGCTTTCGATGGTACCCACCTTAGCTTACAGGGAGATATTAGTAGTATTTTCGTCTCAGCCCCATATTAGGCTGCATATCAAGGATTCATGATTTTAGAAATTTTGAATTTTAAATTTTGAATAACATAAATTTAGGATTAATCTTAGAGATCCAGTTGTTATTTCTTTCGATCTTTGTAGCATCCTAGTTATAATTTCTTATACATTCGCAAGTATAAATATATATAATGACTACCTCATCAGAGTAGGTAGAAAACTTTTCTACAATATTTTTATTTCCCACGTGTTCTTCCTTCCCAGAGTCTTAAATGGTGTAGTCTTTGCAAACGACTACTGTCCAAGACAACTATGGATGATCAAAAAGTCTTCTTCTTTGCTCATGTAACGAAAATCACTACAATAGAAAAAAAGGTAGCTAGTTCTTGTGACCCTTAATCCTTCATTCCTTACATTTATAGATGGGGGCTTAGGATATCAAGTTAATTATGAAAATAAACTCATGTCAAAAAAGCTCCATGATGAGGTAGAGACATTTGGAGCAGGGAAGATTATTAAATTTGTTGGATCAAAGATTACCAATGGCATCATTAGTTGTGGGCTTTCATTGGCCCCAACAACGGAATGAGCCCCATAACGGTTTTGTCTCATGCTTACGCTCCTCTTGCTATTGAAGTTTTCATCGAAAGAAAAGGATATATGGACATTAACATGAAAATAAAACTTGCTAATAAGTATATAAATTTCTTTACTATATTTTTTCCTGTTAATCACTAACATCAACAAAAAATTCAATATTTTCTTTGGCAAAAAAAAAACATTGGATAATATTAGGTATCATCTACCAATTGGATATGAGTTAGGTCATGATGTCAACATAGGTATGTTAGCATAATAACCATAACTACAATATATGTACTCCAATAAATATTTTTTTTTGATTTCACATAATTGTTATATCGATCTAAAATAATGTGTCCAAAGGCAAGCAACCTTTCATCATCTTTAGGGAGAGTCTGGTATGTGGTGATCATCCTAAGATTAAGAATGATGTGGATGGAGGTGATGAAATTATTGTATTTGGTTACACTATAGTGATGCTATGTGGCAATAATCGTAAATCACCTCCACATCTCAAATCACCGCCCAACGAAGCGATAGGATATCTATCCTTGAGGTTAAAAATCCAAGATCCCCCCAAGGTAGTAAACTTGGACTGAAATTTGAGAATAAAAATACTCCTCAGTTCATTAAAAAAATAGTCTATCAATATACTATTAATATATTATATCAATATTATATATAATAATATTATAATAATATTATATATTATATTTATGATTTATATTATAGTATAGTATATTATTAACCATGTTATTGTCATATTATTATTGAATGATAATTTTAAATTATAGTAGAAATATATTATTGTACTTTATATTTATAAAATGAAATTATTTAATATATTGCTTCTGTTTGCCTTATTTCCCTAATCAAAATAAATATTAGCATTAAAAAGTAGTATATTATAATTATATATAAAAATATTAATTCTATAATAACAACTAGTATATTTTTTTATAGATTAATAATTTGTAGAACTAATAAATATATTTTATGGAATATATAGTGGCAATTTTTAGTATTGTATAGTCAATGATCTTGGATTTCTATTAAATACCAAATAGGTTACTCGTGGACACCTGAAAATCTTTAATCACTAGAGCATAGCATAACAGTAGTCTTAGATTATCATAGATCATATTACCTTGGGAAAAGTTCACCAGTGATCTAAGAACATCTTGGTGATCCTATTTAGGTCACCAAATACCACCCTATAGTAGACAAGCTTGTCATGCAAAACAGATAGAGATGGTCTAAAGTTTCCTTCTAGGTCAGGCAAAGTTAACCTTTGTGTAACAATATCATAGGTCCAATCAAGCCGAGTTAGATATTCCAACATTAAAAGGGGAAAACATTCCTTTGAATGAGAGAAAATAACACGTGTTTATTTGGCTCTTTTTTCCCTATATTTTGTCTTTTTCTTCATCAAAGAGGTCCAATGAAAACAGTCAATGCCATCTACCAAAAATTAAGAAGAAGAAGAAGAAGAAGAAATTGTCGCTGCCACAAGTAACAAGAAATCTATGGTTTAGTGAGAGGCTTGTACATAATTTTCACAACATATTTCATATAAAGTCATCAACAAAATCTGCTGACTCTACCTATGTAAATACAATTTCAGATCCATTTTGTGGTCAATATATACAAATTTGAAGTTTGAATTTCAATAATTATATAAATAGTATGAGACAATCCCTAAATTTTGTTTCACATATTCTATATGGTAACCACAGAACTATTCTAGGTTGGCTTAAATATGATTAATAATTAGTAAGACACGAATTCTCAATTTTATTTCACTTGGTTTATATTGAACGTAGAAAGGTTTAAGGTGTATTTGGTTGAGAAAATTTTTTTAAAGGAATAAGCGAACAAATTTGGGTATCGGTAGAAGGATGAGATTGATTCCATGAGATAGAGGTTTATGCACGTTTAGTTGGAGGGATTAGTGCAAAGAAAAGCTTTTTTGATGATAATCATCATGATGAAATTGCCATTCCATGTTTTTGTATAGTTAGAGAGGGAATAGGGGCAAAAAATAATTGGACCAAAAGATTTTTTTTTTTATTTTGTGGAATAAATCTATTAAACCAAAATAACATAATGGAATTATATTGTTTGACGCCCACTTATACCTCCATATGTATAAACGTATTCTCGCCCCTCTTTTTTAGGTATGATAAGATGTCCCCAAGTCTAGAGATATCCCCTCCTATTCCACAACTAAATACATCCTAAAACTATGTTTGATTTGCACAAAAAGGAAAACTCTAAATAAGTTATTTTTCTCTCTAGGTTTATACTATTTCTATATAAATAAATCCATATGGAAACTTCAAATAAACCAGAATAAATAAATAACATAATTGCAAATACTCTTTAGTTGGATAACATAAAATAAATAAATAATTGTTAGAGCTATTTCTGATCTAATCGAGGAGAAGAAAGAATTCTTTCAACATGTTTAACTCAAAGATCTCAAAAAATTTTTAAAAAAAGATAAAAAGATTGGTAAAGTAAGGTTTAGGTCCTTTTTTTCTTTCATTGATTCTCCAAAAAAAAGAAGAGATACATAGTCTTTATTTATGATAATGAGGTCCGCCCTTGCACGATTCGGGTATCATTCCTCTCCTACTTCGAATAGAATTAGTTTTCCAAAAATAAACATGATAAGTAAAAATAAACACAAGAAAGCTAAAATCCTACAAGAGATAGATCTAGCTTCCTACATCAACTTTGTCTTCTACTGCTCTATCTAATTATTTTTTGATTGGAAGGTAGGTCCAGTCAAAGTCTTTTTCAAAATAGAAATTTTTGGTTTGATCAACCCATCTTGAGGTTCAAATGGTAAAATTTCAACGCATTTTAAATCTCTCAGAGGTTGGCGCTATATCATAGATTTCAAAAAATTATCTGATTTGATAAAAAATAGTTCTTTCCAATCGAGGTCATATAACCAAATTATGGCCTCTAGAAGTTTAGCATATAATTCAGTTTTTTGATACGGTGGATCTTCCTCCTGGATCCTATCAAGCCCTACTCGTAGTAGACAAGGTGATCCACATCGGGTATGATGAACCTTCTAGATTAAGGCTCTTTCTATTTAGGGGATTGAGCTCTTGTTAAATAGAACTGAAGATGGAAAAATGCTTTCTTCCTTACCTTATGATTGAACCACTTAGCTTTGCTTGAAGATGGTTTCCAGCATTACTCTTCTTTTCATCGACAATGATGATGCTGACTCCTCGATCTCAATCTCAATCAATCAGTCAATAGAACGAAGAAGCGAAGGCTTGACTTCTCATGAGTGGTATTGACTTATCATATCAATACGAACTTATTGCGGGCATTAACAAGTTGCTTCATCTGGGCTATGGTTGCAAGGTCCACCTTTTCTTGTGTTTTGGAAGCGTTGGTCATGAACTCCTTCCCATCCTTTACGAGTGGATACTTTGTTTGCTGCCTATAAAAGACAGCATCTCGATCTCATAGGTACAGGCTCCCAAAGATGATATGGCATACATCTAAAGGAACTACTTTGCGTGTCATTATCGTTGATGTACCTCTCTGTTATCATGAACTTAAACGTGCACCGTTCGGTGATTTTCAGCTTGACATCTTTCTAAATCCACCCAAGAGGGGAGGGACGCAGATGAGGCTTTGTCTGCGACCCTAGCTTCTAAATCAGATTTTAGATATGAAGTTTTTCTGGATTCTAGGATCTATAGTAGCCCTAATAATGCTCTTTTTCATCTAAATTTCAAGCAGAAAAGTTTCTTTCACATGTATGGGTTAGCCTTAGTTTCCATCTCAGGTTTTCTCCCTATCAGACTCAATTTTGGATCAACTTCTCAACCTCTATTATATTGAGGATCGTCTTTCCTTTCTCCTTAGGATCCTCATCCTTCAACTTTTTTCTTGGATGTAACTCAGTATGAAGTTTTCAACATTTTTTTTTGATGTGCCCCCTAATGTTATAATGGTCGCAATAATTTTTTTTGAGTTGTTTTGGTTTGCTTCTTGCTTCGCTCTCCCTTCTTGCATAGTTTTCCATTGCCTTTCTTGAATTTATCACCCTTCTTGACTTTTCTAGCCGATTCTTCTCCTTGATCTCCACGGCCTTTATGCTGACTTTACTAATATCTTCAACTTTGAAGAGTTCTAGCTCCTTCCGGATGTTTTTATGGAGACCTCCAATATACTTTATGAAGACTGCATGATCGTTGATGGAGATCTCGAGTGAGATAGCTTGCTTGTGGAGCTCGGTAATGTAGTCCTGGACTGATTGATCATACTTTTGCCGCATGTGCTGGTACTTGATCCACTGATCTTTTTTATGGCCAATTGAGTAGAATCATTTCTTAATTAGGCCCTTAAATTTGCTCAACGTCAGGCTAGAGGCATTTTTATCCCTCATATATGAATTCTACTAAGTAAGAGTATGCTGAAAAGCTTGAGGTAGGTGAAAACTACCTTCTAAACAACATAGTACAATAGATAGTGAAATAGATCTCAAACTAGTTTAGTTAGTTATCAAACTTCTCCGTATTGATAGCTCTATCGATCATATATAAGGATCTCCATTTAAGCTTCAACTTTGAAAGATTGAAGAGGAGAATTTTGAGTACGCATAGGTTGCTCATCCTACTCACGAGATGGTAGATCTTTATCTCTAGACGTGAGAGATAGTTTTGTTATAGGAGTTGCTGGTGCTTGTGCTAAAGGCATTAGCAATCAAGATATGACCTCAGTGGGTTAAATGATCTTCTTTTCTAGTTGTGTGAGAGATTCCTTCATCTCATTGTCCATCGACGTAAAACTAACAACCATACTCACCTTTGTTCTTTGATATACTTGGAGCACCGATAGACCTTCACTCGAATCAAGGAGAAGAAAAAATTTCTTAGCTCAGTCAACTCGAATCTCTCAAAAAAAATATATAAAAAAAAACTTAGTGAAAGTAGCGTTTAGATCATCTTTTCTTTCATTGACTCCTAAAAGAAAATGAGATATATAGCTTCTATTTATAATAGTAAGGTCTGTTGTTGTACAATTTGGATCCGATTTCTCTCCTAATTCGACTATGATTAGCTTTCCAAAAATAGCCATGACTAATAAAATAAAAACAAAAAGCTAAAATCTTAAAAAGGATAGGTCTTAACTTTTATATCAACTTTGTCTTTTATTGTTCTGCATAATTTTTTTTCAGATTGAAAGATATGCCACATCAAAATCTTTTTCGAAAAAAAATTAGTTTGACCGACCTATTTTGGAGCCCAAATGACGACATTTTGATCCATTTTAACGCCCTAGAAGATTGATACAATATCATAGATCTTAAAAAGTTATTTGATCTAAAAAAAAGTTCATCTCAATTAGGTGTTGTATGACTAAGTTATAGACTTCAAAAATTTAGCACACTATACAACTTTCCGATGTGGTGGATTTTGCTTTTAGACCCTGTACGGCCCTACTTATAGTGGCCAAAACAATCCATATTGAGTCTGGTGATCCTCTTAGATCAATCTAAAAAGTTAAATAAAAGTATTGGATCATCCTTGGAGAAATAGATTTATACGAGTTAACATTGTTATGGTATCCCTTAAACAAAATAATGTTATGCTGGTTAGAGTTGAATAAAATTTTGATGTTTGGCTGAGTAAAACACTTATTTAGTCTATGTTTGGTAAATGGAATAAGTTTTGGCGGGATATCCCTTACATTATAGAATGCATAAGCTATTCTACGGGATAAATTTCCTTTTAGCATTGGACAGATTGGTGTGGAGAATAAATGAGTGCAATTGGCTTTCGCAATGATTTGGATATTATCATGATAACTAAATTACCTCTTACTTTTTGGTGTATTTAAAAGTAGATAAGGGCAAAACAATAATAAAAGGGAATAAGCATCTCTTATTCCGTAGGATAATTCTATCCTACCGAGAAGGCGGAATAGAATTATCTTTTACCTCTGTTCTTTTCAATATTTTTTGGGGGTGCTTGGCAAGATACCCCTCCACCTGAGAGAATATTCTCTCTGCTAAATGCAATCATGGGTTTTTTTACGTGAATCAAGCGCACAGCTTAAAAGAGGCAGAATTATTGGTTGGACTAAGTCCGACACGTCATCTATAGACCACGCCAACCAGATCCCACTCGTGCTCCGTTTGTTCCATTCACTCGGTTCATTCCGTTCACTCCGAGGGATGCGCTCCTGTTAAGCAGCTAAAGAGAAAGGAACGGAGTTCGCCTCTCCTGTCGTATTGAGAGATAAAAAACCCCTTAGCGTTGCTGGTCTCCGCTCGAGCTTTCCCTAGTGCCACCGGTCTCTAGCTCCTCGTGTCCATCCGGAGCGCTCGGGCGGGGAGACCCGGAGAGGAGCACGATGGCGCACAAATAATACGAATAATGTCACAGCACACAGAGCCCGAGGATGGAGAATTTTTGGCGCACAAACTTCTACTTCTAATAGTTAGTAGGACAGCAAAGCTCGGAACGAGAATCTTTCAGTCCATGGTTCAAAAAAATTCTTCTCCTTAGGAAACGCTGTGTCATTTACAACCCCGGCATACTTCGGATGCTGGAAGGCCTGCTGACCCGAAGTGATTTAAAAAATTCTTCTTTCTCCATTTATGGTTCGCGGGAAGTATTTTTCCTCCTAGGAATATGATTCCTGGAAATCAGATTCTAGGAAGAGGATACCTAGGAAAGTACTTTTGGCATGTTTGGTTAATCATGAGAAAGTGACAAATTTCCAAAGTGCTTATGTTTGGTTGACCATCCACTTTCCTAGGAAAGTTATGTATAATTCCTACTATGCCCTTAATAAAAATTAGGTCTTTAATGCTTCTTTAATGCTAAAGGGTCTTTTTGGAAAAAAAATAAAAAAGGAGTGATTCCCACCTCATGGGAAAGTAACTTTCCCATGTTTCTCATGGGAAAGACTTTTCCATGAAATGTGGGAATCATATTCCCATGGGAATACAACTTTCCCATCTCTCTCCTTTGAAAATTCCAACCAAACAAGAGGCATTTCATTACTTTCCCATTGACCACACTTTCTCCCCTCCTTTTCTTGCGAACCAAACGAGCCCTTAGATTGCGTCAAATTCCGTGTTTATGCAAAAGTATAATTTTAGGCAAAACATATCAAAGATAATTGCTACTACGTTCGGACTCTATTATTTTTTGACAAATAAGTCAGGAGCTATTGACGTTTTTTCAGAATTATTCGTTGACCTCGTTCATAAAGCTATTCATTCGACCGCAGATATTTCTATAATAGTTCTAACAGAAAAATAAATAATCAATTTTAAAAAAAACTTATTGTCTGCCTCCTTCTCTCCTATGTCCTTGGGGCTGTCGTTTAGGGCTCATTTGGTTCGCGGAAAGCATTTTCCTTTCTAGGAATATGATTCGTGGGAAATAAATTCCTACGAAGATGATGCTTAGGAAAGTACTTTTGGCATGTTTGGTTGACCAAGAAAAAGTGACAAATTTTCAAAGTGCTTATATTTGGTTGGCAATCCACTTTCCTGAAAAAGTTATGTATAATTCCTATTATGCCCTTAATAAAAATTAGGTCTTGAATGCTTCTTTAATGCTGAAGGATTTTTTTGGGAAAAAATAAAAATGGAGTGATTTCCGTCTCATGGGAAAGTAACTTTTCCATGTTTCTCATGGAAAAGATTTTTCCATGAAATGTGGGAATTATATTTCTATGGGAATATAACTTTTTCATTTATCTTCTTTGAAAACTCTAACTAAATGCGAGGCATTTCATTACTTTTCACTTTTCTCCCTTTTTTTTGCAGGAACCAAACGAGCCCTTAGGGATAAAGGAGAAATGCAAGCCGGAGAAGGGCTCCTATTTGCCGACAGCACGGGCTCGGGTGGTCCTCCCGCCCCCCTCGGTGCAAAGGTTTCTCGCTAGAGACAAAAGGAGAAAGGAAAAGTCAAAGTCTATATATCTGTTGGGATCTGGTTGGCATGGTCTACGGATGACGTGTTGGATCTGGTCTAATTAATAACTTTTTTTCTAAAAGAACGATAAATGAAAAGAAATGCAAATATTGATCCCCAGTCCGCGACCGACCATTTTTCTCGTATATGTAACCAGGAATAACCTGCCGTCCAACGTTCTAACCAAGCCGCACAGGATGCTGCTGTGCCGCCTCCGTCTCCTCAAACGCTCCCTCTCCCTCCAAATCCCTCGCCCTGCTATGCCTCTCGCCATGACTACCAGTTTTACCTCTGTCAAAAATCTTTCGTCTCTCTTCCCTCCACCCCCACCAAGAAGCTTTTCCAAAGGAAGCAGGCTCTCTCCCCTCCACCGCCACCCGAAGAGGCGGAGGGAGGAGCGCTTCTTCTGCGCTCGGACCATGGAAACGGACGACCCCACCAGTTCCGATGCCTCCCTCTTCTCCCCCTACCTATCCGCCCGCATCCGCTGCAACAAACGCGACGCTGTGAGCAGAATCTTCTTCCCTTCTTGCTCTAATAGCTCTCATGTTGGGTGGATCCAGTCCAGCCCTTTTGTAGTCGCATTAGTTGGTTGCTAAAGTTTTAACGATTTGTTTCCAGTAGGAGGATTTAATAAACTTAAAGCCAAGAAATTACTTTCTATCACTATCTTGAGGCGGAATACGAACCAATGTCATCCATTGCGGAAGTGACAAGGTTCCAGTCATGGTTTATTGTCTTTTCAGCTTTATTAGCTGTTTCCTAGAATAGATTCTAGTGAAGATCTTCGGCCCGAAGAATCTATCTTAGTTTTTACTCTGTTGAGTTGCCCTAATACTAAATCTTGGATAAGAAAAGAAGCAAAATACCTTTGATGATAGGATTCGTTAGCCTCCAATGGTCAGGTAGTAGCTTTCTTTAGTGATGTTAGTGAAAGGGGCCGCTTTGTTAGGGTTCATGATTCTTAATGCACAGCAGGTTTGGCGCCATGTGACTCACATTGTACATATGATCTTTAATATTTTGGCACTGAATGTTCTTGTAAAATCCATGAAGACATTGGCATCAGCACATGTTTTGACTATACTACATATGAGATGCTCGTAAAATATGATTCTAAATAACCCATAGTGAACACATGTGGAAAACTGCATTCCCACCTAGGTGAAATTGTCAAAATGAATTAGTGATTGTTTACCTTAACGTCCTTAAATGATATAATATTTTGGTTCCTTTTTTTTAGCATGTGACTTTTCAAAACATTATGAGTTCATCAGCGTGCATCTTGCACTATTTTCACCAATATTAGGTAGCTGCATACATTCCATTTACATACTCTATTTATGGAGTTTCACTTGTCTATTCGGTTTGTTAATTTTTCAGTGATGCCAAATAGTTATATTTCTTCCTTTATCAGAAAAATCATTGTCATTTATTTATGACTTGCACATTTTTATATGAAATTTAAAGAACAATATGAATATATAATGATTCATTTTCTCTTCAATATCATATCATGTATTGACTGATACTATCTCATGGTGTAGGATACACTTTCTGAAGCTCTTCTGTGCTTTGGTGCTAGTTCTGCTAGTATCGATGAATTAAGCAATTGTGAAGATTTTGATGAAGTGAGCTTTTGAAACTCCCCCCTCCACCCCCCCCCCCCCTCTCTCTCTCTCTCTCTCTCTCTCTCTCTCTCTCTCTGATTTGATATTATAATATCACTACTTGCATTGTTTTGACTTTTCAGCATTTTCATATTTAGCATGCAATGAGCTGATGTATTTTTCATTCTTTAATGACTATATCTGTGAAGTTAGTTGGCCTTGAACCTCCAATTTACTTAGGGAATGAACATTAGAGTTAATAATGGAGGTCAACAATTTGGGTGGAGGGTCAAGAGCACCGGCCCAAGTTTTAACTTTACTGGTACCGTAGTGAAACAGGGCCAATGGAAGCAATGTTATCATATGTAATGACAAAGATAGTGTCCAACTCCATGTTTGGGGGGTTATGCTATTGAACTAATTAAAAAAAGAAATGAAGGTCGACCATGTTGACGAAAGATGAACTAAGCTGGGCTGGTTATATACCAAAGCAAGGCCCTCTTACAGGTTATTGTGGAGTCTACACACCTTGATGCAGCATGATATGGGCCTGGTTTGCTCAATACCTGTGCACACTAGCCCCTATCGTACTGGCTTATGGCCAGTACAGCACATTCTCTGGTATGTGGCCAGTATGCACGAAATTTCAATTTTTCATCTAATTCAAGTAAGAGAATTTGTTTTTATTGTGCATTATGGATAACTAATCCACTTTCAGATCTAGTTAAAAAAAAGCCATACACTTGTTTCTTTATCTGATTTTAAATCAGATATGTGAGCCATACCTGAACACAGTTTGTGAACACAGGTGAAATCAATGTTATATTGAATCAGATTGGATATCCCCAGATTCATTTACATCCCCAGTTGTTTGTACACTTCTATATTTTCACAATGCTATCTTGTGAAGTTTCTGAGTTGGTATTCATTTTCTTAGATTTATTTTATATGTATAATTTGTCTGCAGATCTGGATTACATCCATATTTCCAGTTGGCCAGGATGTGGATGCATGTGTCTCGGGTGCTGCAGGTTCCATTGGTTTAAACTATGAACCAAATTATGAGATCTCAGCAGGTGAGCAACGAGACTGGGTTACGAATGTCCAGGTTAATATCTCCATCTTGGAATTTAATTTCCTTTTCACTCAATTATTATTTATTCCTGTCTTTCTTTTTCACAATAGACAATTCTATTTTATCTGGTGATAGTGACTTTGAACATTAGATTATTATATGAGTAACTAGTGAGTAATAAGTACATGTTTTATCTGTTGGCAGTCATATGCTTTTATTCTTATCTAGATTCTTATATCTCAAGAAGGGTGTTGTTCTTGTGTATTGGGTGTATTGGTTCAATATATTCTATTTTCTGGTTTAACATATCAGATTTTGTTTTACGATCAACGTAATAATTTATTTAATATATTGCTATTAGAAAATATTATGAATTTGATTATATATAAAATTATTGTTTCTTTGCCTTAGTGAATCTGAAATAATGATTTTGATGTTATATTGCTGCTGCATGAAACAGAAGTTATGACTTAGTGCAATCTGATTTAGCTATGCCTCTCTTTTAGGTTGATATTGTGCAAAGCAGGTTTTCTCTTTTCCATATTGTATTTGACTCATGTAGCCCATTACTTGGGGAGGTCTCCCCATGCCCCTCAATTGTGTAGTCCACACTAAACTATATGCTGACCTTCTGACAGAAATAAGGGGAATGCCCATCCACAACTTATACTATATGGGCTCTACACATATTTTCTTCTCGCCAGGTTATCTGTTTGTTCTCTTTTCCTTAAAACAAACAACTGGCATGATGGATTGAAAGACTTCATATCCCCTCCATAAGAGACTGAATCAAATCTCAATGCCCAAATCAAAGCTTCATGCTTCTACATGTGATAGGATTTCAGACTTTGACATTTTTTTTTCCAAGTAGTATAGAGAAATTTAATGCTTTCAACATCTTTGAAGACCTTCATCTTGTCAGTTTCATATATATTTTGCTTTGTTTTTCAGCTGACATCAATCTCAGATGTATTATTTAAACACCAAAAATATCTCGTGTAATAAGATTACGTTTCTTTGAAGTTCACTAAGATTAGGTCTATTCGTTTGTCACATACCTGTTTGATTTTATGCCTGATCATAATTTGAGAGCTATACTATTTAAGTTTCGGCAACCTATGCAATCTATCATTTTAATAAACGTGTTTCTTTTCGCAGAAATAATTATTACAAGGCCTATATGATTGGTACGTACTGGCTGGTTGAGGAGGGATTTCCTTTACCTATTTTGAAGGATTGTAAAGAAAACCCCAAAAGATGAAAACAAGATAAAATACTCTGATTACTTCGAGGGAACCAGAACCTCCAATGAAAACACCAAAGTGCTGGAAAAAGATAAGCGTCCTTGTTGTTATTCTCTTCCCTTTCAAATAGGCCACAATACAACTGAAGTTCCCAACAAAATAGGAATAATCTTAACAGCTAGTTGACTAATTCAACTCAACTACAAATCAGAAAATAGTTAACATGAATATCTAGAAATCAGAAAGATTTAAACAGGAAATAACAGAAATTATTTAGAGTCCTAATGACTAGGAATTCTTGAATGTAACAGCTCCTCCCTCCTTAAATTTCGCCCTTGTCCTCAAGGGTAATGTTTGGAAATTGTTTTTTGATGAAATCCCGATCTTCCCAGGTTGCATCAGCAGGAGATAAACCTTTCCAATGAATCAGAACTTCATGCTTCTTGTTTGAGACTCGTCGATCAAGAACTGCTTGCGGTTTTGGAATAATCTTTTCTTCCTCCATGTTTACCAAAGGTAATTGAGATTGCATAGAAACTTTTTCTCCAATTTTCTTCTTGAGAAGAGAGACATGGAATACTGGGTGGATATGTGAACCTGCTGGCAAATCCAGTTTATAAGCCACTGCTCCTATTCTTTGTAAAATCTTAAATGGCCCATAATACTTAGCAGACAACTTGAAGTTCCTTCTCATGGATACAGAGAGCTGCCTATATGGTTGTAATTTCAAATACACCATATCTCCAACTGAAAATTCTTTTTCTCTATGTTTAGAGTCATAGATTTGCTTCATTCTAGATTGTGCCTTTTTTATTTTCTCTCTAAGTTCCTTGATGACGACATCTCTGTCTTTCAACTCTTTATCTACAGCTGAAACCTTGGCTGTTCTTGGAACATAACTTAAAAGAGAGGGAGAGGGTCGTCCATAAACCACTTCAAAAGGTGTTCTGCCAATTGTTGAGTGCCAACTTGTATTATAACAGAACTCTGCCCAGGTTAACCACTTGGTCCAATTCTTAGGCTGAGAACTCGTAAAACATCTCAAGTACATCTCCAATGTGCGATTAACCACCTCACTTTGGCCATCTGTTTGGGGGTGGTAGGAAGAGCTGAAGTTGAAAGATGTACCATTTAGTTGGAATAACTCTTTCCAAAATGCACTTGTGAAAGCTGGATCCCTGTCACACACAATTGAACAAGGCATTCCATGTAAACGGAAAATGTGATCAAAGAAAATTCGAGCTATCCCAACAGCAGTGTATGGATGAACAATAGGGATGAAGTGAGCATATTTTGATAATCTGTCAACAACAACCAATATGGTAGATTTACCATTAGAGAGAGGCAAACCATCAATAAAATCCATAGCTATATCTTCCCATACTTGGTTTGGTACTGGAAGGGGCTGTAGGAGGCCGGCTGGTGCGAGATGCTCCACCTTGTGTTGCTGACACACATCACAACTTTTAATGAACTCCCTGATGCTCTTCCTCATTCCTTTCCAATAGAAGTTGGACCGAATTCGATGAAGAGTTTTAATGAACCCCTCATGTGTACTTCCATGGAATTGCCCAACTATGTCTGCAATAAGATAAGAGTCCTCTGCAAGATAAATTTTTCCTTTGAAAAATAAGATTCCATCTTGGAACCTCCAAGTTCCCATAGCTTCACCTTCCTTAACAAGTTGCACGAGCTTCTTGAGAGCAGGATTTGATTGGGTTTCTTCTTTGATTGCCTCAATCCAATTGGGTAATGGCTGAGAAATTGCATGCAAGTCCCCACAATTACTTTCTTTTTCTTCTCTCCTTGATAAAGCATCAGCAGCAATATTTTCCTTTCCTCTCTTGTACTCAATAATAAAATCATAACCCATTAACTTGTAGAGCCACCTTTGTTGAGCCTCTGTTGTAATCCTTTGCCCCCATAAATGCTTTAGACTTTGGTGATCAGTCCGCACAATAAATTGTCTACCCAGTAAATATGGTCTCCACTTTTGTACTGCCAAAATAAGGGCCAAGATTTCCTTCTCATATGTTGACAAAAAGAGATGCCTCCCTTGAAGTGCGTGGCTATAAAAAGCTATAGGCCGATCTTGCATCAAAATTGCACCAACTCCAGATCCAGAAGCGTCGCACTCTACAATAAATTTTTTTGAAAAATCTGGTAGAGCTAAAACCGGTGCTCGGACCATTGCTGCCTTGAGTTTTTCAAATGCCTCCTCTGCTTGTGGACTCCACTTGAAAGAATCCTTCTTCAACATCTTCGTCAGGGGACTGGCAATCTTTCCATAATTTTGAATGAATTTACGGTAATAGCCAGTTAACCCAAGGAACCCACGTAGAGCTTTAGGAGATTGGGGTTTTGGCCAAGTCAACATTACTTCAATTTTGTATGGATCCACACCCACCCCTGCACTTGAAATTACATGGCCTAGGTACTTCACTTCCCTTTGGCCAAACTGACATTTTTCTAGCTTCACATACAACTGATTAGACTTTAAAATGGAAAATACAATCTCTAAATGCCTCAAATGTTCATCCCATGATTTGCTATAAATTAAAATATCATCAAAGAAAACTAAAATAAAATTTCTCAAATAATCTTTGAATACCTCATTCATGAGAGCCTGAAAGGAGGAAGGTGCATTGGTGAGGCCAAAAGGCATCACCAAAAATTCATAATGGCCTTGATGAGTCCGGAAAGCAGTTTTCTCTATATCATCTGGATGTACTCGTATTTGATGATAACCAGAACGTAGATCCAATTTGAAGAAGTACTGTGCACCATATAATTCATCTAAAAGCTCATCAATCACCGGAATTGGATATTCATCTCTAATTGTTATTCGATTCAAGGCTCTGTAGTCTACACACATTCGCCACGAACCGTCTTGTTTTTTCACTAAGATGATTGGAGAAGAATAAGGACTGTTCCTTGGCCGAATAAATCCAGTAGAAAGCATGTCAGCTACCAACTTCTCTATCTCAGCTTTCTGATAATGAGGATATCGATATGGTTTGACTGAAACAGGCCCTTGACCAACTTGTAGAGGGATCCTATGATCTTGTGCTCTCCTGGGAGGAAGACCCTTTGGTTTTGATAGTACTTCCTTATATTTATCCAAGAGTTGCTGCACGTTAGTGGGAAGTAGAAGTTGAAAGTATTGTGCCTGTGGGCCCCTCATGGCATATAGTTGCAACAGGACTCCTTCTTTTCTTTTTCTAGCTACACGTTCCAATTGGAAGTTGTTGACCACCTTATTTTCTGGGATTGACAAGCCATGTAAGACCACTTCTTTCCCTCCCATATCAAATTTCATCTGCAACTTAGAGAAATCCCACACAATGGGTCCCAGTGTGCTCAACCACTGAGCCCCTAAAACAACATCATAGCCTTCAAGTGGTAATAAATAGAAATCAATGAATATTGTAACTCCTTGTAATTTTATCGGGACATGAGCACATTTACCTGGACTAGCTATCCTTTCTCCAGAAGCTACCATTACTGCAAGTTGGCCGCTGGAATTAGGCTGCAAACCCACTGCCTTTGCAACCCTTTCACTCACAAAATTATGAGTGCTTCCTGAATCCACAAGCATAATAACTGCCCTATGTCTGAGGCTGCCTTTAACTCGCATTGTCTCATGTGCCCGTGTTCCAGCAATGGCATGCAAGGAAATTTCTGGTGTTTCAACTGGGTGCTCATCACAGCTATCAGTTTCCATTTCTACATCTTCATCACTATCTTCCAAACATGCTTGAATCAGGAACAACTTCTTGCAGCGATGCCCGGGGCCAAACTTTTCATTGCATCTGAAACAAAGCCCTTTTCTCCTTCGCTCATTTAACTCTTCAGTAGTCATCTTCTTCATGGGAATTGAGGATGAAGGTGCCGCAACTATATTGCGACAAAGAGAACCACCCTTCGAAACAAGTGAAGTGGCCTTTCGGCGGGAGAGATCTCTTGCTTCATATAAACGAGCCAACCCAATGGCTGGAGACAAGGTGGTGGGTCTGTTAGCCTGCACATCAGTGCGAATCGCATCACATAGGCCACTAACAAAGCAGCTCACCTGTCTATTTTGTGGCATAGGCCCAGCTTTAGCAAGCAACTTCTCAAAGCTAGTTTGATATTCTGCTATCGTACCAATTTGCCTTAATTTAGTGAGCTCTCCAAAGAAATCAAAGAACTGATTAGGACCATACCTAGAATGAAGTCCCTCTTTGAACTGTTCCCAAGTGATAACCCCTCATCTCTTTGATATTCTGATACCACTTTGGTACGTACTGGCTGGTTGAGGAGGGATTTCCTTTACCTATTTTGAAGGATTGTAAAGAAAACCCCAAAAGATGAAAACAAGATAAAATACTCTGATTACTTCGAGGGAACCAGAACCTCCAATGAAAACACCAAAGTGCTGGGAAAAGATAAGCGTCCTTGTTGTTATTCTCTTCCCTTTCAAATAGGCCACAATACAACTGAAGTTCCCAACAAAATAGGAATAATCTTAACAGCTAGTTGACTAATTCAACTCAACTACAAATCAGAAAATAGTTAACATGAATATCTAGAAATCAGAAAGATTTAAACAGGAAATAACAGAAATTATTTAGAGTCCTAATGACTTGGAATTCTTGAATGTAACAATGATCTTATTGAATTCTAATCCTACTTAATGAGGCGATTCTTGTTGGTTATAGTTTTTGCTTTCTTGATTGATTTTAGTCTTAAAGCTTTGAATTAACTTATCATCTACTGTTATATGTCTCACAGGAAGTTTTTCATCCTACTGAAATTACTGATGGTCTTTGGATTGTCCCAAGATGGAGAAATCCCCTGGTATGACTTGATGCAAACCATTCTCTTGGTGTTATTTAATGCTAGAATTGTTCCCTATTGTGTGGATTGGGAGTAATCCTGGAATTCGTATAATTTGCATGTCGCATCCAACTGAACTATGGCTTAGTCTGAAAACCAGCAGTAGACCATTATGCAAACATACTGAAAAGAAAAGATAATGTTGATTCTATCTGTTATAATAAAGATTGGTCCACTTTTCATGGCCTCACCCTCCAATAATATTTGCTTTACAGTTATGAATTCTACAATCAAAATTTATTAATCAGTTTTCAATAGGTTGTGTGCTTTGTTATGTTGATAATTTATAATCTATATTTCTAGCCGTTTAACACTTCTTGTTTAAGTTAGTGATCATGAAATAATTGTTGGTGTATGCTTCCCCATACTCGCACCTGAGTCAACTCCTACATTCTCTCTTGCTTCCAGCAACTAACATGTCCAACCTTGACTAGTACCTGACCTGACATCAGATCAGGACTATTGTACTTGTCCGTGTATTGATTCCCATTACCTAGCAAGGCCCAACGTTATTGATCCATAACATACCATAATCTGCACAATGGTCCAATGCTTACCCAACCTACTTGACCTAGACCAAGGTGATCCATTCCTACCCAATCTACGGTAAATTACTATATGACAAAGGAGGAAAAATCTTTCTGGAATAGGGGGAAAATGATATCTCTATTATGATTAAAAGAGGCTACTCATTTCTAAGAACTTTATCCAATGTTATAACCAACCTATGACCAAGGACCGGTAGGCGTACCAATCGGCCATCGGACCGGTTCGGTACCGGTTCGAATTGGTACCCAACCGGTACCATTGGTTCGGCCTCTAAAAGCCAAAAAAATTTTACCTCGCCGGTACGAGAGCCGGTACGGACCGGTTTGAACCGGTACGGGCCGGTTTCTACCGGCCGGTACAGCATACTATGCCTATGACTTTGATAAAACTCTTACTATCATGACTTGATTTAGACCAAAGCTTTGACATGCGTCTAACCCATTTCTAGAACAAAATATCTGACATAAACAATGAACTTGACTAGGACCGAAATCCCCTCCCAAATCCAACCTAATTTAAGGTCAAGCTTGGTTTGGGTTTTGGATTGGGTCAATTTTTGCCACCCTAGAACTAGGGTTTTACTCGACCTATTTAGAGTCGGTGATGGGGACGGGTCTTCATTTTAAAGCCCGCAGCAGATCTGGGGCGGGTGCGGTTAATGGCGATACCCATCTTGAACCCGACCTATATATATATACCTTCACCAATTGGACCTTCTCCACCATTCGCTTCAAATCCAGATTATATTCTATACATTATTGACTCATAGAGTTTATTTTTCTTTGTATTTTTTTAGGTTCACCTACACCACCATAAGGTAGCAAAATTCAAACTATCCTTAATGATTATGATAATAATGTGGAAAAAAAATTGTGATTGATTGTGAGAAAGATTAGTCATGTGAAAGGCTACATGATACATGCTTAGTTGTTCATTTTTTTCAGTTGGTTGCTTTTCTTACTTTAAAAGATATTGGACTTCTTAAAGAACAATATAATAGTTTTTTGTTTTCATTATTGTTAAAAATTTGGTTTAGTATATTCTATGTCTTCAACTCTTATTTTATATTTATTTAATTTGTCTACAAAAATAAATAAAATTTTGTAGCTTTACCCTCATCGATCCGTTCCAACTAGCTCCGTCTAACTCGACCCATCCTACCCTGCTCCGAGGCGACTATGGGGATAGTATGGGTAAGTGGTTCTCAATAGCAGGGCAGGTATGGGTAATGGCCTTCCTGATGCCCGTGGCCATTCCTACCTAGAAATAATAGCATGTTATAGAAACAATAGTATTTTCGTATAAAAAATATTATCTACCATAAGCATGGTCTGCCGTACCGGCCCTTACCGGCATCGGTATGGGCCGGTACGTACCGATCCGGCCTGAAACCGATACCAGATCAGCATGGAATCCGATACCGATAGCTTATCATTGGAGAATTAGTATGGAACCGGTATGGAATCGGTACGGGACCGGTATGGGATCGGTACGTACCGGTCCAAGCTGCTACCGGTATGCCGACTGGTACCGGTACGGCGGACCTTGACCATAAGTTTGTTAGGCTATCATTAAGCTATCATTATTATCTTGTTTGAATATAATTTTTGATTTGTAGGAGTTGCGTCTCTAAGAACTCTAGGTTGCTAACTTAATTAGGAAATATTGGATGAATTTTGTTCTTAGTATTACACAATTTGTCCATTTTCTAGACCAATGAAGCAGCAAACTAATTTTTTCCCATGTATAGGTCTTGTGGGTTAAAGCAATATGATCCACTAAAGTTTGCAAGCATTTTATAAATGGCCCTTAACCTAATGGCAACATGCCATATTCTTGGTTTTCCACTAATTGAACATGAAATAAATGTCTTATTTTCATGATTATCCTTATGTGAAAAATGATACCTTATCATTAGTTAAATGAAATATCCTTTAGACATATTTTTAATGCTATATGGTTGAAACGTGAATAGGAAACAACAACTTCTTCCTAAACCAATTTTGCATTTAAATCAATGTCAACGATCATGAGAATGTTTTATTCATGGGTCATGTGAGATCCAACAATGTTAAAAATTTCTCATCTCTTAGCTTGATTTCATCCTCTAAAGCCAAATTGATACCAGCTATTATTATGGTTTTGGAATTTAGTGATCGACTTGAACACTACCGACATAATGGTCCTATAGACACTCTCTTTGAATAAAATTATCTATGCTATATTCCTTACGATAAATAATAAAAGTTTAATATAATTATAAACAAACATTATAATTGAGATTTTAAATACTGGAACCGGATAATGTACTTTTTTTCTATTAGAATGGTATGGTATCGATATGGTTTTGTTGCTGATGTACATATCGAAACAAAACAAAAAATATTGGTACGAACCTATACGGTCGATATGGTATGTCCAAAGTTCATTGAATCGATACCATGACTTGTACCGATCGGCTTCTAGTACTGTATGGTACTAGTTCGGCATCATAACGACGCATGGAATTGGTTGGCATACCAATCATTTAACCAATATGTTGTTTTCTTTATTTTTTTTCCAATTTTTTTATTTTCTCATCTTTTTGTTTCCACCTATGATTTTGATGATTTTAGTTATTGAATTTGTAATTTGGATGTTGTTTTGATGTTTCTTGATCATGAAATGGAATTGAAGAAGAACAATTAAAGTATTTATAAGTGAATATACATATAATAGAACAAATGAAGTCGATTTTATGTATTTAAAGTACAAAATATATACCAACATCTAAAATTTTGTGGAGTGTCGATGTCCCTCATAGACGTCAGGATTGCAATCGTGATATAGGCCTAGGATAGTGCTCCAAGATTCCAAAAGGACTACTGCATATTCCTGCATCCTATAATGCACGCCGGCTGGATAGCTTCCTTGACATTGATCCTCTGATTGATATTGGACTAGATATTCAAAGATTGCTGCAGTAAAATCGAAGTCATAAGCTGTTTGAGGTTGTAGATGATAGTATCCACTCGAATATAATACTTTAGAGCAAGGTTCGCCGTCTCGATATTGGACCCCGTATGCCACACTAGCACAGTGTCGGTAAGGTATGATATGGGATTTTTTTGACGTATCGAATATCGGTACACCACCTATACCGGGTTCCGGCATCGAACTGGTATGGTACAGGGTGGTACGCCATCCGTACTGGGTACAGATACCAAATCGGTACGGTACGTTCTGTACTGTTTGGTTCAGGCCGGTACGGTATATCATGCTTTAGAGGAAGGATATCCATGTATCCATATTGTAGCCTAGTTATGTGGAACAGGATCTAGTGTATGGCTCAAATCCAGATACGTCTAAGGATCCTACTCCATATGTGAGATCATTTGCAATAGCAGTATCATTTCCCGAAAGACCTTGAGAGGTTCGTTTCCTATATGCAATGGTATCCTCATGGTCGTGCACCGTGGTCCCTATCATGTATGGCATAAGTGAACTAGGACTCACTGGTGAACTGAAGACCACTTTGGGGCCATGGGTCAAACTATGGCGTCATATCAACCACTACCTCTCTAGTTACCAGTTGCATCATTACTCGAACTGTCATCATCATTGGTATCGTGAGATGATCTGAGCAATCGGTTATCTGAATGCTCATTGTTCTCCGAATATGACTGAACAAACTCCTCGACTCTCTCAAATGGATCTACAACTGCCTTTTCTTTTCTTTTCTTTTTTTATTGGCCTGAGTAGTTGCTTATTTTACCTCTCTGCTTGGATCTGTTGGGATTGATTGTACCCTCTACCCCTAGTAGACCGGATTCTGTGGTGGTCTTTTCTCAACATCTCTCAATTAAATCTGCGGGAGGATATCTTGGATAGGGAGTCCTCCTACGATTGGCTTTCCCTTGACCTCTGTAGCTACTCGGTTGGGTGTGAGCATGATATGTCTCGTTCTGCCCATTGTTCTACATCCATCCCAGCCTCCTTGACTACAAACTCGAGCAATCGAGGAGGCGATCCCGGCTCATCTTGCTCTGGGTGCAGCCGGTGGCTCTCAAGCCAACCTGTTATCGAATCCTCTTCATCATACACAAAGTCCTTATTAAGTGGATTATTGGACTTCAGCTCCACTTCCTCTTCAATGCACTTCAATCTCAGACTTAGACTATAATGGACGTATACAAGATCATTCAAGCACTTCTGCATGAGATTGTTCCTCCATTTGCTGTGGATGAGGGCAAAAGGTAAACTAGCTATGCTCGTAGCTATTGGAGGAGAGACTGTCTGCAGGAGGATCCAGATCACTAGCCACTTAAGGTTCATGAATGACTGGCTGAAGTGGAACCACTATTCAGCTGCAAATGTATTCAAAAAAATTACATATAAGACACTTGTAATTATAAAACATCCAAGAACTAGTTATAGTTGTTGTCTCAAAATACCTGGATTCATGCTTCAATTGCTTACCATAGCTAGCCTGGTGCCAAATCTATGGGAGCCCTCTCTAAACATTTTTGTCTGTGGAAAAATACATGGAATATGATATCAATTTGACATTGTCAATGATTTACCATAGCTATCCTAAAGATTGTAAAGTTGACAGAAGGATCTACACCCCAATCGGCTCTCTACATGGAGGCGATGGCAGATCGATAGTATATGTTGTCTACCGTATTTACAAGAATATGGCTGAAGTAGAGCCAAGATGCAATAGCTCACCGCATGTCCTTTTTCCTATCCTTGACCAACATGGTGTTAATCCTCTGCTGCTTGAAATTTTTGCTAGGAAAGACATATGGATCTATATCATGAATGATGGCCCTTGTTGGTATCTCTCTAGACTTCTTCCCTTTCTTGCTACCAAAAGCTCCTAACATAGAGAGTAAGGTTCACCAAACTAGCACTGGAGGGGGTACCAGCGAGCAATCGATTCAACACAATATGGATCGTACTATGCCGTTCTAGGGCGCACCAACATAGGGAGAGCCAAAGAGGGAGAGAGAGGAAAAGAGAGAGGGAGAGGGAGGGAGGGATCCTCGAGGTCTCTCTCCCTCTTCTCCCTTTTTTGGGGGATCCTCGAGGTCTTTCGACCTCTCTTTCTCCCTCTTTTTCCCCCCCTCCCTCTCTTTTTTCCTCTCTCCTCTCTTTCCCCTTCCCTCTCTTGTAGGGCTTCCATTTCGAACCAAGGGAATGAATTGTGCTGGTCCGTTTTGGTACGCCCCAAACGGGTCTGTTTGGTATGGCTCAACAAATCTTGTAGAGATTATGTGATCGAGAATCTTTCTGACTGAGGAGGTCCTCTTGTATCCTAGTATGCTTGGTAGACCTAGAACCAGAGCCTATTTGTAAGGGCCCAAACTGAACCTTGTGCATGATAGTCTTCTCCCTCTATCATTAGTCATTCAGGCTCTCCCAGATTGTAGCCTGAGTATATACCTCGTTGTAATCCAGAACATACACTTCATAGCCATCCAATACCCTGGAGTGGTATGACAATGGCTATGCTGCCCATCTTTTTGACCTTTGCCCTGTTCGTAATAGTTGTTTGCTTGGTTGTTTTAAAATCAACAAGGTGCTTTTCAGCAGGGAGACACGTTGGGTAACCACGGGCCGGATGTTGCTTCAATCTTATCACTCCTCTCTTGAATTGTCGCCCAACTTGCACGTCTAGTGGTGTTGGCCCGAGAGCATGACCCGATGATCCCAACCTATATCTTGCTCTGGCTCCTTCCAATCCAGTCCTACAAGCTTATCGAACACATTTCAAATATTTTTACATCAATTGATAATTACCTAACTAATTATTTAAAAAATAGTAAATTATATTGTAATTTAAAAAGTCACCAAATTAGCCCAATAAATACTTCTACATTAGCTATATATTACAAATTTTTAATAATTTTTAGACTTCATTAAATATTTTAAATTAATTTTTATATAATAAATTGATGTTTAATTAAAATATCTAGAAAATTTATTTTAATTCATAATAATGTAGAACTCTACATAAAATTCTACATATATTTTTATGTCAATTAATTGTTATTTAATTAATTATTTAAAAATAGTGAATTTTTACTGTAATGCAAAATTCAGTTTTCTACTTCAAAAAATACTTCATCATAAATTTTTAAATTATTTATTAAAAAAATAATATTTTTATATAAAATATTTAGAAAATTAATTTCATACAGATGTGTGTAGTTAGGGATGCTACATATATTTTTCCAACTAATCAATATGTATGAAAGACCACTTATTTTTCAAATTTATTTAAATTTGGGTCTAGGTCTCTACACATATCATTATGCTCAAAATTAAATAAATTGGTACCAAATTTTGATACAAAATGTTTTTTGATCATTATTTTACTCTTTTATTATTTTTTAATCTGAAAATATATTTTTTAATTAAAAAATTATAGACTTAATGGAATATTATAATTTTGGCTATATTAGCTCCTGGGATTTTGGGTCGTTTTACTCTCTCTCAAACAGTAGACTTTTCAACCATTTTTGCTCGTGCTAGTGCCCCCAGAAATTCATGAATTTTTTGCAATATGAGATTGAATGCCATAACTCTGATTTGTATTTTACTTTTTATTGGTGCTACAACCTATTGGGAGATCCTCTTACATTCTCCATTTTATGCTGATTTTTGGATTCAAAAAGAAAAATAAATCTTGAGAAGATGGAAGGGGAGAAGGCCATTACCTGTTGTCGACGTAGATTTTGGCTGAAATTTGTACAATGTGGCCCCTTTTTTCGATTTTCTTGTAGTTCGAAAAAATAGAGGAAGAAAGATTGAGAAGGCGCGGGAGGCTTTCTCAGCCTCCTCAATTGTTAAAAGTGGAATAGGGCTGAACAATCCTAAACCGAAATAAACCAGTTGGTTCACCTTGGTTTAGGGTTAAACTACTTGATTTGTTCTGAGCCAAGGCCATACGTCGTCTCGGTTTAGGGATGGTATAGTTCGGTACATCCCAAACCAAGTGGTTCAAAGCAGTACACTAGACTTTGGAACCATCAGTAATGGGCAAGTATGTAGCAATAGAGAATATTTCAATGTCCCAACACTTGTACCCGTGCCAATTTCACGTCAGAATGGTACTATACTGACCAGGGTATGCCGTACCAGTCGGTACGGACCGGTACGAACCGGTTCAAGCAGGGACCGGTACCGGATCAGCGTGGGATCCGGTACCAGAAGCTTTTTATTGAAAAACCGGCCGATACAACTGCCGTAGTGGTATGGGACCAGTACGGACCGATACGGAACCGGTATGTACTGGTCCGGGCCGCCACTGGTATACCGACCGGTACCGGTACGACGGACCTTGATACTGACAATCCCATTCTGCCTTTTTTTTGAATCCATGAATGTAATACAATTATAAATTATTGTAAAGTTATACAATATATAACGAAAAGTTAAGAAAAAAAAAGGACAAATTTGATCGGTAATTCAATTTGGAGAATGGTTTAAAACAGATATCCTCTATAAGAACATATATTATTCTACTTTATTTTGTACAAAAGGTGTATTCCGTCAGCCTAATTTAAGTACTGGCATTTTGCTCTTTTATTTGTAACCTTTCCCCTGCATGCCATTTTGAGGAAGGGATATATTATCACCTTAAAGTGACCATACCTACATTCATACAAATGTGCCATTTTGATGATGGGATATATGATCACCTTAAAATGACCATACATACATACATACATATATAAACACATTCATGCGTACATATAATCTGAAGTAGTAGTAAAAACTGATAATATGTAGTAGTAAAAGCTGGATCGTATCATATGAAATCTGCTTTTCATTATTGGGTCCTTGAATGGTTGAGTTTCAACATATTCCAGGGCCCAGGCTTTGTGTAACCTCTTCTCATTGTTTTAAAAGGTGGATGCTACAGCCGCCATAGGGGCTTCGGTCTGAAAATGCTAAGCTAATTATCATTACGGTTCTATATGGTGCTGGGGTATGAAGTGGCCGATATGTCGGGAGAAAACCTGCTATAGCGGCCGCTATGCTACAAATTCAAAGTATGTCATTTATTCCATAGCGAGCAGACTAGTTTCTATAATAGGACCAGTCCAGCAATCAGCTGGTCCAGCAGCTTGTTTAACCCTAATCTAATAGAGAGTGAGATAGAAGAGGAGAAAGAGAAGTGAATTATGTTGTATGATTATGGACATTTTTCTTCTACGGTTGATATTATGTGATTGCGGACACTTTTATTTTGTGGTTGATGCTATGTAATTATGGACTTTTTTATCATGTAAGTGAGTTTACTGTGTTTGGTAGATAATGATATTTCTCAGTATATTGTGGGCCTTTACATTCTATGGATGTTGACATGATATTAATGTTCTATAGCTTTTTGTTTTTTGCATAAAATTATATAATGTATTGATTTTTGATACTTAGTAAGACAAATATTTATATATTTTAGCAACCCATTTTGAGTACTTAGTGCCCACTATAGCGCCTGCTCTCTACATGCCTACTACTCCGCTTTTCAATACGCTGCCTCCTCTTTACCTACACAGAGGCTTGATTTCGTGCTGACCATTTTGGCATGGTAGCATTCGCAAGTTAATTGTAACAACAGTGTATGTATGGAAGCATGTGGCACAATCGTCTTAGGACAAGAGCTGTAAGAGTGCAAAGCACAATGTCTGTTAAAATGATGTCTCTATTAACATACAAAATAGCAACTCAGATCAAAGAGAGGAAAGGTGTCTCATGAGCAAGCTTCAGGAATGATGTCTTCCTCTTACATAGAAAACCATTAATTAGGTCCCCCTCCAAAATAGAGCTTCCTATACATGTCACTCTTGACAAGGTTGTCAAGGTGGCCGGGCAGTCCCTAGTTGGTAGGGAACTTAACCGCCTAGGCAGACCACCTAGTGACATAGGCAGTCCATCTTTAAAATGTGCACACAGATATATAAAAAGTGTAAAAGTTTTATAATTAATCTCATTTCTTTCAAAATCATACATATAAATAACCAAATACACAATCATAACGTAATAGGTTTAAAGATTAAACAAAACCATGGTGTGATTCTGTAACATACTAATTGACAAAGTCAAACATAAGAATGTTAAGTCATAACAAAAGCAAAATGTTAAAAGTTAAATCTGAAAATATAAATAGACACTGTCTATTGTATAACAGAATCAAAAGATCATGAGTCGTAATTAAAATCCAATATTTGTATTCCCAAGAAGAAAAACTTACATCAGGGAGGAAAACAGAGTGGTGAGAAGAAATAGAAAATAGGTGAAAATAGGGATGAAAAGGAGAAAGAAAAAGGAAAAAAATGTGAACCAAAAGGACCTTTAGAAAAGGAGTAACATGAGAAGAGAGGGGGAATAAAAATGAAAGTAATAAGCATTAAAAAGCATGGTATGCTGAACCGGCCTGTACCGTTCGGTTCAGCACGTACCTTACCGGTACTGGGCCAACCGGTACGGTTCAGCCGTGGAAAACGGTTTCCGATGTGTACTGGTTCGCACCGGGGCAGCGCGATCGCACGCGGGAGGAAGAGGAAGAGGAAAAAAGAGGAAGAAAGAGGAGGAAAAAGAAGAGAAAGAGGAGAAGAAGAAGAAGAAGAGAACACAACGTACCGGTACCGGGCCTTGTGCAGGGAAATGCCCTTCCTTGCCCGCAGGAGAAGGGGGGAAGAGAGGAGAAGAGAGGAGAGAGGAGAAGAAAGGAGGAGAGAGGAGAAGATTCGGGAAGAAGAGAAGGAAAAGAAAAAGAAAAAGAAAAGAAGAAAAGAAAAAAAAGGAATGCAGTAGCATGCGTCTCGTGCGGGGAAACACATCCTATGTGGCCGGCCTCGCCTATGGAATCATGGGAAAATGCGTGAAAAATCGTCCTGCGCGCATGGGGCAGCGCGCCCGTGCGAGCTGGGAACCATGCGGGTGCGTTCCCGCGGCGGACCGGGTTAATACTAGTTTGGTACGGCCTGAACCGGTACCGACTTGGTCTGGGTCGCCACTGGTATGCTGACCGGTACCGGTTCGGTGTACCTTGTTAAAATGTTTTAACAAATTTTGGGGAGCCGCTTGTTAGTTGAACGACTATTGACAGCTTGCTCAAAGGTTGTTGGTGGTAGAACAACTAATGAAGGGCCCTATGAGAGTTGGTGGTGCATACGCAAATGGTAGGCAACAAATGGCTTTGCCCTGGTGTCAATAGATGAGGGAGGAACTGGGCTGGAATAAATGAGGGAAGGAATGAGCATATTTAAAACATCTCATAAGTTATGTTTTTTTCACTTATAATTTACTTAAATTTATTTCCATTGTAATAGTGCCCTTAAAGTGAAGCATGAAAAAACGAAACAGAAAAAAAGAATATATATATATATATATATATATATATATATATATATATATATATCCTCTAATACAGGTGCCCCTACTTGGCAATTGCCGAGGCAATCTAGGTTCTCCGAGCGCCTAGGCGGACTACCTGGGCACCTTGGCAACACTCTTTGACAACACTTGTCACAATGGATTTTCTAAGTCTTTATACATCTAAACTATGCTAGAAAGAAGATCAGCACTTTTTTTGGGAGTGAGAGCAATTCTAGGCAGATTGCCTAGGAAACTAGGCAGTGCTTTTGACAACACTGGTCACCATGGAGTTTATAAATCTTTATACATCCAAAAATATATTAAGGGAAAAAAAAAAGATCCTGACTTTTTTGGGAAAGATAGCAATACAAAACCTAAAGACAGTTTTTTTTTTAAGGTAGGCTTGTGTATACATGGAAAGTTGCCATATATCTTTGACAGTTCTCATGCATGAAGGACATGCAATTTCTTTTTCCAACTTCTATTTCAGTTGCTCTATTTCCTGGATACATTTTCAAGGAAAGCATTCCCATCTTGTACCATTAAATGTCTCTACTTCTCAAAGGCTTTGAGATGTGCTGTGCGGCATCAGCAGTTCAAATATGTGTTGGCTTGATTGGCCTCACTATTAACATATATAGTCTCTAACAAATTTCTAATTCTGTCATAGTATTTTGCTCAATGCTGGATAACTCTATGCAGCTCTAGATTAGGTATTTAATTATTTATGATATTCAGTAACATTTTTATAGTTAACCTGGATTATGAATGGCTGTGCTGCATGACTTTTACAGGTCAACTATTCGAGCTAATTTCATATTAGTTGTTTCAGTTTTGTGATGTTGTTTTGTAGAAATAGCTGAATGTTTAAGATTTTGCAGTCCTGGCATGTCATACACATTTGGGGAGGTCACATTGACTGTTGATGCAGTCTGGATATTGTTTCCTTGGTACATCAATCATTATAGTGCTGGGCTTTTTCTGAGCTTTTAGTTTGGAGAGTGTCTCACTTCTTTTCCTGCATCACGTAATGCCTACTTTTTGTTGCACCGTTATCCTATTACGATTTTAGACATACCAGGTCAGTTTAGCTGATTTAGATCCTGATGATGAATGAGGATTTAAGGATATAAATCTGAAACTTTGAGATTCATGAATTAAAAAATTTGACTAAAGGTTCTGTATGACACCTACCAGGATTTACAAGCAACAAATATAATCCTCGATCCAGGTCTGGCTTTTGGGACAGGCGAGCACCCAACAACTAAGTTGTGTTTATTATTGCTGCGTAGGCTGATAAAAGGAGGAGAACACTTCTTGGACTATGGAACGGGTTCTGGAGTACTAGGAATTGCAGCAGTGAAGGTTTTGTTTTCAGTATCTCTATATTTTGCAAGTGGAGGTTTTATTCACTAATCTTGCTTACTCTTGTTTGATTTATATTTCTTATAAAACAAGCATTTGTTTTTCAGTGGATTGTCTCCTTTCATTTTGTAACTGGTGGGCTTGCTGGTCCACCTGTTGGCAATGTATGTGTTGTGCCATGCGATGCTAGCAAATGTGTTAGATTGCACCCAAAAAAAGGTTATAAAGAATCATTAAAATTAAAATATTTAAAAAAGGTTAATAGGTGTTGACCCATCTCGGGGGCTAGTATTTGGCTAGCCTGGCACTTGAAACATGCTATGAATGTCATTATTAATTTAAGAATATGGCTTACTGCATGCTATCCCCTAAAGAGGTTTACTGAAAATGTCTTTCTTTTGAATCTGGATAAATACTTTGATAGACTTGTTTGATGTTTATGCATGGTTTAACTTTGCTTATACATGGGTGCATTGGCATTGTATCTGTTATTTCCTTTATGCTGAAGATACTATCTTGTGAAATTGACAAATCAATACCCTGCACCTAGATAAGTTGATAATGTGGTACAGATAAACGTTGAGATGGATGTATTGTAGAGGGGAGGATAGGGTACGGAATCAATACATTAAAGGAATTATAGGAGTTGCTCCACTGAGGAGTGAGGAGATTGAGCTATTGGGCATGTGCAATGTGGCTGAAGAGAACCTCAAAGGTGAGGAGGAGAGCTGCTCTTGTTTTACCAGAGGGTCAAGCATGGCGCAAAAGACCCAGCTAACATGTAAGGTTCATAGTACTAGTGAATATCGCCCCATATCAGGCATCATACCATGCTGATGCTGAATCGATACATGATATAGGAGATGTTCCAAGTGTTAGTACATCAAACTGACTCCTGTATTAAGCATACTGACATTGAACCAATATGGTAACAGTATGAAATCTAGTACCAAGATAGCAAAGGTAAGTGACATGTATGAAGTTCAAACTTTTATCTTGAAAAGCTTCATTTTTTGTTTTCCCAAACTCTATAAATTCAAAAGAAGAGATGCTATGTGAGGATACTGGAGGTTTTAAGAGCCTTTTGTGATAAAGACTAGAAATAAACATGCAAGCATTTTTATCATGGGAACCAAAATGGTAGTACCACATGCTTTCCGTGAAAAGATGATGAATAATTTTAGACTTCAAACTAAAGTATATTTAACGCTGTTTTTGTTTTGGTAATTTTTTTTCTTTAGTGTTCAAGAAGAGATACATCTTGCTCGAGGTGGCAACATATATTGGGAGACCCTTGGCCATGAAGATATCACTATAGCAGTAGCCAGTAGGTGTTCTTTTACTTTTTTGTGTCGAATTGGGTCTTTTTAAGCCTATGAAACTTGGGGTAGAAGTTGGTGAATAAGGAAAAGGAGGATGGAGGGTTGTAGATTTGATGCTGCGAATATTGTTTTGATAGTGGGTGGTGATGAAAGCGGAAAAGGTGCTGGTACTCCCAATAAAGCAGTCCAATCTTGAGTTGGTGGATGTGAAGATGCTGCTAAGGAGAAGGGGGATAAGGTATTTGGAGGCCAGTGGTTGGTGGTGAGATGGAGAAATCCACTATAAGACAAATCTAAAGGGGTTGGACAACAATTTCCCAAAGTTGAAGGATTCTAATCAGAGTGGCCATTGGCTTCGTGGAATGGATAAAGATTGTTCGAGAGCACCCTCATCAAGTTTCAATGCATGCTTGTTCTTCTACTTCGTGCGCTGAAAGTAGATGATGTGCTATTAGAAGGGAAAGCTTTGGAACAAGGATGGTTGTACCGATACTAGGACCCATACCGGTTGCCTGACGGTATGGTACCGTGCCGTTCCACAGCATATTGACAAGATGGAACTAGAGGAGGGGGAGAGGGAGAAGAAGAGAGAAGAAAACAGGGAGAGAGGACAAAAGAGAGAGGAAGAGGGAGGAAGGGAGGGAGGGAGAGGGAAGGGGAGTCCGAGAGAGGCGGAGGGAGGACCAAAAGCCCTCGCTCCCCTGTTTCGAAACTTGCCAACTTCATTTGAAAACACTAAAATAAAAAAAGGCCCTAGGCCCCTATTTCATTCGAAACAGGGGAGCCAAGGGCTTCAGGCCCTCCCTCTGCCTCTCTCGGCCTCCCCCTCCCTTCCTCTCTCTCTTCCTCTCTCTCCTTCTCCCTCTCGCCCTCCCTTGCCGGATTTCTTGAACCGAGGGGAGGAACCGTCCTGGTCTACCCCCCGTACAGTTTGGTACGCCCTTAATCGGGCAGTTTGGGATGGTACTGCGTTCATTTCTTTGCAAAATCAGAAAGAACATCTTACATTTATCCACAATGACTTGTAACAATCCAAGGATACTCTACATGGTAGATAACAGTGAGAATATGTTTTCACAAGAACATGAGAAAATTCTTTCTTATTTCGAGTGTCGATCGTGTGCTAAATGGTAAAGGGTAAGGGTCAAATCTAGTTCAAATCAATGGTGATTTCGCTTCCCATTTTTTGGTTTCTTCAAGGAACATGGTGGATATTTGTAATCTGGTGGTTGAGGACGATGATAGAATAAAAAAATTTGCATGACTAAGTAGTTTATGAGATTGGATAAAAGTTTTCTTGCAAATCTTGGTAATTCAATAGAAGGCAACATGGAGGAGGCTCCTTTATCACGTTTTGTTCCACCAAATTTTTGCTATCAATAACTAAGAAAGACAATAGTTGATCAGATTTGGGGCTAAATTATGAAAGCTAGGCTAGAAAATCAAGAAAATTAGAATTCTTCTTCATCTTAGGCTTGTTGAATTGTTTGGAGTTGGTTTTAGTAGACTGAATCAAATATCTGTTGTTTAAGCAACTAGGATTAGTCATCCATGCTCCTTGCACTCCCAATAAATAAATAGTATGAATGCTTGGTAAAGAATGATTCATTGAGCCAAACCTAAATAGTTGGAACAAAACTTGATGGTTATGGTTCATGATACTTCTATATGAAGGGATTAAAACCTTAGTTTCCAAATTTGGAGTAGGTGCGGGAACAGGTGCAAGGAAGCAAGTATTTTATAAACATTTTAAGTGAGGAAGCGCTTAGAAAGCACATATAGGTTTGGGATTCTAGGAAGATTCCAAAGAAGATGCGCTACCCTAGGTAGAAGCTACTAAGATTAAAACATATCAATCTCTTTCTAGCTACACATTTGTGATAATAAAAGACCAAGCATGATGAATTGGAGAGAAGATTCATCATCAATTTTTAATTCATAGAGAGGATGTTGTAAATTTCTTTTTAATTTGACAGGCTTAATGCTTTTTTTAATCAAGACAAAGCATTATCTTTAAAAATGTGCATGCATCAGTAATGGTGTGGAGGACTGAACATTTCCATGGAGTTGTACCAATACAGAGCAGAACACTACTACTTGTACCAGCTTCGCTGCCAAGAAGTAAACCAAGATAAGGAAAACAACATGAAATAACATACTTACTTCCTATTCATAAGCTACAAGCAAGGTAGATAACTGTGGGGGGTTCAAATTGACGATCAAGATGTGGTGAGTGGTTACTGGAGCAAGGCAAATTGCTGGCAAGTTGGATGATGCAAGCTCACAAGAATGGTATCAGGATTAGTGAAACGATAGTTGGTCCTTGAGAGTTGAGATATCCCTGAGATCCATGAGAATATATAACTCTAGCAAATCAGAGGTCACATTTGGGAAACCAATAAAGCAAGAGGTTTCTAGTGGCAATATGAGCCAGCAATGGGCATTGAATTGTGACCTAGGTATTAGCAAGGTAGCCTCCTGCACGTTGATCCTAACATGTAGGTCAATGTTAGAAGCCACAAAAAGTGGTTCACGAATTGGCCAGACTTTGGTGATAATTAGGAAAAAAACCATGGCAAAAGTTGGAAGATAGCAGGTCCTGAGTTAAGCTCCCAATCACTGAAAAAGTTTTAAGCCATGCAGCAAAAAAGGGATTGAATTTGGGGTATGGAAATTAAGTCCAAAGAAGGTCAATTAGAGCTTACAGAGGGAATATATGGTTTCAAGAGGTTTTTCCTGTCCATGATAAGTGCCTCTTGTTTAACAGTAAAATCAGCCATAATGGCTTGGAGCTTAAACATGTCTCAAATCGGATATAGGAAAGGGAAAGCTTCAGAGATGCCTAACCATGCTACGAGTACTTGAATGTTGATCCAGAATTATCATGTCAAAAACAGGTCTCCTGGAAAAAAATAGCACACACTGCAAGAAAAGGAACCTGAAAAGCCTTGAGAACAGCTGGGGGATTGTGGGGAAGGTCTAGATAGACCTTTTGTGGTAGTAGAAGTTGGTGAATTGAGGTCAAGAAAGGACAACCAAATATAGTCGCCTGCTTAATTATTCACTGCAGGAAAAAGAATTGAATTAATTTTTTATCGTAATTATTCAATGATTTAACTACATTTTTTGAACCAGAACAGCATGAGCCTTAAAACCCTTGTGTTTATTACATTCTGGCATTTTTTTTTTGTTTTTTGGTGGCTAAAAGAGATTAAGTGATGTTGTTCTAAAAAAAATCCACCTTAACTTGCTGGCAAGGGCACCCTATGTTTATAACATTCTGGTAAAATGAATTGAATTAACTTTTTATAGTAATTATTCAATGATTTAACTACATTTTTTGAACCAGAACAGCATGAGCCTTAAGACCCTTGTGTTTATAACATTCTGCCATTTTTAAAAAAAATTTTGGTGGCTAAAAGAGATCAAGTCACCTTGTCAGGTTCCAATCTAATGGGGAATTCTTAATGTTTATCTATTTTTTTTATCATACATGTTTTTTTACAAGGGTTCCAGTTGTATCTTTCGCGCAAAAGAATGATTCGCCTTCTTTGAGATCTGTTCAAGCTGATGGAAGAAAGAGGTTGGAGTGTTTTGAGATCTGTGCAACACGCGATCCAACCATTGATGTCACGAAAGAAGATCAATTATTCTTTCGCACGAAAGATGCAACCCATACCCCTTTTGCAAAGTTCTAAGATTTAAATGCAAGTTCTAATACCATAAAACTAGAGGAGCATGCCTTGGGGGAAAAAAACATTATCCAAAAGGGCATAAATTTAGCTGTCTATAACTTATATGGGCTTAAACGAAAGGTAAACATACAAATGCACATGCACAGACTTGCATGGATGAATGAATGCAATGAATGCATCATTGATAGCATACTTTGTTTATGTACTTAGCATGGCCTCCATGCTACTTAGCTCTAACAATAATAGTAAAGTGCACATTATAGTTGTAACTTTTTTGACATCTGTATTCACATTGTCACTGCAATACCAAATTTGAAACAAGTCTCAGTACTTCTATATGCAAGCACCTCCACTGATCTAGCTTTTTCTTACTGTCTCAGCAACTTTTCTCCTGATATTGCAAGGTTTTGCATTCGTACCAGCTAGCATTTTTTATCTTAGGTGCAATATCAGCTAAAAACTATGGTTTTAAATGCAGATGGGAGCTACCTTATCTGTTGGCATAGATATAGACCCCCAGGCAGTGGCTTCTGCTCGTCAAAATATTGCCTTGAATAATATAGATTCCAAAAGAATGTTGGTCTACTTGGTTCGTAGCAAGGCCAGCTCGCTATACTCCAATTCTCGAACCCAGGAGAATCCAGAAGAGAAAGCCTTGTATGACCATGAATTGGGAGCTGCAAAGGAAAAATTTGACATTGTCATAGCAAACATACTTCTGAATCCTTTAATGGAACTGGCAGAAGATATTGTTGCTTACGGGAAACCTGATGCAATAATTGGTCTCTCAGGAGTTCTATCTGAGCAGGTTTCCCCGTTAAATCACCTCGCGGCAAAAACTTTGTTATCTATATTCTCATACATCCTCTATTTGCTTGTGCCGGTAATGTTTGTAGATGTACGAATGGCGTTTTATAGTGTCCATGTGTTTGTTCATTCTTTCATGGCAGATCTGAATTATCTTGAACTTGCGTCCTCATGCAGTCCCGCTGTAATTGTGATCTAGCTTGAGATTTAGCTTTTGCCTTATCTTGTATATTTGCATGGTTCAGTAGTTTAAAATGATCAGCATAATCTTGGAGACCAACGAGAGAAATTTGCCAAGAATCTAACTGACATCGATGAACAAGAAGCTTATCTCACATGACAATAGAATGCTCTAAAATTATCTAGTAATTTCCTTCTTGCTGTCAACAAGACATGCCACTTCTCATTCATTTCCAGTCCCTTCTTGTTCTTGAAAATGGAGAAGACATTTGTCCTGGCAGTTGCTATATTATGCTTTCACATGCCTTCAGAAATAAATATCTTATTTCTCTTGTATCCTGATGCAGGTACAGCAAATCAAAGAGATCTACTCCTTGTACCTAGATAATATATCAGTATCCGAGATGGAAGGCTGGACCTGTCTCTATGGCACCAAAAGAAAAATGTGATGCTTTGACCATGCTCAAAAGTCAAAACAAATTGGCATTTTAACCAAGCAGCCAAATGTGGAACGTTATCCACAGAATATTGCATTTCCTGTTTCTACAGATTTTACAAGATGAAAGTTGAAAGATTCTTGAGTTCTGTATTGCTGTGTATTTAATTATAGTTACCAGGATTTCACTGTTGTACAACATAAATTATACGGCATCATGGTGGTTATTTTGATCAAAGTGGTCCATGAGAAGCAAAAGGTGAACACTGTAGACTCCACAATTCTTCCATTTTCAAGCATTGGTTCTCATCAAATATTTGGAGAACAGTATTCCACTGTGATGGCTGGCAATATGTTTCTTGCTTGGCTATGCTTCGTGCATTTTCATGCGGACCTTGACTAGTTGGATGCTGCTGAGATATTGCTGTTTTTGTTTGCTTAAGTGATTATTACTAGAGTTTCCTTCAAAGAGCAATTCTTGCTTTCAACCCTTGATGCAATCACATATTTAGGAACCCAAGCGGTACTGCCCTGCTGCTCTTTTTCCATGGATTGAATTCATAGAGCATAACTCGGTCATCCAAGGCCATGATCCACTTTCCCCCCCTTATAAGTGTAACCAGATATGTGTACGCTAAAAATCAAGAGATTTTAACAGTTTTTGAAAATGGATTAGGTGCTTGAAATTTTGTTTTAAACATTTATTATATTGTAGATCATGGTGAATGGTATGGATCATTTATTTAGATAACTCATAACGTCTAAACCACAGTCATCTAATTTATTTGTAACCTATGAACACTAAAGCTTTCCATACTTTCCATATAGGGATCTCTTGCTTCCCATCTTGTTAATCATTCAGCAAAATAGTGTATAATATTTTTTTTAATGTTTTTATGAAACAATAGATGAGATTTCTGTATTTTTTGATTTCATAAGTAATGAACATGAATCAGAACTATTGAGGATGGTTTTTAATAATTACATCACGATTGTTGGTTTATAACATTCTTTATCGCAATATGATGACTGATTGGGGGGCAAAATGGATCGTCCAGCCTATAGCTAAAAGGCCGTCCAGTTTCGGCCCAGTAAATGCCAACACCAACTGTTTGAATCCTTACTTCGGCGTAGAATCAGCTCGACCTCGGACTTCGCCAAAAGCTCCATCGGCCTCGGATATTCGCCGACTCCTCCGACCAAGTTCGGGGCACCTCCAATACTCGCCGACCTGCCCCGAGCTTGCTCAGGCACCTACTTCAATAGCACGCCCCGACCCTCTAGCTCAGAGCGCTCTACCGAGCACACCTCAGAACCCGGAAAGCCGAGTTACCCTTAGCACCCGTCTAGTCGACCTCGCCAAACGCACAATTCAACCTCTCAACAAGCTCGGCCTCGCCAACAACTGCATCCATGTGCATGCCTACGCCCTCCTACGTGGCCGTACGTTACAACACCATCGTGCCACGCCTCCATAGCCGGCCCTCAACAATCAAAAGACGACACCATGACTACTCCAACCATACTCTGCTGCGACTGTCAACACCTTACCGTTCTCAAGAACGAACAGCTCCACATGCCACCAACCAGCCTAAGTTGCGCGCCATTCGGCTCAGAGCCACGCCCCTTTATGATGAGGGCTGACTGTGCCTTTGCCACTGGGCCTCCCAACCGGAACTATAAATAGCCCGGTTAGGTAACTTCTAAGGGACTTTTGGCTGGACCAAATTTACCCCACTGTAACTTGATCGTCGGAGGGCCCTCACCGGAAACACCGATGAGGCTTTATGCAGGTCCGTCGCTATTGCGCAGGAGGTGGCCTCCATCTTCTTCTTCGAATAACCAGCAGCTCCCTTGACTCCTCCGGCGTGGTTACCCTCGGGCCAAATTTGAACCGCAACATTTCTGGTGCTAGAGGAAGGGACTGAGCCGTGACCACGAGGATAATGAGCCAGGGAGCCCCAAACGTGTCGAGTAGCCGGGAATCAGCGCCCGACTGCTCTCTCCAAAGTCCACCCCCTACACCTATGTGCTGGTAGACCAAACTTCTCAAATCCAGCCGGAACAGTTTTATTTGCTCGCCCAATAAGTCCAAACTCTGATTGTGGTTATTCAAACTCTTCATCCGGCCGGAGCTTCATCAATCGTTGAACTCGACAGGAAAGTCGAGGAAGCGGGGTGACAAATTCAGATGCTTTGGGATCAGGTTGCGGAACTCCGCGAGGAGCGCTATCGATCAAAGAGCAGGTCCCCTCGAAGGTTCGGAAGACATGTCTCCCACCGAAGTTTTGAGGAGTACACTCCTCTCACGTCCTTCCGGACCGAGATCCTTACAGAAATTGAGGGTTGCAGCTACCTCCAATCTCCTCCGAAGATGCGACCATCCAAGTCACGGAAGCGTTTGGGCAAATACTGCCGCTTTCATAGGGATCACGGTCATGACATAGAGGATTATTACCAGCTCCGTGATAAGATCGAAGTGATCATCAGCTAAGGCCTCCTGAGCCGGTTCGTCGATGGATCGACCGACAGAGTGGAGCTCGATGGACAGACTTCGGGACCATCTGACTGGCCCGACGATGGATGCCTCGGCGTGGGTATTATCAACGTCCCATCTACGCGTCTTATGCGTTAGCACCACCTTGGCCCCAAGGGGCCGAGAAGAGGCCACATTCATCGACCCAGGGCTGGCGACCCAAGATGTAAATTACTCCTGCAAGAAAGGACCTTAGCCCCCTTCAGGTCCGGGCTTTCTTCCTCCAGACTATGTAATTTAATGAAGTTATCCTCCGGAATTTTTCCAAGGCATCTCTGAAGTGCCCTAGTGGGCTCGGTGCACTCTGGATGCCCTGGTGACACGAGTTATATGCCGATAAATCTATAAAGTCGCCCCTGGAGCTCATCTCGGGGCGCCCTGCAAGACTTAGCGAGAGCCCGAGGGTCTCGCAACTGCAGCTTCTATCTATAAAGTTGCCCCTGGAGCTCACCTCGGGGTGCCCTGCAGGACTTAGCGAGAGCCCGAAGGCCTGGCAACTACAGGTTCTATCTATAAAGTCGCCCCTGGAGCTCGCCTCGGGGTGCCCTGCAGGACTTAGCGAGAGCTTGAGGGCCTCGCAACTGCAGGTTCTATCTATAAAGTTACCCCTGGAGCTCGCCTCGGGGTGCCCTGCACGACTTAGCGAGAGCCTGAGGGCCTCGCAACTGCAAGTTCTATCTATAAAGTCGCCCCTGAAGCTCACCTCGGGGCGCTCTGTAGGACTTAGCGAGAGCCTGATGGCCTCGCAACTGCAAGTTCTATCTATAAAGTTGCCCTTGGAGCTCGCCTCGGGGTGCCCTACAAGATTTAGTAAGAGCCCGAGAGCCTCGCAACTGCAGGTTCTATCTAAAGTCGCCCCTGAAGCTCGCCTCGGGGCGCCCTGCAGGACTTAGCGAGAGCTCGAGGGCCTCATAACTGCAGGTTCTATCTATAAAGTCGCCCCTAGAGCTCACCTCGGGGCGCCCTGCCGGACTTAGCGAGAGCCCGAGGGCCTCGCAATTGCAGGTTCTATCTATAAAGTCGTCCCTGGAGTTCGCCTCAGAGCACCCTGCAGGATTTAGCGAGAGCCCAAGGGCCTCGCAACTAGAGATTCCATCTATAAAGTCATCCCTCGAGCTCGACTCGGAATGCCTTGCAACGTCAACGGAGAGCCGAGGAAGAACACCCCCGTCCGCAGGATTCAACAAGTACGCCCCTGATCTGAGTGGGAAGCATTCACAAAGTCATCCCTCGAGTTCGGCTCGGGATGTCCTGCGACGTCAGCGGGGAGCCGAGGAAGAGCACCCCCATCCGCAGGATTCTACTAGTACGCCACTATCTGAGTGGGGGGCATCTACAAAATCATCTCTCGAGCTCGGCTCGGGATGCCCTGCGGCGTCAACGGGGAGCCGAGGAAGAGCACCCATGTCCGCAGGATTCTACAAGTACGCTCCTGATCTGAGTAAGGGGGCAACTATAGGGTTCATTTAAATCTTGGGTAGATGCTTATCCCCGAACTCATTATTATTCCCGAGCTGGCGTTATCCCACGGGCAAATTTCTAATTTCGAGTTGGCATTATCCCTCGAGAGGATTTCTACTCTCGGGTAGATACTTATCCCCGAGCTTATTATTATTCCCGAGCTGGCATTGTCCCTCGGGCAGATTTCTATTCTCGAGTTGGCATTAGCCCTCGAGCGGATTTTACTCTCGGGTAGATGCTTATCCCCGAGCTCATTATTATTCCCGAGCTGACGTTGTCCCTCGGGCGGATTTCTAATCTCGAGTTGGCATTAGCCCTCGAAGGATTTCTACTCTCAGGTAGATGCTTATCCCCGAGCTTATTATTATTTTCGAGCTGGTGTTGTCCCTCGGGTGGATTTCTAATCTCAAGTTGGCATTAGCCTTCGAGCGAATTTCTACTCTCGGATATATGCTTATCCCCGAGTTTATTATTATTCCCGAGCTGGCGTTGTCCATCGGACGGATTTCTAATCTCGAGTTGGCATTAGCCCTCGAGCAAATTTCTACTCTCTGGTAGATGCTTATCCCCGAGCTATTATTATGTCCGACTTGGCGTTGTCCCTTGGGCGGGTTTCTAACCTCGAGTTGGCATTAGCCCTCGAGCGGATTTTTACCCTCGGGTAGGTGCTTATCCTCGAGCTCATCTGTGTTCCCGAGTCGGCGTTGGCCCTCGAGCGGGCTTCTTTTCTTATGCTAATCTGCAGTCAGTTTCTTCCTCCTCCGATTTCGCCCTCCTGGGCAGGCATTAAAGCGGCCCGCACTACTAGATAAAGAGCTACGAGCTCACCCTATATGAGGTGTATCTTCGAATCGGAGGTATATACCAAGCCTGAAGACTTTTGCAAATGCCAAATGCGGCTCCTGCTATATGAGATAGGTACGATCCTAAGTTACGCAGTTCGGATCTCGATATCCGAGCATGAAGCGGGATGAGCTCAAATACTTGATCTAAGACAAAACATATTGAAAAAAAAATGAACTTAATTGATAATGAAGCCCGAAGGCCAAATACAAGGGTGCCTGACCTTGAGGTCGAGTTAGCTACAAAGGGCCCAAACGGCCAACTTCACCCAAAAAAAAAAAAAAATCAATCGACGTGGACGACTTCCATATTGGCTTCAGTTGCGGCCTCCATCCCAGTTGCAAAAGAGAATTGCCGTCTCCGCTAGCCTATCCGAGGACGACACTATGACTACTCCAGCCATACCCTGCTGCGACTGTCAATACCTTACCGTTCTCAAGAACGGACAGCACCACACGCCACCAACCAGCCTAAGTTGTGCACCATTCGGCTCAGAGCCATGCTCCCTCATGATGAGGGCTGACAGTGCCTCTGCCACCTGGGCCTCTCTACTGAGACTATAAATAGCCCGGTCAGGTAACTTCTAAGGGACTTTTGGCTGGACTAAATTTATCCTACTCTAACTTGATCGTCGGAGGGCCCTCACCGGAAACACCGTGAGGCTTTGTGCAGGTCCACGGCAGTCACGTAGGAGGTGACCCCCGTCTTCTTCTTCCAACAACCAACGGCTCCCTCGACTCCTCTGGTGTGGTTACCCTCAGGCCAAATTTGAACCACAACAATGACGATAGCAATTTTTCATTTAAAATTATTATTTTATTAAAAAATGTTGTGTAATTAGTAATTTTATGTACGTATGGATAAATGGATGGATAGATGGATGCATGCATGTATGAATGTATATAAGGTCAAGTTCAAGTTACAATTGGTGTAACTTTTTATAGTTGCACTTTATTTTGAATTGAATGATGGCGCTCTTGCATCTATGATCCGAGTCAATAGATGTGATCTATTATCTCTATACTACTTACATATCAAAAATGTAGAAATCTTCAACCTATACATCAAGTGGCTAATTTTTTTTTCATGTTACTTAAACCGTTCAATTTTTGACCACTTGATGTATAAGTTAAAGATCATTATCATATATTTTTGGCGTGTAATCAGTTTAGAGGTAGTAAATCACATCCAACAATGTGGATCATCGACAAAAGAATTGTCCAATTCAAAAAAAGGTGGAACTCTATAAAAGTTATACCATGTATAACTTGAACCAATTTTTAACCACTTGATACATGGCTAAGGAACACCAAATCATATGATCTTGGGTATGTAACTAGTTTAGAGGCTACTTCTATGACTTGGGATCATCGATGTTGAACCCCTATCATCTAATTCGAAAAAGGTGTAACTCTATAAAGATTACACCGGGTACAACTTGAAGGCAATATAGTCATACATACAGAGAGAAAGAGAATTGAATTTGGCTAGACCCTAGTAGATCTCTACTCAATTCTAGTTGTCTACATTACATAATTAGAGTTCTATATTGATGATTTAAGGTGTTAGATGTCATCTACTATCTCTAAATTGATATACCAAAAATTATATAATTTGATCTCTAACTTATGCATGAAGTAATCAAAAATATATAATTTCATGTTATTTGGATTGTTCAATTTTTTAACATGATGTATAAACTATAAATCTTCAAACCATATAATTTTTGAAATATAAGTAGTTTAGAAGCAGTAAATTACATTCAATAGCTCAAATTAATAATATAAGACTTCTATCACCCAATATAGAGCTGATTAAATCTAAGTGCAAAACTATTCATGATTAGAATTGGATGAATTTTGGAACATTTGACCGATGTGCCAAATAATGGGATAACATTACAGCAATTTGAAATGTGCGAGAATATTTGCAATTTCATGCAAAATACTAGACATATTTTTTTTTAGCCTTTATTTAAATTTTTAATAATTGTGTCTATAAAATACTAGATACAATTTTGGCCTGATCTCAAACGTTTTAGTTGGGTCCAGGTCATTTTCGACCCTGACTCTATTAGACCTCGCGTGACCTAAGTGACATGTTTGGTCCAAATCCTTTTTATTAGAAGTGCAAATAGGCCGGATCAGACCGAATCTTGAGTAACCCCGACCGATTGATCCAATAAAAATTCGGATCGGGTCCACAGCAAACCTAATGGGTCATTTGGTCGAGTTGGATCCCTGTATAACTCGGTCCAATCCAAAAAAAAAAAAAAAAAATGGAGAGCTGGTGAAGCAGGTGGCCGGAGGGAAGACCAACGTCTGGTCTGCGTTTCTTTCTCCCACTCCCCTCCCCATAATCAGACACTCAGCAGAAGTTATTTAGGCCCTGTTTGGGGGAGCTGTTGGCAGTAGAGCTGTTGGAAGTAGAGCTGTCTGAAGTAGAGCTGTTATAAAAAGCTGTTTGCTGTTTGGTAACTACATTCGTAAAGTGCTGTGGTACTTTGTTTTGTGTTTGGTAAACAAACTAGGAAAGTACTTTTGTATGACAAAATTACCATAAAGGACATTGCATAGTATTATACAACAGAATATAATAAAATATAACATATATTAATACATAAATATACGATATAGTATAATATTTTTGTAATATAAAATAATATTATTATAATATAGCATAATAGTAATATAATTATTAGAGTAAATTAATATTTGGTAATATAACATAATATTAAATTATTTAACATAACATATTAATGTATTATGATATAATGTAATATATATTATATTTATAGTATAATACAATAATAAAGACATAAAATATTATAATTATTAGTATAAATTAATTTCTCATAATATAATATAATATTAAATTATTTAAATAACATATTAATGTATTATAATGTAATGTAATATAATATAATATTTATAGTATAATACAATAATAAAGGTATAAAATATTATAATTATTAGTGTAAATAATTAATAATGTTGAAATATATTTATTTATTATCTTATTTATTCATTCATTCATTTATATAAATATTTATTTATTTATTTATTTTATTTTTTAAATTTTCTTTTCTTTTCTTTTTCCTTTTCTTTTCCTTTTCTTTTTTTTCTTCTCTTCTTCTCCTTCCTCGGGAGGGGGCCGGGTCGTGGCCGGCGGCGGCCACGGCGGGCCCCCTGGGAAGTGCTCTCCCGCGAGGCCGACAGCGCCGGGCCGGGCCGTGGCGGACGCGAGAGGAGGGCGGGTCGTGACCACCGGCGGCCGCAGGAAGGGGGAGAGGGAGGGGGTGCGACGGCGGGGCCTCGCAGACGCGGGAGGGGGGCCGTGGGACCTCCTTCTTCTTCGGAACCGTCCCTTTCCGTGACGGGGACATCATCGCCGGCGGCGGCCGCGGGAAGGGGAAGACCACCTGTCTTTCTCTTCTTCGGCACCTCCCCACCATGGGGGCGGGGGAGAGGGAGGGGGTGCGACGGCGGGGCCTCGCAGACGCGGGAGGGGGGCCGTGGGACCTCCTTCTTCTTCGGCACCGTCCCTTTCCGTGACGGGGATATCATCGCCGGCGGCGGCCGCGGGAAGGGGAAGACCACCTGTCTTCCTCTTCTTCGGCACCTCCCCACCATGGGGGCGGGGGAGAGGGAGGGGGTGCGACGACGGGACAGAGGGAGAGGGTGCGGCGGCGGGGGAGAGGGAATGGGGTTGGGTGGGAGAGGAAGAGACCGTGAGAATGTGAGAGAGAGGTTTTTGGGAGGAAATTTTTTTTTTAAATGGGGGTATTTTGGTCAAAAATACAGCTTTCCGAAAAAGCTAAAAACAGCATTTTCGGAAAGCTCCAAATTGGAGCTTCCCCCCAAAAGCTGTTTTCAGCTTCCCGCAAAAGCTGAAACAGCTTTTCAGAAAATTTACCAAACACCATTTTTTAGCTAAAAGTACTTTTGGAGAGCCAGAAAGTGCTTTTTGGCCCTCCAAAAGCTCCCCCAAGCAGGGCCTTAGGCCCTGTTTGGGGGAGCTGTTGGCAGTAGAGCTGTTGGAAGTAGAGCTGTCTGAAGTAGAGCTGTTATAAAAAGCTGTTTGCTGTTTGGTAACTACATTCGTAAAGTGCTGTGGTACTTTGTTTTGTGTTTGGTAAACAAACTAGGAAAGTACTTTTGTATGACAAAATTACCATAAAGGACATTGCATAGTATTGTACAACAGAATATAATAAAACATAACATATATTAATACATAAATATACGATATAGTATAATATTTTTGTAATATAAAATAATATTATTATAATATAGCATAATAGTAATATAATTATTAGAATAAATTAATATTTAGTAATATAACATAATATTAAATTATTTAACATAACATATTAATGTATTATAATATAATGTAATATATATTATATTTATAGTATAATACAATAATAAAGACATAAAATATTATAATTATTAGTATAAATTAATTTCTCATAATATAATATAATATTAAATTATTTAAAATAACATATTAATGTATTATAATGTAATATAATATAATATAATATTTATAGTATAATACAATAATAAAGGTATAAAATATTATAATTATTAGTGTAAATAATTAATAATGTTGAAATATATTTATTTATTATCTTATTTATTCATTCATTCATTTATATAAATATTTATTTATTTATTTATTTTATTTTTTAAATTTTCTTTTCTTTTTTTTCTTTTTCCTTTTCTTTTCCTTTTCTTTTTTTTTCTTCTCTTCTTCTCCTTCCTTCCTCTCCCCCGTTCTCCTTTCTTCTCCTCCCGCGCGGCCGGCGGCGCCGGAAGGGGGCCAGGCCGCCGCGGCCGCGGGAGGGGGCCGAGCCGGGGCCGACGGCGGCCGCGGGAGGGGGCCGGGTCGTGGCCGGCGGCGGCCACGGCGGGCCCCCTGGGAAGTGCTCTCCCGCGAGGCCGACAGCGCCGGGCCGGGCCGTGGCGGACGCGAGAGGGGGTCGGGTCGTGACCACCGGCGGCCGCAGGAAGGGGGAGAGGGAGGGGGTGCGACGGCGGGGCCTCGCAGACGCGGGAGGGGGGCCGTGGGACCTCCTTCTTCTTCGGAACCGTCCCTTTCCGTGACGGGGACATCATCGCCGGCGGCGGCCGCGGGAAGGGGAAGACCACCTGTCTTCCTCTTCTTCGGCACCTCCCCACCATGGGGGCGGGGGAGAGGGAGGGGGTGCGACAGCGGGGCCTCGCAGACGCGGGAGGGGGGCCGTGGGACCTCCTTCTTCTTCGGCACCGTCCCTTTCTGTGACGGGGATATCATCGCCGGCGGCGGCCGCGGGAAGGGGAAGACCACCTGTCTTCCTCTTCTTCGGCACCTCCCCACCATGGGGGCGGGGGAGAGGGAGGGGGTGCGACGGCGGGGCAGAGGGAGAGGGTGCGGCGGCGGGGGAGAGGGAATGGGGTTGGGTGGGAGAGGAAGAGACCGTGAGAATGTGAGAGAGAGGTTTTTGGGAGGAAATTTTTTTTTTAAATGGGGGTATTTTGGTCAAAAATACAGCGTTCCGAAAAAGCTGAAAACAGTATTTTCGAAAAGCTCCAAATTGGAGCTTCCCCCCAAAAGCTGTTTTCAGCTTCCCGCAAAAGCTGAAACAGCTTTTCAGAAAATTTACCAAACACCATTTTTTAGCTAAAAGTACTTTTGGAGAGCCAGAAAGTGCTTTTTGACCCTCCAAAAGCTCCCCCGAAACAGGGCCTTATTCTGGACGATGGTGTATGTGGGGTTGTCGAAGCTTTGCCAAATGGCGGAGCCGCCGCCGTTCTTGATAATGAGGTTGCCGGTCTCGCTGAGGGAAGCGGCTGTGACACCCTTGCCGGAGGTGTTGGACTGCCAGACGACGGAGCCGGAGCCGTTAGTTAGGCGGAGGTCGCCATCGGAGCGGAGCTGGAGTGAGGAGGCGGGGGCGCCGACGGCGGTCCAAACGTGGATGGCAGCGGACTAGGTGATGGCCGCAAGGAAGAGGGGGGTTCTCGGGGTCGGAGACGAAGCCAAAGGAGAAGGTCCTGTTCTCGGAGGTCCAGGAGGAGGAGTTGGAGGGGGGTGAGAGTGGAGCCCTGGGGGATGTCGGCAGCGCCGGCGAGGGGGAGGCGGCGGAGGAAGAGCAAAGAGGAGGGCAAGAGCAGGACGAGGGCAGGAGGGAAGGAGGATAAAAACCCCATTTCTCTCGGTCTCGGCTTCTCTTCTCGCTAGGTGGAGAGTTGGGTTAGAAATAGAGAAGAGGCTTTTCTCTCTCTCTCGCCATAATCCTGCTCATCCGCAGCTGCCAGATCTACGGCACACAGTCACGTTTAAGTAAAACCTAACGCTGGTATCGGTGGATTGGATGCTACGGATGGACGTGGTTTCAGTTGCTGCCAAAACGTGGAGCAGGCAATGGACCGGTCGAAGGCATGCAGTCTTGTCCGTCCGTAGCCCGGAGCCTTAGCCATCATCATCATCATAAGCATCTGGAAAGAAGAAAGGTGGAATCGGGCTACCGAGGGTGCGGGGCTGCTACAATGCGATCCCCTGAAAAACCTAGTGACGCGACCGCTCGATGTAAAGGCACGGAGAAAGGAAAGGCACAAGGAGAAACTCCGAGAGGGACATGATGCAGGGACAAGATTTTTTACTTGTGAACGTGTCGAGTCTCCATTGGCTGCATGGAGAATGGGGTCCAGGAGGATAGAAGCCCATGATCGTTCTTGGCTCCAATATCCTTGAAGGCAAAGGAAAGGAATCCATCTGCAGGGAGTGGCCTTGGGAAGGAGAGGGAGGGATCCACGGCATCTAACGGGGACGGTGACACCACAAAATCAGCGCATTTATTACGTTTGTGTAATAAACAGTAACTATGAATACTAGCATTTATTATCTTAGGGGTTGAAACCCGCACGAAATGAGAAGTTATTAGTTACAATAATATTTAATACTTTGCAAACGGGTCGCTCGGATCGGGCCTGAATTTATAAAATGGATCCAATTTTACAATCCGATCCAACCCCGCGGATCCTCCAATTCGGATTCGGATCGGATCTAACCAGATCAAATCAAATCGGGTCACGAATCAACCTGACTCATTTGCAGCCTTATTTTCCATAAGGCCAACCCAATCAGCTAATAGGTTCGAGCTCAAAATTATGGCTCGAATAGGAAATCAGGTTGCATTGAAGTCAAGCATGTCCCAAGGCCTGGCTCGTTTGTTGCCTAAAGCATTAGCATACCCAACAAGTAAAAAGTTTATGCTATTCATTAATGAAAAAGGAAATAAAAAATAAAAAGAAATTAATAACCTACTCTCTTATGGTAGGTTATCAATCTCCCCATTTCTTATTGGATAAAAAATATCCTTGTTTTTTATAACTCTTAAGGGTATTTTATGTCTTTTTACAATCCCACATTAACTCACCCTGTCAACCTTCCAATTAATACTCTCTCCCTTTCTCTCTCTTCTGGTGTGTATGTATACGTATATGTATTTATGTATATACGTATGTGTATATATATACGTATGTGTATATATACACGTATGTGTGTATATATACGTATGTGTATATATACACGTATGTGTGTATATATATATATATATACACGTATGTGTGTGTATATATATATATATATATATATATATATATATATATGAGAGAGAGAGAAAGAGAGAGTATTAATTGGGAAGTTAAGAGAGTAAGTTAATACGGAATTGTAAAAAGATATAAAATATCCTTAAGAATTATAAAAAGTAAAAGTATTTTTTATCCAATAAAAAAAGAGTACATTGATAACCTACTATAACATAGAATAGATTATCAATCCCTAAAATAAAATAGGAACCGGCCTTAGCCTCACGAAGTCAGCCTTAGTCCCATATATCACCAAGCAACAGTTGTCAAACTCAATTTCGTAAATAAATCATATCAAAAATCTCCACAGCCTCCCACTGCTTAAAATATTTCCCTCGGTAAAAGAAATATCAAATTTCTTCTTTGATTTTCAACTTGCCTCACAACAGTTGCCTGCAATACTCACCGGCCACATTATTTACTTGTAATAGGGCAATTCTACCATTGTTGGCCCTTGTCTCTTCTGATGCCTATTATTCTTAATTGTCAGTATCTTCATTTTTATTTTCTAGAACCTCCTCTCTATTTTCCATATTATTCTAAACACTTGCATAAATTTTCATTTCCAAAACTTGAATCCTTCACCTCATCAAATTCCTCTTTAAACAGATTTGGAAACTAGTAGTTTTACTCAAGCAGCAACCAAACAAAATCTCTGATGAATAATAATCGCAACTTGAACAAAATAGTGGACAGGAGAAGGTTAAAACTACAAGCAGATGATTCAATTTTCATTGCTAGTTTCTTTAAACAGACAAGAAATTGCAAAAGATGAATTTTAGAAATACAATAACACAGATGAAAATGACAGAAATGATCAGGTACCAACAAGGCTGCTTGAAAGCAGAAATGTATAAAAAATAAAACAGAATTTTTCTTTTCAATTTATATGTACACTGTCAAAATTAATTATACATGTAAACCACAAATTGAACATAGATATTATCAGCATTTATGGTCCCTTCAAACTGAGTTAAGATCCTGAGAAACTTGGCTCTGCCATCTGCACCAGTAGATTCGTTTATTTAGCTTTCGCTTCATGCCAAACTCGAAAGAACTTGACAGGAGAAATGAATAGAAGTAAATTTAAGCACACCGACCTACTGAGAAGGAACCTGGCTAGTGGGCTTAGGCTCGGAGCCTCCAGTGATTGTGCATTCGGTTGTTTCTTGCCATCTGCCGGGTCGTTGGGTGCTCCCATTTTCTTTGTGAAAATGCTGGCTGCCAAATCATTAAGTCCCCTAAAGGAAGATTCCTTTGAGCTACAGAAGAGAATGCCCATCTTTCATATAGCTACAGAAGTATAATGCAGAAGGAAGTGGAAATTAAAAACATGAGAAAGAAGAGGCAAAAATTAGGACCTTCCCAGTTGTTGCAGCAAGTTGGTGACAAGAACTTCACAAGAGCCAGGTATCTGATACTCCAGATCCATCAGTGATTCAAGCACAGCATGGACAGTTGACCCTTCTGACTTATCACCAGTAGCCTGTAAGATAAAGGAGATTAAGCTAAACAACCTATATGCATTTAGATTCAGAATTATAGCCAAAGGACAGTAAAAAATGTTGCAACTTTAATTTTTCAGTTGTCCATTCTCAACAGCATAGATTTAATATACAAGACAGGGTGGCGTGTTCCATTCTCTTCACCACAGGATAGTGGTGCCCTATCTACATGTGGATTTGCATGTACTTCCCCATGGCTCGAAATAGTCAAGTAGTTACTCAATTGCTGCTAAAAACTGAAGACAGATAGGTGTGTATTTGACAAGAAAAATTGTAAAGAGTGTTGACATAGTTTACTGATGGAACAAATGATTGCAAAGAAAATGAACAGTAGCAGGTAGAGAATTGATATGGCAATCTAAGATTATTAATAGAAATGATGCAGTGATGTTATAGTCAAGATGGTATGTAATACAATGACAATTGCAACACATTCTATCTTATAGCACCACCGCTTCCAGACTACAGATGATTGACGACAGTGTAACATCTCTTAGGACCTACGCAGCTAAGCTCACAAGTGGATGAATTAAACATCCTTCAGAGGAGGTATATTTTGGTCATGAATTACTCTTCACCTTGAAGTAACATGACCCAAATATAAAGGCAATAAACACTAATGTTTGCTTCCCCTTATAATCGAACATTAAAGCTTTATAAGGTTGTTGGTGGTGTCCAACATCTGCTTTACATCTATCCAAAAAAATTTAATTCTCATAAGATCTTCTAAACTGTCGCTCAAAAGGTCAGATAATGTATGTACTTTGGACCTTTTGAGATAATTATAGATTCTGGAAGGCAATTCTGAAACATATGGCCAGTTCTGATGGAAGTGACTAATATGTAAATTTGTTAAGGCCAACTTAGAAGGCGTCAAAGAAATTAAGACCTACTTTGGGAATTAAGAGCCCAATGGTCTGGCTTTGAATGGAGAGACATAGTAAAAAGGCATTGAATGGCCTGGCTTTGAATGGAGGGGTGGAGAGACATAGTAAAAAGGCAATTATGCTTGATCATTGTAATCCACGATAGGGGTGCAATCGAGCCGAGCCGAGCCAAGTCCAGTAACTAAAGGCTCGAGCTCGACTCGATTCAAAATACTCGGACTCGAAATTCGACTCAAGATCGATCAAGCCTTATATCCCAGCTCGAACTCGACCCGATAAAAAAAAAAAGCCAATAATCAAGGTCGACTTGACTCGAAAATCAACCGAGCCATACTCGAGCTCAAGTTTGAGCTCAGATTCAAGCCTTGTTCATAATCAAAAAATATGGTTAAAATATAACACTATATTTTGAATATTAAATTAATAATATATATTATAAATAAAAAAATATTATTAAAAATATATTCGACTAGGCTCATGAGCCTTTGAGCCTAGTGTTTTGCTACTCAAGCTCGACCCAAAAAATTGTTCTAGCTACTCAAGCTCGGTAATAGTTGAATCGAGTCAAGCTTAGATCTGAGCCGAGCTTAAACAGTTCATTTAAGCTCGTGAGCTGCTCGGCTCATTTACACCGCTAATCCTTGAAGTCCAAGGACAATGAGGTCTAGGCACAAATATAGCATCGAGGAGCAAGTAGACAAGAAGACTTGGAGGATTCGGTTACAATTTAGAAGGGCTATATCTAGTTAATGCATGGGAAAATATGAATGTGCAATTGTTGTTGAGCATCAAGAAGTAGATTCTTTCTAGTTAATAATCGGCAACAAAATTGGAAATAGCTTTATCAATCCAAGGTTTGTAATACCGAAACCGGCACCCATGCCGGTAGACCAATGGTATGGTACAATACGCCCCCATGCCATGCCGTTCTGGCGTGAACTGACAGAAAAACCGGCAAGGGAGGAGGAGAAGAGAGGGAGGGAGAGGGAGAGGGAGAGGGAGAGGGAGGGAGGGAGAGCATCAAAATTTTCTATTGTTTTTTTCCGGTTCTGCCTTCCTTGATCCTATCCATGAACAATAAAGTAGGATGGACATATGACCATCAAAATTTTCTGTTGTTTTTTGACTCGCTCTCAACTTACATCACATGGACTCTAGTACAAGTGTCAGGTGGCGTATGTGTGTTTTAAGTCTTAGATCCTTCTAATCTTTAACACCATTTTTGGTCTAGAAATAGTTCTACAAAGTTACAAGGAAGGATAAAACGGAATGGATCTGTTCTTCCTTTTCATTCAAATAGTTTTATCTGAGTTAGGTAGAATAAGTGCGTAAAAAAAAAATGGGAAACTCACATATTGCTCATCCACCTGTGTCCTTTATTTCAGAGCAAAAATAGCTATTTCATGGAAAAAAGTGGAATAGAGGTTTATTCCAATTCATTCCGTGTTATCCACAAACCTTAGAAGTTTCTTATTTTCAATTGGTACCCACGTACCACAACCCCACCCCATTTATATATCATGTCAGTATAGGTAACAGTGAGTAAGGCAAAGAGACCAATAAAAATATGAGGGAAAATTAAAGACTCCAAGCAGGAAGTATGGCTCTCAACTATACATTAACCCTCAAGACTGGTGTTGAATATCTGGCCAAGGAATTTCTAACAAGACAAGCTTGCCATAAACTTAGAAGTCCAGTTGCTGGATTTGGCTATCTATCATCTTAGTAGCAGTGTGAGCTCATCCAACACAAGACCTGACAGGCAAGTATACTTCCCCAACCCTAAAGGCCCAACTGGCTCAATTAGAAAATTGGTTCCTCGAGTGAAAAACGAGGTATTTGTTAGGGTTGACTTTGTACAAGTCACCTAGCTTTGAGCTTCTTTCGAGTATATGCGAACCATTAGGCCTCAACAAGAAAGTTTAGTGGAGAAGTGCGTCAAATGGGGTCAAGTAGAGAAATTATTAAGCCGCTACTATTAAAATTCTCGTGAACCTTGCTACATAGTCACTATGGCTTATGGACAAGGTGTTTTTTGGTGCCACCAAGGTAACGGTCAGCAAGGTAAGTGGGTCTCCAACTCAAAAAAAAGGTTCCCGTATGCCTGTAAAGCCAAGGTAAGTTTTTCCCCCTTTTGCAGTAGGGTTGGGGGATGTGGAATTTGGGCATTTACTCTGTTGGGAAGCTAGAAATGCACTTTGGAGCATTGAAGTATGGTTATCAATGAGAAGCAACTCCTGGAAGGACCACGACTCTCCACTAGAACACTAGAAGCTCTTTTCCACCCCAGTTTTGTACTTATCGGGCCGTTCTTCAAGTCAATGGAAATTTCCTTATATAACTTTCTTGCATAAAAAAAACATCACCCACTATACCAATTCGTTTTTTTTTTTAAAAAAAAAAGAGGCTACTTGTAAGATATCAGCTAAATGAACCTTGTGTACACAATTCCAGAGTTCTCATGTAATCTTGTTCACCTATCTAGAGCATCTTCATATCCCTTTCTCCATTTTTCCTTCTACATTTTCCAAAGTCGGACTCTAATGGAAAATTATTAGAAGCCCTCTCATACAACAATTGTTTAAAGGCTGCTGTTGCTTTTCTCCTTGCTCAATCATGTCTTCACTCATTGAGTTCTAAATCCACCATCTAAAATGTTTTATGCTATAGAAAAATAGTCGAAAAGATATTATATTTAGAGTAGACTAAGCACCTAATGCAAGTTACATGTAGACATGACGGTCAATATAAAATTAAGAGTGTATTCCAACAGCATCACAAAAGTACTATGAATCTATCATTTAATCAAAATACAAACACATAAGTTCTCTAGCATGTTTCCAAGTGATAGAAACTAGCTTGTCTTTTGGAACAACATTATGACAAGGAAAAATTTCCCAAAATAAATAGTTGAGTGAAAATATTGCACATAATTTCCCATTTTATGATGGAAGATAAATTGTCTCTTCGTAATATATCAAAACTCAAGGGTCGAGGTATCAAATACCAACGGCATGATGGCCTGGATCTAGCACAGTACATCTAGAATTAGCATGTACATGTTGTGCCATACTAGTGCTTGGCATGCACTAGCACAGCTACATGCCAGTTCCAGTGCTGCTTGCTGGTAAGGTACCCCATCATGATATGTACCATGCTGTGACATGTTTGCTGATTGGCACTTTAACTCTATTCATATAACATGATATTTACAAGTTTTGATGCAACAATTATATATTCAGTTCTAACAAGTTGGAATCAGTATTTTGCTTAGATTCTAGTTGCCCCAGAAATTTATCAGACTTCTAATCAAGGTTTTCTACAAGCATGACTGTAGAATCATAATGATTAAAATAAAGTTATAGAACATAAAATGTATATATTAGCTTGTTACTCTGACCTCTTTCAGTGAAGGAATGATCAACAATGACAATGCAGGAGAAGCTGCTACTGCAGAAGCCCGGGCACTGGCTTGCACATCACTTGATTGACGTGATTTATTATGCAGTTTTTGTACATCAACATTCTCACTAGGATCTCTAAGAAAAACACATTATCACCAGAGATAAAAATCAACAGATAAATTGAACATTCTGTTGAATGATTAAAAGTAATTTAGCCATTAATTTGCAACACAATCAGTAATGTACCTAGAGGATTCAGAGTAACTTGACCGTTCTGCCATCTTAGTTTCAAGTGCATCCTTGCTGTGTTTGCTCAATAAGGGTCTTTCCCGAGCATTTCCTCTTCTTAGCCCCCCTTGCAATACAGCTTTTGCCTGAAATTAATCCAAGGGATGATCTCATGTATGAAGCAATAGCTAGCAATGAAATGACATTTATATGCATGGTATGAGTGATGGCGGTATACGTGTAACTGCAATCACCTCTGCAAGGTTTGCTGCACTATCTTCACGTGAAACACTTGATGCTTTTTCTTGGATTCCAAACCTAGACTGCGAAGCTTGAGGAGTCTCAGATTCGTCATGTCGGTCATGAAGAACAACAGTGCCACTGGTAGACATATCTTCAAATGAAGAGTATTTGCCTGTGGGCTAGTAAGAAAGGGAAAAAAGATTGAGATCATATGCAATCTCGATCACAAAGACAGACACATACTCCATAAAGCACCATCAATTCACAATAAAGACTTTCACCTTGGTACTTTGACTGCTTGATGCTGCATACATCTGACTTTCTCTTGAAGAACGTATAACAACAGTTCCCGATCCACTTATTGATAGGTGACCCTGGATATTAAGCACAACAATAGTTAATATTAGCTCATTATGCCAAAGTCCAAAGCTTAATTTTCATGGATAGGAAATCTACATCTTCTAAAGAACTTTCCAGTCTTTTAGAATCCTGTTCACTTTCGGCTTCTTTCCGCAATATGGTTCCAGAATTTGCTTCATCAAATGTGTTTCCCAATGCAGGCATCCAAGGATTTTCTCTATCTGCTGTCTTTCTTGTCACATTAGGATGATATGAAACATCAGATCTTTTTTCTCTCGCCATAGCAACTTGTGGTGGCTTTACAACACTGCGGACAGTCCCTGTACCCTGTGATCCATCCATGCTAACATACCAACTAGCATTTCTTAGGGCCTTCCATGACTAGAGTGAAATAGGAGCAAGTAAAAAGAAGAGAAGGAAATTAAGTAAATTATAAAAAATAATACCTCGAATGAGCATTTTCATCTCTTGCATCCTTCTTCACTTTCATGGTGCCCGTTCCTTCATCTCTTGCATCCCTGACAACTCTGATGGTACCAGTTCCTTCATCTCTCATATCCCTGACCACTCTGACAGTGCTTGTTGCATCCTCATAAACTTGTTGACCATTTCTCTGGGTGTCCATGCCATCCTTTAGATTAAGCTTTGGGCGCTCTCTATCAGCAAAGCAGCATGAAAAGATAATAGGTGCAAAACAAGTAGATAAAGTATGTAGACAATGCCAAGTAAAATCAGTTACCGTTTTAAGACAAAATAGTGGCAAGTAGCTATAAGGAGATGGTTATAGAAAATAAGACTAGTGTGAACCTTATTCTCTCCAATAGCCTTGGACTTTTTCTAGCATTTCTGATAAAACGATGCTTGAGAAGCTCCTTGGCACTAGGTCTCTGAAGTTAAGATGTTTAAGACCATATTTAGGCATGCAATATTGATTAAATAAATAAAAAATTTAAAAGCGGCCATACATTTCTCTAGCCTGTATGTATAGAGATAAAATTTGGTATAATTACAAAGTTGAAGCACTACACTTGGACTGGAGAAATTTAAAGTCCCTACCTGAGTCAAGATTTATCACAATCTCTTTTTGAGCGAACAAGATTTATCATAATCAAAAGGCTAAAGAGCAAATATAAAAGCAACAAAAACACTCTGTAATTCTTGCACAGAATCAGCCCAGAAAAATCAAGTTATGAGAAGCAACCACAGAGAGAAATTGGGTAACTAGGCGGTTGTAATAAACAGATAGGACGAAAGAGTGTCTTCATGACACATAATTAAGATTGATAGCTCATACTTTCCAATGAGTCTGATTTCCATTTTATAGAGGGCACAGATGAAGGCCTTTTTCTGAGGGGAGTAGGGGGAGGGATTGAAAAAATAGTATTAGTTAAATGCAAGGGATAACAATGGTATACTTGCAGTATTATTAAGAATTCCCTTCAACAAGTCAACAACAGCCAACAGGATTGAGGAAAATAATCACCAAGAGCTTTATTTGAGTTCTCCAAATAAGATGGTTGTGGCTTCACTAAATAAGTAAACAACCATGAAGGAACACCAACTATGAGATTAACAAGCTTCAGCTTCCCAAGGTGGAAAGATCAAGTTGATGCAATTAACAATAAGAATTAGATTATTCATGCCAAATCTCATTGTTACTGACAGATCAGGAGGTCCTTCTTAAGTTCTGTGAGTTCAAAATGTCAGCATCCACTTGAGGCTACCAAAAAATGGCAGCACTTGTGCATCTGCAGGACTGCAAATAATCCTACGGAAGCCAGCATTATATGCACATTTCCATTTATCAACATTCAGTTTGAATCATCCTGCAGTTGGTTCGTTCCACCTCTAGCTTTCAAGGTACTTAATTTTGGTTTCAAGATTTCTTCTAGACATAGTTCTGCATCTTGTATTTTGCTGATAGCATGTATACCCATATCAAGACTTAAGATTTTCGGAGAATATTACCTTTAACAATTTTGCTTTTCTTTTTCATATACTCCGAGCAAACTAAGATTGTAAAATTGTACTAATCCAGTTGCTTCAATGGACCTAGTTTTGAATAATCAGACTATCCTATGAAATTCATCCTTTGATGAAGGCCCCAGCTCTAAAAGTGCACCTTCCACAATATCCGATGAATAAATTTCACAATCATCTAAAGAAGCGCAGCACAAAACACATACAGAGGCTTCTTACATATGAACTCTTTGGCTCGTCAATGTTTTAGAATCCCAACCAACATAGCTTCCCACAAATTCTAGACCTGAGGTGGAAGCATTGTAGATATATACTACAAAAGCAGGGGCAACAAGGCATATATCAAAATCACAATATCAAGAAAGTAGAGTTTACTTTCCTTCAAAAAATGTAAAGTTTACAAAGAAACAATTCTTCTAACAAATCAGGGTTTTATATATATGAGTTGTTGTCTATGAAATTTCAATGGTCGTACAAAGCTCTGATACTAAACATTATAGAAATATATGCAAAAAGTATTTTGCTGGTGAGGTGCGACATGATGGTATGGATTGGCACCTAAAACCTTTCTATGTTGCATTTATTGTCATAGTAGCAGTTGCAATCTGCATTTGTTGTTTCCCTCCCTCTCAGGAAAGCAATCTCTTTCAATTCTTTATCATATGCTTGAGTAGGAATGGGCCAACAATGTATGTCAAGCTTAACATCCCCTTGCCAAGATGTGTGGCCTGGACTATATACATGGAGGAATTAACATGAGATATGTCAAGATGACAACCAGATTAGTTTAATAAATGATCGACTTAAGAGGGGATTTGAACCTACGACCTCCAACAACCTCAGCTCTCATACCTTGTTAATTAACTACTTGATCCCAAAAGCTTAAGCTGTTAAAGAATGAGTTAACAATGTACATCAAGTTTAACGAGATGCAACTTCCAACCTTTCCAGAGGTTGAATATATGCAACTTTACCTCAAAAATTTTTCCGAACTGGCCATTTTTCCTGGACTCTTAGTTAATCAACATACTTCTAATTTTTTAATAAAAAAAAGGAAAATTGCTTCACTCCTGCCTGTTTTGAGGGTGGCACCTGTTAAACTGCACCTTAACAAAGGATTGCACTTTAAAAGGCCGTGCCTTTGACCTCAACAAACTTACAATGGCAATTAAGACTAGTTTTTTAAAAAAAAATGTTTTAACAAAAGAAATAATGATGATAATTTATCTTAATTTTTACTATATCAAACAGTCACTCCAGTATGGAGCACACTAGTGTGCATTGCAAATTCTTTCTTTTTTAAAAACTAAATCAGATGACATTAGCTCAATGGAACTTGTATCTTCTATCATTCCAAATGCTGCTCTCACTGCAAGTGATTTATCTATATTAGCAAACTTATATGTTTTGTTTATCTTTGAATTGGCAAAGTATCTATCTTTTCATTTATACCCTTACATTTGATTTGCCAATTTACATTTATTTCCTCATTTAGCATTGCTCTTGCATCATCAGCATCCAAACAATTCTGATTAAAAAATTGCATTAAATGCTCCAACTACTAGTTTATTCCCTCACATAAAGTTTCTTGCAAGGTTTGCCAACCCGGTGCCAAGGCTCGTACAGACCGACAACCAATTTGATATGGAACGGGTTCATATCGTGCCATTCTAGGATGTACCAAAACAAGGATAGAGGGGTAGAGGGACAAGGAGAGAGAGGAAGTGACCCATACCGTACCATCCCGAGGCGCACCAAAACAGGGGAGAGGGGAAAGAAAGGAGAGAGAGGAAGAGAGAGAGAGGGAGGGGGTACCAGCTACAACGCGGTGAAGACAGGAGGAAGAGGGGAATCGAGCGAGGAGGCGGCCTGCTTGATGCAGCCTTGGGGGAAGTAGCCGGCAAAGGATCCAACTATATAGAGCTTGGTGGTGGGGCAAGCATACCAGATCAAGGGATCGACCGTTAGCAACTCGGTGGAAACATTGGTCGCCATTAGATTTAGGGTTTCTATAGTTCAAGACCTTGGCAATAAGAGATCAAGGGTTAGGATTTTGATCGCTCTATCTCTATCTCCTCTCTCTTGCTCTCGCTTGCTTCGATCGCCAACTTTCTTGAGTTCTTGGTCGAAGAGAGAGAGGGAGGGAAGGAGAGAGCCTCGAAGGCTCTCAAATCATCAAACCGCAGGGAGGGAATATTATTATAACTGAACCGAAACAAGGTACTGAACCATTCCAACTGGGTATGAACTAAATGGTTTCGGCGATCGCTGGTTAATTCCCTCACATAGCTTCTAGCTACTGGTTTCAAAGAATCCTCAAGCAATTAACTGACTGATAATATGAACTAAATGAGTATTGGCTATTAAAACAAACATGTAGCTACTAATATTATTTGTTAAGTCCTTAACTAGAACAACTGATTTTCTGCAACAAAAAAAAAAAAATCCTTCTCTAGTAAGCATTTAAGTTCATTATGTAACCTTCGAAAATAGAGAGAAGATAATGATTAAGTAATAAGAAGAAAAGATTACCTCAGCAGGAGTTTTCTTTAAACATAATGATACAAATTCCTTCATTGACCTAGAAAAGTGCTCATCAAGCTGCATCAAATCAACAAAATACTAATGTTTCTAAATGGAAATACCATTAACTTTCCAATTAGTAGAAAAATGTCAATATGGTTTAACTTCATAGGCCATAGCTAACAAAATTTGGAAATTATAGATATAGTCCGAGTAAACCTGGGGGGGATTTTCACGTGGTATCATGAAAAGAACTCTCATGGGATGGATATCCGCTAAAGGAGGTTCACCTTTTGCCATTTCTATAGCAGTTATACCTAAAGACCATATATCTGCCTGCATCAGAAATAAGATTTGTCTAAGAAAGAAAATCATCAGAAGTCTGAAAATAAATATAATGACAAACTATAAGATTTTTGTCAGGTACCTTTTCATTGTATCCATCTGAATTCTGAATTACCTCAGGGGCCATCCAAAATGGGGTTCCAACAAATGTCTGAGTAGGCTTCAACTTATAAGTATGAGATGCAAGGATAGTAGAAGTTGTTAAGCTAATAAACTCTTACCACTCAATATAGAATATAGATGCACCATTACATGATCAAGTCATGAAAATGCATCACAAAAAATCAAACAAACAGATCTTAATATACAAAAAAAGCAACCAGCACAATCTCCTTCGTCCAAAAATGAGAGTGCCCTTTCTTTTTAGGAAGATGTACATAGTACAATTAGAGAACGACTAGTTAATAAAGGCATGCCTAGAAGAAGACTAAATTTGAAGCCCTATGCTAAACTTTGAGTAAGAAGAAGAAAAAGAAACTCAAGCACCCCTCTTCCCCAACCGAGATAGAATCAAGAACAACTAAAAGGATAGTTTATAGCCTAGCAGGTCAGGAAAAGACAACCCAGGCAAATACGAATCCTTAGAGCAGGAACCTATTTAACCCTCATTCCAAAGCTACAGCAGTGAGCCTGTCCAACCATTATTGCAAAGTTACACTTGTGAACCTTTCTTCCTCAAGACCATTAATAAAAAAGTGGCCCTCAAATTTGATTATCCTTGTATAACTCCTGAATAACCGCATACTATTTCATAGCCTTATCTTTATATATTGTAGCATTTTTACAACTCCAATATTAGGATATAATGGCATTACTGCATCCTTTTTAAGATAAGTGTGATAACTCTTCAAAGTTCAAACGCTTTAACAGGTTTGAGATTTATTCCAAGAGAATGCTGCAATGCTGCAAATCAGCTAGCCAAATTTAGCAGAATCCACAAGTTAGCTAGAGACCGGTAACAAGGTCCCAAGAACAAATTTACCATTTAGTTTAGTATCATGATAATCAGTTGTAGCTCCTTTTATTATTGTATATGTTTAGTTTAACGATCTGGTGAGATGATGCATGCCCTTCCAAACTTGCTTAAATGATAAGGACCTAGGTTCAACATTTCAGGATTTTGACACTAGCTTTGGAGATGCAATATTGCGAGATATGGATGTTTATTCAAGATATCCAGTCTGAGATTGCATAATTCTGACCTCTTCATTGTCTTTGCAGAGTGAATGAATACAGCACAAACCTTTTAATTGTGTTTGTTCATGATGTGTCCATTTCTGGAATGTTCTAGAACCTCATTTATCGGTACAAAACAAGTATATCCATATTTCTTCCTTCTTGCATGGCCTTTCATTTTCAATAAAAAGTTAAACCATAAAATACTTATTTCTTACACCTCAAGGCTTATGCCTTGCCTGAACTGAAGTCTAATCACCTAACCCTAAGCCTTTGGAAAACCCTTAACAACGCTTCCAGTGATTTAGAAAGTTGGAGTCAGTCAGCTTGAAGGCCTGCCTCAACCATTGCTCATTTGTGAGGATAACTAAATATTTCATGTTGTTTCTACGGAAAAATAGCATTTAAAGAATCCAAAATTTTAAATTATTTTCATGTGCTCTAGGATTTTTCAAATGCACCAATGGGCATTTGCCAGTTATAATGCCTTTAGAATAGTTCTAAGAGAGGTTCTCTTTAAGTATAGTAATATTTGAAGTTCTTGAAATCCTCTTTAAATTCTTTATCATAAACTGCTAAAACCAAATTTATATAATAGATCCAAATTTTTTATATATTGTGTTTTTCAAAAAGAAGCTTCGTGCAGATAACAAGCAAATCTTTTACCAAATAAGGAAATGTAAGTCAATAAGTTCAAAAGGACGATATAAAGATGAGACGGAAGACCTACTATACCAAGCAAGACAGGTTCAAGTTCAACCATTCAAGTTTACACTTTATGGCCGATTTTACATAATAATATAGAAAAAGGCCTCCAAGATCATAAGAAAATAAATGAATATAGTAAACCTTGCTTGGAAGAGATGTAAGATTTCTAGGAACCATCAAGTGATCTCGTAATGGCCACTATGTATATTGACATGGAAAAGAAGATACGCATGTATGCTTGTATATATACCAATAAGGAACCCTGAGCATGCATCCAAATGTGCGTGCATGTACACACGCACATATGTAGAAACTATGCGTGGACTTAAATTGGGACCAATAAGGTAGTTTTTCTTACCCATTAACTGGCTTTCTAGACTTTATGGCAGACCTCTCTCTTGCCTAATGTTGGCTTGACAAAAATCCAGCACTAATTCATCAAGGGTTGGTGTCAGATTGACAACCGATCAGAAAATTTTGCTTAAATTTTTCCGTGGAGTATTCTCAACTTAGAGTAGTGCTCAAAGCTAACCAAATTTTGGTGGGGAAAAGGCTTGAATGATGATGAACACTGATGATAGTTATATATGAGCATTAACATAGTATGCAAAACTTGTACATGTGCATTCATGCATAGAGAGAAAAAGGTGAGAGGGAATATCATCTGCACATATTGGGAAATTTTAGCTAAATCTTGACATATTAATGGGGTAGATAGGAAACAGTCGATTTCTTTGAGGCTACGGTTACTTCTCCTATAGTGAGGTTTCATCACTCCATGCATAAAATGAGGTTACTTCTCAAATGACTAACGAAAGGTGCCAAGGAAGGCATCTCAAAATAATGATCAAGATATATCTACACACTCCTCATGCCCCAGTAGAACGATTCTTTTGGACTTAATTCCAAGCAACAGTATGTTGGACCCTTTGAGGTAGTATTTTGTGTTGCACTCCAAAGTCCAAGAATGTCTTCCTAAGTACTGGTCAGTAATAGTTCTAACTTCTAATTCTATAACCCATTGCTAACTTTAAATCTATGTTCATTACAAATTTTATTTTCCATCTTGCAGATATCTTTCAGTATGAGGAATGAAATTTCTTCTTAGATGCCCTATATCTCTACTCATCAAACTCCTTGCCGTGTTTTTCCTTGATAATGACTTGCACAAACCATATCTTTCAAAATCACTTGGCAAGAGAGTGTAGCTTGTAATTTTTGGCATTGTTAACCAAGGTATGCCATCTCAGTGCCAAGCCCCGTACTAGTGCCATCCTGTTACTATGTCAGCACACCTAGTACAAAGACTGGGTCAACATACCGAGTGTCGATACACTCCCTATACCGCATACTAGTACCAAGCCGGTACGGTACGGTATGCTCCATACCATCCAATTCAATATGGTATGGCATACCTTGTTTTTAACACGACCTTTCATGGAGAAGTGTATCACCAAATGGAATTCTAATTTTATGCACTTAAACCAGTGGAAATTTCATTAAATACGTCCCACTTTGCCACCAGAAAATAACAGATACTAATCATACAAGGACTTCACTGCCCATGACCAAAACCTTCCAAGGTTAAATCTTTGATCCTGGTGAAATTTTATACTCAAGAACCATTCTTTTGACATGTGTCTTAGTGTCTTTGGTGTCCAATCATACTTTATGCAAGCTAGCATTTGCCTTCTTAGCCGCTAGTAGTGTATCTTATGTCGTAAGCATTTTAAGGCATTTCATACGATAGCACACTCTCAAACATGTTTTGCTGCGAAAATATGCCTATATGATATTGCATTAGTCAAATGGTTTCTTTTTCTGTTTCTGATTTTAAAGTTATTGATATTGTATGGTTTCTATCATATTGTTCTTATTTTTGATTAGAACTATGTAGGCTTCGTAGGAGAAAAATATGTAACAAAAAGATGACCTTTCTTCTTGATATTGTTTTCGTCAGTTGTGCAGAAACACCAAAGTCCGCAACCTACAACAAAAAGGCAGCATAAAGAAGTAAATGCAACAGTTGACTGTAGAGTTTTACAGTGCTTCCTGTCTTTCATATAGATCAAGTACTCTTTAGGCAGTATAATTTTCGAACCTTGACCTCTCCATTTTCAGTAAGCAGAATGTTTGCCGCTGCAAAAGATCAGATAACAGATTGTGTTGGTATTTGTTATATTACTTGGATACAGACAAGACGAGATGGTCAGCATAAAAATCCAAAAGGCAAGTATTATATGTTTCAAACAATCTTGAAAATGGACTAATAAGCAACAAATAGGGACATAAAGCAAGTATAGACCTTTTATATCTCTATGAATTTTTCCTTCATTGTGAAGATAGTCAAGTGCATGCAGTAAGTCCCGTAGAATGCACGCGATAGACATTTCATCCAGCGGAGGACCAGTTTGAAGCTACAGGAGCAAAGACAGCATTATATATAAATTACTATATTATTAGAAGAAAAAAACGCCCTATTCAGATTTTCTTTTTTAACAACTTGCTCATGTAGAGCAGCAGTTAGAGAGAGATTAACAGCTTTTCTTTTGCTAGTAGAGAAAATAACATCATATTATTCTGGCTTCAACCACTAATAAATAACCTTTACTATGAATTAAAACTACACTTTCAGAAACAAATTAGGACCTCAGTAGCATATATACATCTATCACTCTCAAAAACTTTCTCTGGTTAAGTTCCATCACAGATCTCACCTAGAACTCCCTTAGAGGCTCAAGCAAATTGGAGGTGAAATCTATAGGTAATGATCTTTCATATAGCTAGAAGAATTTTTGACATGTATTTAAGAAAAAAAAAACTGGAAAAAATGCCAGTAGTCTGTAGAGAGATTCATTGGAACAGATTAAGCTAATCAAACTTGAAAAAATTCCACCATCACTAGTGTATCGTAGGAACCATCTTTTATTTAGTAAACTGAAAGCAGGTACAGTAAGAAATTTAAGAAGAAATCCTGTTAAACAAGCATGACAATAATCAGCACAAAACCAGTAGAGTAAGTGCAATGCAAAAATATGATGGTCAGGAATGATGCGAGATGATAATCCACATCCCACTACAGGTATTTACCAAATATGACCCACATTGACTGTCAGGCAGATCCTCCCCACTGTGGTCCACATGTACTCAAGATCTTAAAACCACTTTAGGCCCTTGAACAAGGATCTGGTTTACAGTGTCGATTCCGCAACCAAGAAAGAGATGATATATTAATAATGTAATCTTCAGCGGAAAGTTTGGAAAAAACAACTTCCCACAACTCCAATGGAGCAATTAGACAAAGAATTTCTCAAGTTTGTATAATTCATCAACCACCCATAGAGGTAGTTTTTCCTCCTTCCAGGGACCTGCAAAAACTTCCTTTTTCTAGTAGAAAATAAACTTCCTTCAAGATCATCGCATGGCATAGCGATATTCATGCTTCACCAGGTACCAACCTTAGATGAATGTTCACCCTGTAGAACACCACCTAAAGTGGAATTCATATTCCCATGAAAAATCATAGATTATTTTCCATGTAGATTGCCTCAATAACCTTGATGACAAAGCATTAAAGGGGGCACCATATGATTAAGACAAAGTGTATGAGAAAGCCTCCATGTGGAGTTTATAGAAAGCAATACTGAAGAAGCGCTAAGTTGGAAAAAAAAATTGTTCTATGATTTATTAACAAAGGGCATTGGATGAGAATGTGACCTATAGTCCGTGCACCAGGGTCGGCAGAACCGTTCCGAACCAGGCAGCTCGGGTCGAACCAAGCCATCTCGGTGGCGGACTGGGACGGTTCCAGCAACGAAATGAAACCCGTCGCCGAAGGGGGAGGAGGAGAAAGAAAGAGAGAAAAAGAGAGAGTGAGCGGAGAGGGAGGGAGAGGAAGAGGAAGGAAGAGAGAGGTCGGCGGAAGGCCGGCGAGCCGCGCAGAGGAGGGCCCCTTTTTAATTTGGCGATTTTTAAGTAAAGTCGGCAAGCAATTTGCCGACTTCACTTAAAAATCGCAGAAATATAAAAAGGGTCAAACCTCTATTTCGAACGAAACAGAAAACCCAACCGCGGAGCCCTCCTCCGCCTGCTCCGCCCGGGTCACCAACTTCTGTCGACCCTCCGCCGACCTCTGCCACCTCCTTCTCTCTCCCTCCCTCTCTCTCCCTCTCTTTTCCTCTCTCCTGTTCACCCCCTCTCCCGCTTCCTTTACTGTGTCAATACGAGGCCGGCACGGAATAGTAGGGGGCGTACCTTTCCATGCCGCGGGGCAACCAGTCTGGGCCCTAGTTCCGGCACAGTAGACCCTACCCTACACTACATTCCCAAAAGAGTACACTAGCTTATAAGATCCAAACTTTGATTTGTTGATAGTCATTGCACTAAGAAATCCAACTTTCACTAGATCAAAAGAATAACAAGAAGACAGGGTTTCTCTAAATAGAAATCGGTCTTAAAAATAGGCAGTCATCGTAAATACTTGATAGTTTTATTTCTTTATTATTCTATAAGTACAATAAAATACCGTAATTTATTCTCAAATAAAGAAATAAGATAAAAATAAAAATAATATAACAAGCTGAACCAAGAACTGTGCAAAAATTCGATGAGTGAACAAATACCAAAAAGCAGAAGAAAAATATAAACCTACTAGGTCAGCAACGGAACCCCCAGCCATGTATTCCATTTCTATCCAGAGTTTGGTTTGATGCAGATAGGAGCCATAGTAGTCAGTAATATATGGAGACCGACATTGGGACAATACTGAAATTTCCTGCAAGGAGACAAAAGAATTATCAAAGTAAAATTCTGGTGATTTATAGTGGAGTTCATAGCAATGTTGTTATTTCCAAAACTAACCTTTTGAATATCTTCAATGTCATCCTCGCTACGGTAGATAATAATAAAAAAAACAAGCATGTATTAGTATATCGAAAAAAATCACATAAGAAAAAGATAGGTAGTATTGATTATTAAGTACTACTCAAGTTTTACATCAAACTACAGTGCATAAAATGCAATAGCAACTTATACGAAATATAAAGTATACAAGCTTCGTTGATGACTAATACCATACTCTATTCATCTCTTGTGAGGACCGAGCCTCTGGACTGGCCGAGAATGAGCCACAGTCCCGTGGATTGGCTTTGTTGAACCATATAGCCGATTACGACTAGTGAGCCGGGTGGCACCATCGTAAAGGGAGAAAAGACCACAGATTCTCCAGCTGGAAAAGAGGGATCGGTGCAAAATGTCTGCATGATATAAGGATTCGCCGTACCGGTACCGGACCTCGCATCGATGCCACAGTAGCATAGTGTTGGTACCAAGATCCGGCGTACTGGTACCGGTCGGTGTACCGGTGGCAGCCCGGACCGGTCCCGTACCGGTTCTTCAACAATAAACTACCGGTACCAGATTTCACGCTGATTCGGTACCGGTCTCAAGCCGGACCGGTACGGCAGACCATGGTTGGTACGATACGGTACCGAATTTTTTTGGCATACTGAGGGTCGGTACGCCACCCGTACTGGTACAGTACGGCACATCATGCCTGATATAGAGTGGATGAGTTTAGAACGATTGTCGAAGGCTTTGTCCTCCTTATGCATGTGTAAAACTATCCAAAACCATGGAGGCATGCGCGAGATCACTGGAAACCACGTCTCTTATTTTTTCCCTCCTTCCTCAGTTCATGACCACCATAGCTATTTCTAGACTTGATTCTCTCCCTACTATAGTACTACTGCTTTCCTCGCCAGCTTCTGCCCATCAATCGTCTGGAGGTCATCTCTCCCACTCCCCTATTTTCTCCTTCTTTCCCTCCCTGTTCCACCACCATGTCCCATCTCCTCTACTCCACATGCATCTCTCTCTTAGGTCCTCTTTAGCTTTCCTCGCTGCCACACTGAGTCAAATTCACCGACGGGCACTGCTTGCAATGCCAAAGCCTCAACCCCTATTCAGCTCCCCATTTTCTCTTCCTTCATCTAACTTGCCATCGTTGTCATAGATCCCTTCACTTTTTCTTCTTCGATCACCTCACTATCCCCTCCTTACTGAGATGGATCTTGCCAATAATTGTTTGACTGATCCCAGACCAATCCCAATCTCTTTTCTCCCTCCTCTGCTTTTGTCGCCCAAACACAAGCTTGCCGCATCGGCACTATCTCTGCTTGCTACCAGCCCTCCGAGCATTGTCACCAATGTATGCCGAACTTCTGCACCCTCGCCAAACCCCTACTTGACTGATGCATAGCCAGGCATGGTCCGCCATACTGCTCCGAACTGCTTGGTTTGGGTTATACCAAACCAATTGGGAACTAGGATAGTTCGCCATGTCGGCTCAATAAATAAGCCGAACTAGCTCTAATCGATTAACCCCCCCACCCTCCAACTTGGTTCAATTACCCCCTGCTCGGTTCAAGTAAACCCCTTCCCTGGCTTGCTAAAAAGCCTCTCCCACCCCATTCGGTTCACGATGTTTCAAGACACCTTCACCGCATGTGATAGTAGTAAACCCCCCCATGATGCTCACGACCCTTGGAGCATGCCCTATCAAAGCTTGACGCTCACCCTCAACCCCTCCCTTGGTGTCACCTATAAGTAGCCTCCCCCCTCCCTCTCTCTCTTGTTGGGAATTGTATCCTAAATGTCAATCGTCAGCATATTGATGATTGAATTTTGTAAATGAATTGACAAATTATAAAGTATTATTTGGCATTATTCATCATTTCATCTTCAAATGAACTCTTATATGATGAAGTCCTTAGGACTTATGTTATGATAAAGGAGGATTTATCTTTGAGTCCTTAAACTTGTTCGCGACCAAATGATATGTTGTTACTAGGACGACAACATTATCAAGATTAGGTCGTTGTGTGACATATACGTTGGTTGTCCTCTTAACCAAGGAGTGTGGAGACACTGGTATGCCATACAGGTGAAGTGTAGGAGTACATTTCACTGAACGTGACCAATTCCGGAATGCTCTACTGTTGAGAGATGTTCCGAGTGGATATGGGTATAAGTTTGGCCCTCTGACCTGAGACCGCAACCTGTGACTAGCAAGCAACTCACTGTACTTTGGTACCGGACTACCTGAATTTCTAATTCAGTGACGGAAGGTCACTGGGTGCAGTCAAGTACTTGCGTAGTCAGTTATGCGTTAAGATGGAATTGACCCCTCCTGGAAACAGGAAATAATGTCTTGTGATTAATTTAGCAAAACCTTGGCCAGGGTAATCCCAGTGAGAAGTCACGGGATATCTAAAGTTAATCACATAATGGATGTACTAATTATAGGGTTGACAGTGAGCTCTAAGTCATCCTGGCATTAGTAGTCAAAGGGATTGAATTATACAGTAACCATAGTCCAGGATTCCAGAATATTTGCTTCGCATATATTCGGCCTATCCGGACGTCGGGTACCATTGCTAGATGGTCACATCGATTAGTATAGGAAGACATTCCTATACTACCGGCTTAGGTTCGAACCTATGAGGTCACACGCATAGAAGTTTTTAGGTTGATCAAATGGTTGATTGATGATTAAGAATCATTCAGGGGTAATTTGGTCAATTCGATTGACAAATTATCCTAAGCAAAAGTTGCATTAAAATAATTATTGAATTATTGGAGGATTAATTAGCAATTAGATTGCTAATGAACTCAATTTGATTGAGTAATTGGGCTTAGGTTGAGCCAAATTGAATAGGATTCAATTTGGGCTGCACCAGGGTTTGACCTAATTGGATTGGGTTCAACCCAAGTAGATTGAGCTTGACCCAATTGATGGGACTTGACCCAATTGGATTGGGCTTGATCCAAATCAATTAGAAGACCTTATTTGATGAGGATTATGAGTCCAAATAATCAGAATTGGATAAGGAGAAGAATCCCTAAATTTTAGGAACCCATCCTTATCTTCTTGGAGAAGAATGACACGTTAATGTATCCCCAATATATTCTACGCCTATCCTCTTTATTTTTGGCCAAAAATTGGTGTGAGAAGAGAGGACGCGTGGGGCTATATTTCCTATAAAAATGGCGCCTTAAATCTTTCTAGAAAGATTTAGATGAATTTCCTAATTTGTAGGGATTGCATGGCGCATGAAATAGGGTGGTCTGCGGCTGAACTTTGGATGCATGAATTCCTATCTTTTAGGGATCCAAAATGCACGAAATTTGGATATGTTTATCTCCTCTTAGCTGGCAAACCACCAGAATTTTTTGGGGATTTTATCAGCCAAATTAGTTGGCTAAATTAGGTGTGATACGTGGAGGGGTCTTTTGGCTATAAAAGACCCCCATGCCTTGGGTTCAAAATATACCATATTTAGAGGTTTCAAAAAATTCTGAAAAAATTCCCTGAGGGCCTCCATCCCTTCTTCTCCTTCTTCCTCACGTCCATCCTCCATATCCTTGAAGAACAATTAAAGGTTGAGTGTTTAGAAGGAGACAGCTTCAGCCATTGCAACGTTCCTGCGCGAGCTAGCACTCCCGCGGAAGACGATCTACCTAGAGCTTCGCGTGTACTTCTCGTAGAGGCCATTCGTGTGCGTGGCTGCGAAGTCAAAGATCAGATCCACAAGTTTCTTCCATCATAAAAGGTATTAATTCTATATTAATCTTTTTATTCTGGAGTCAGGGTCTAGGTCTGATTCCCCGAGGTTTTACCCTCCTTTGGGGCTCCTCACGGAGTTATCTCCAGAATCCATTCGATGGATATTCGGAGATTAATCGGAATAGAGTTCTTAAGTTTCAGATCTGATAGTTAATCATGCATGAAAGTTTTAGCATAATTGTTTAAATGATTCCGGCATAATCCTATGTGTTCTTAAGGTGCTGATTTCTAGATTTGATCTTGTAAGCATGCATGAATTAAATTGTTTGATTCGATTTTTCCGCTGCATTTTTGAAACTTAAAAAGAACTACGTATGGCTTGATCCCCCTTATGAAGGGGTACGTAGGCAACCCGATCAGGTTCAGCCATGATTTTTTAAAAAAAATGATGAAAAAATTCAGCATGCTAAACACCGAAGAACCTAGGATCCACTTTCAGTGGTATCAGAGCCAGGTTTCGTGTTTAAACTTTTATGTTTTAATTTTTGCAATTAAATCTGAAATTATGAGCATGCTTAGATTAGATCTAAGGTATTTTTTATGATTGATTTAATTGCTGATTATGCATGATTAACTAGATCTGAAATTTTGGATGCATATGATGCATATTTGTGTTAAGATTTGTAACATAAATAAATCTGAAATCATAATATTGTTTAGATTAGATCTAAATAAAGTTTATGATTCATATAATCTCTGATTTTAATGAACAAATCAGATCTGAAAATAAAAGTGAAAAAACAAATACATAAGATGTATGTTGTTTGAATTAATTCATGTTGTTATGTATATGTGATGCATGAACATTAAACATAATGACTTAAATATGAATTAAATCTGATTACATGTGATTAATTACAAAAACTCAGATCTGAAAATATGTTTTAAGAACTGAAAGATTGTAATTAATATGTAATTAAAAAGAAATATGCAATGATCAAAACTTTCATAAGTCTAAACTTAATTGAGAATTAAGTGTTATGAAATAGAATTGTAACTCAATTAATTGACATTGCATAATTCTTTGGGCATATGGGTTAGCTTGAATTAAGTTCCTAGGATTGGGTTAGACCTAAGGTTAGAATCATACATGGACAAATAGAATTAATTGATCAAATCTAATTAAGTAGTAACTAGATTAGGTCAAGAAAATTCTAGGTCAATTTACAATAGTTGTAGATGGATTAAGTCCATGTCTTTGATTAGACCAAGATGGAACTTGATTTAGGCTCAGAGGTGTAGCCTGAGTCATTTGAGTAATCAAATCGAAATTGATTAACCAGTCGGTGTCTAAGGTAAATTTGGCAGTTTTGACCGGTGGTTTTTAATTGGGAGCTACTCGCACTGATTCGTCTTTGTCGAGTTAATGGCATATCCCTTCCACCGATCTCACTTACCTGGCCGACATGGTCAATCACATTTTGATTGGATCACTTAATGATTCGAGTTAGCCCATGCCTATAAGAAAAATCAGTTTGACTGATTTAGGTGCCTCCTTAACCGGTTTGAGTCTAATCTGATTTGGTGAAGTCAGTGGGAGAAATTAGACTAACCGGATCTTCTCATTTATCCTAATTATGAAATCCTCTAAAATTATTAGGTCCTTAAAATGAAATGGTTATGGGGATAACTAGGTCATAGCCTCTCATTAAGTTGGGTGATAATGGATCCAATGTTTTGATAATTATTGGAGGCGTGACACGCCTGGTACTTATCAAGCATTGAAATATTCAATATATGATGAGTTAAGTGTACCTTCAATAGGCGGTCAGGTGAGCCGAGCCACACTCGGGCTTGGTCGTCTATTAGTTGATTAGACTTAACCCTATCATTTAATGGTTGGACCTGACTAGGGTATTCGGTGGAGGCGCCACACGCCTGCCGAAGAACCTAGGGCAAAATCATCACTAAAAGTTGCTTGGTGAAGCAATTGGCTAAGAACCTACCAATAGGTGCATATGGGTTAGCCGAGCCACACTCGGGCCTATATGCGATCTATTGGGTTCTAGTGCTCACTAAAGAATTAAGAGTAATTTTTCGAATTGAAGGTAGAGGCTACCAATTTGTATAAAATAGTGAGAGTACTTTTAGACTGAAGTCCAAGTCTATTGAGTTTAGTCAATTCATATACTAATAGCCAAATTTTCTTTTTATGCAGAAATGGCCACTAATTTGTCACTTCGCTCATTGTTGGACAATGACAAGTTGACTGGTCCAAATTTTAATAATTGGCATAGGAAACTGAAAATAGTGCTAGAGCATGAAAGGATCCTTTATGTGATAATGGATCCAGCACCTAAGCAGCCCGCTGCTAATGCATCAAGATCGGTCAGAGACACTTATCAGAAGTGGCTTAGTGATCGGATCACTGTTCGATGCATCATGTTGGCAGCAATGAGTGATGAGTTTAGTAGGCGTTTTGAGAATACGCAGCCGGAAGATATCATTCAAGTGTTGAATGAATCATTCGGTGTTCCTGACAACGTTGAGAGGCACAAAACTAGTTGTGCCATCTTCAGCGCCCGAATGAAAGATTGGACTTCGGTAACTGATCATGTACTGTACATGATTGAGTTGATCGAGCGTCTAAGCTCTCTTGGCTTTCCCCTTCATGATCAATTGGGGAAGGATGCCATACTAAACTTATTGCCTGGATCATACCGTCCTTTTCTCACTCATTTTCGTATGACGAAACCTATAGTGAATTATCACCAATTGTTGGGGTTACTACAGACGTTTGAGAATGATCACCAACTTCTTAAGAAAACGGTGAACTTTGTGGGAGGTTCATCCAAGGGTCGCCCCTTTAAGAAAGGGAAAAAGAAAAATAAAATTCAAAAGAAACAAGTGCACCATGCTCAGCCTAGTCAGAAAAAGAATAAAAAGGCTGATCAGAGCAAGGAGTGCTTCTTCTGCAAGAAGCAAGGACATTGGAAGAGGAACTGTCCTCTTTATATTACATCCCTCGATCCGAACCGGCTTAAGAAAAGTGGGCAATCAGTTGCCAATCAAGGTACTTATATGATAACACCTTGCAATTTTTCTATTTGTGATAATTCGACCTGGGTATTGGATACCGGTAGTCCTTTTAATATTTGCAATTCGTTGCAGGGGCTACAAGTCAGTGAGAGGTTTGAAGAAGGAGAAAGGTTCCTGAATGTTGGAGATGGAAGATCAGTTCCAGTTCTAGCTTTAGGAATTCTTAAACTTGAATTCAGCTCTCATGTAAATGTCCTTAGTGATTGTCACTATTGTCCAAGTTTTTTTATGGATGTCATTTCTGTAGGCCTTTTGGCCAAAAATGGTTATGAAATATCAATAAAAAAGGATTATTGCAATATCATTTGGAATGATGCTGCTGTAATGAATGAAACTCTGAGTAATGGCATTTACATTTTGTCACAGCCTGTTCATGTAATGTACAAGTCCAATAAGCGCCCTAGAATAGATAATGTCACGGATGTCTACCTTTGGCATCATAGGCTAGGACATATTAACAAGAACAGGATGAACAGGTTAAGTAAAGAGGAAATCCTCGATGTTAATGATTGTGAATCATTGACAACCTGTGAATCATGCCTTCTTGGTAAAATGACCAAATCACCTATTACCGGAAAAGGTGAACGAGCCAGTGACTTATTGACCCTTGTACATTCTGATGTATGTGGGCCAATGAGCACAAATGCTAGAGGTGGGTATTCATATTTCATTACGTTTACAGATGACCTTTCGAGGTATGGTTATGTCTATTTAATGAGACAAATCTGAAGCATTTGAAATGTTCAAATTATATCGTAATGAAGTAGAAAAACAAACTGGAAAGAGTATTAAAATTCTTCGATCAGATCGAGGAGGTGAATACCTCACCAGTGAGTTTTTGACATATCTAGGAGAAAATGGAATTCTCTCTCAATGGACTCCTCCTAGTACACCACAGTATAACGGTGTATCAGAAAGGAGAAATCGAACTCTGTTAGACATGGTTCGATCCATGATGGGGTTTGCTAGTTTGCCCATATCCTTTTGGGGATATGCACTTGAGTCAGCCTGCTACATTCTAAATAAGGTTCCAAGTAAGTCTGTAAATAAAACACCACATAAGATGTGGATTGGACATAAGCCAATGCTTTCTCACCTTAGGGTTTGGGGGTGTCCGGCGTACGTCAAACGTTTGAAAACAGATAAACTTGAACCCAAGTCTGACAAATGTTTCTTTGTCGGTTACCCTAAAGAGACTAAAGGATATTATTTCTACTTTGCTAAAGAACAAAAGTTGTTCGTAAGCAATAGAGCTGTATTCTTAGAGAAGGAATTCCTTGGAGAAGGAAGTAGAAGCTCTAATGTTGAGCTTAGGAAAGTTCAACATGCAGAAGACCCGACACCATCCACTGAACCAATTGAGTCGGATTTGATTAGATCAGATCCAGAACCCATCTTAGATGCACTGTTAAGACGATCAGGTAAAGTACCACGTCAGCCGGACAGATACTACGGTTTCTTGATCCGGGACGGGGATCCTGTCGAACTTGATGAAAACGATGAGGATCCGATCACATATATGGATGCAATGCAGAGGTATGACTCTGATAAATGGCTTGGAGCCATGCAATCCGAAATGGAATCCATGAAGGTCAATGATGTATGGACATTAGTTGACCCACCCGAAGGGATTAAATCCATAGGGTGTAAGTGGATATTCAAAAGGAAACGGGGCGCAGACGGAAAGGTAGAGACCTATAAAGCCCGTCTGGTTGCCAAGGGATATCGTCAACGTTATAGTATTGACTATGACGAGACATTTTCTCCTGTGACAATGCTTAAGTCCATTCGGATTGTGCTTGCGATAGCAGCACATTTAGACTATGAAATCTGGCAAATGGATGTAAAGACCGCATTTCTAAATGGAGATTTAGAAGAGGAGGTATATATGATACAACCTGAAGGTTTTACATCTACAGATGAGTCTAAGGTGTGCAAGCTACAAAGATCCATTTATGGATTAAAGCAAGCTTCACGGAGTTGGAATATACGTTTTGATAAGGTAATCAAAACATATGGCTTCATTAAGAATGAAGAGGAACCTTACATTTATAAATGGGCAAATGGTTCAGTTATTATATTCCTTATTTTGTATGTGGATGACATTCTTTTAATCGGGAATGACATTCCTGCATTACAAGGAATAAAGGTATGGCTATCATCTCAATTTGCCATGAAGGATTTGGGAGAAGCATCTTTCATCCTAGGGATGAAGATCTATAGAGATAGATCTAGAAGATTGCTTAGATTATCCCAATCCACATACATTGATACTATACTGAAAAGGTTCAGTATGATTAATTCTAAGAAAGGCTATCTTACAATGGGCCATGGAATTAACCTCTCTAAAAGGGATTGTCCGACAACCTCTCAAGAAAGAGAGAGTATGGATAGAATTCCATATGCTTCGGCAGTGGGATCTATAATATATGCCATGACATGTACTAGACCAGACGTGGCATACTCACTAGGAGTAGTGAGCAGATACCAGTCTGATCCAGGTAGCAACCACTGGAAGGTTGTAAAAACCATCCTTAAGTATTTGAGAAATACTAAAGATCAGTGGCTTGTCTACGGTGATTCTGACTTAAAACTTAAGGGATATACCGATTCAAGTTTTCAGTCAGATCAAGATGATAGCAAGAGCATGTCGGGATATATCTTCACTCTTAAGGATGGGGCCATCTGCTGGAAGAGTTCCAAGCAGCATACAGTGGCAGATTCTACATGTGAAGCAGAATACATCGCAGCATCTGATGCAGCCAAGGAAGCCGTATGGTTGCGCAAGTTCATCACCGAGCTGGGAGTGGCACCTTCCATTGATGGTCCAGTTCCTATATTTTGTGATAACACTGGAGCCATAGCTCAGGCAAAGAAACCTAAAGCACATCAGCGGACCAAGCATATTCTGCGATGCTATCACCTGGTTCGAGAGATTATAGAACGAGGTGATATTGATCTTCAGAAGATTGACACAAAAGAAAATCTGGCTGACCCATTTACCAAAGTCCTCGGCATCAAAGAGTTCAACGAACACAAGTCGAAGATGGGTATTAGATACTGTGCCGATTGGCTTTAGGCTAAGTGGGAGTTGTTGGAAATTGTATCCTAAATGTCAATCGTCAGCATATTGATGATTGAATTTTGTAAATGAATTGACAAATTAATAAAGTATTATTTGGCATTATTCATCATTTCATCTTCAAATGAACTCTTATATGATGAAGTCCTTAGGACTTATGTTATGATAAAGGAGGATTTATCTTTGAGTCCTTAAACTTGTTCGCGACCAAATGATATGTTGTTACTAGGACGACAACATTATCAAGATTAGGTCGTTGTGTGACATATACGTTGGTTGTCCTCTTAACCAAGGAGTGTGGAGACACTGGTATGCCATACAGGTGAAGTGTAGGAGTACATTTCACTGAATGTGACCAATTCCGGAATGCTCTACTGTTGAGAGATGTTCCGAGTGGATATGGGTATAAGTTTGGCCCTCTGACCTGAGACCGCAACCTGTGACTAGCAAGCAACTCACTGTACTTTGGTACCGGACTACCTGAATTTCTAATTCAGTGACGGAAGGTCACTGGGTGCAGTCAAGTACTTGCGTAGTCAGTTATGAGTTAAGATGGAATTGACCCCTCCTGGAAACAGGAAATAATGTCTTGTGATTAATTTAGCAAAACCTTGGCCAGGGTAATCCCAGTGAGGAGTCACGGGATATCTAAAGTTAATCACATAATGGATGTACTAATTATAGGGTTGACAGTGAGCTCTAAGCCATCCTGGCATTAGGAGTCAAAGGGATTGAATTATACAGTAACCATAGTCCAGGGTTCTAGAATATTTGCTTCGCATATATTCGGCCTATCCGGACGTCGGGTACCATTGCTAGATGGTCACATCAATTAGTATAGGAAGACATTCCTATACTACCGGCTTAGGTTCGAACCTATGAGGTCACACGCATAGAAGTTTTTAGGTTGATCAAATGGCTGATTGATGATTAAGAATCATTCAGGGGTAATTTGGTCAATTCGATTGACAAATTATCCTAAGCAAAAGTTGCATTAAAATAATTATTGAATTATTGGAGGATTAATTAGCAATTAGATTGCTAATGAACTCAATTTGATCGAGTAATTGGGCTTAGGTTGAGCCAAATTGAATAGGATTCAATTTGGGCTGCACCAGGGTTTGACCTAATTGGATTGGGTTCAACCTAAGTAGATTGAGCTTGACCCAATTGATGGGACTTGACCCAATTGGATTGGGCTTGATCCAAATCAATTAGAAGACCTTATTTGATGAGGATTATGGGTCCAAATAATCAGAATTGGATAAGGAGAAGAATCCCTAAATTTTAGGAACCCATCCTTATCTTCTTGGAGAAGAATGACACCTTAATATATCCCCAATATATTCTACGCCTATCCTCTTTATTTTTGGCCAAAAATTGGTGTGAGAAGAGAGGAGGCGTGGGGCTATATTTCCTATAAAAATGGCGCCTTAAATCTTTCTAGAAAGATTTAGATGAATTTCCTAATTTGTAGGGATTGCATGGCGCATGAAATAGGGTGGTCTGCGGCTGAACTTTGGATGCATGAATTCCTATCTTTTAGGGATCCAAAATGCACGAAATTTGGATATGTTTATCTCCTCTTAGCTGGCAAACCACCAGAATTTTTTGGGGATTTTATCAGCCAAATTAGTTGGCTAAATTAGGTGTGATACGTGGGGGGGTCTTTTGGCTATAAAAGACCCCCATGCCTTGGGTTCAAAATATACCATATTTAGAGGTTTCAAAAAATTCTGAAAAAATTTCCTGAGGGCCTCCATCCCTTCTTCTCCTTCTTCCTCACGTCCATCCTCCATATCCTTGAAGAACAATTAAAGGTTGAGTGTTTAGAAGGAGACAGCTTCAGCCATTGCAACGTTCCTGCGCGAGCTAGCACTCCCGCGGAAGACGATCTACCTAGAGCTTCGCGTGTACTTCTCGTAGAGGCCATTCGTGTGCGTGGCTGCGAAGTCAAAGATCCGATCCACAAGTTTCTTCCATCATAAAAGGTATTAATTCTATATTAATCTTTTTATTCTGGAGTCAGGGTCTAGGTCTGATTCTCCGAGGTTTTACCCTCCTTTGGGGCTCCTCACGGAGTTATCTCCAGAATCCATTCGATGGATATTCGGAGATTAATCGGAATAGAATTCTTAAGTTTCAGATCTGATAGTTAATCATGCATGAAAGTTTTAGCATAATTGTTTAAACGATTCCGGCATAATCCTATGTGTTCTTAAGGTGCTGATTTCTAGATTTGATCTTGTAAGCATGCATGAATTAAATTGTTTGATTCGATTTTTCCGCTGCGTTTTTGAAACTTAAAAAGAACTACGTATGGCTTGATCCCCCTTATGAAGGGGTACGTAGGCAACCCAATCAGGTTCAGCCATGGTTTTTTAAAAAAAATGATGAAAAAATTTAGCATGCTAAACACCGAAGAACCTAGGATCCACTTTCATCTCTCGGTCCTAACACTATGACCTAGGGTTCCATTCCCTTGACGACGATGAGGGCTTTCGAGCCCACTCTCGGCCTCTCCCCCTCCCTCTTCCTCTTCTTCCCTCTGACTATTTTTCTCTCTATTTCTCCATCCCCCCTCTCTCTGACTCTCCCTGTGTCGATACGCTCTGAACCTATATGGTACAAATCCGTACCGTGCCGAACTGGCCACCGACCAGTACCTCCTCTGGTACCAATTCGGCAAACCTTGCCTTCAAGCCTCTGACATCTCTCTTTATTAACTCGGCCTATGGTCTCTCTTCCCCCATCTCTCCATTGAAAAAAATTGATATTTAAAAATTGATACAAATGCCAAGACCCCTTTCTCTCTTTCACTCTCTCTCCTTGATATTGAAAAAAAAAAAAAAGATTTTCTATGTCTATGCAATCGCCTATCCTACCAACCTCCATCGCATCCTTTGCCTAGGCCTTGCTAGATCCTACCATTAGCAGCCCTTGCCATGCTCCCTTTGCCCGGATTGGGCCCTTACCCCTTGATCCAATCAATGGTCATGGATCTGGTTGGTTTTCGGCCGCCGGGCACAACCACCCAACTAGACTTACCTCTCATCTTCTTCCTCATTTTTGTCCCACTGTTGTCCTTCATCCACTCTTTATTCTCCTCTAATTATTGGTCTTGATTTTACATAGGGGCTCAATCATCTAGACAACAAGAAGATTAGCATAGGGATCTTTTACACTCTAATCCTTTAATTGAGGTAAAACCCTAACCTTCTTAATGAATAGCTTAAAATTGGGGATAGAAAGGATTCCTAGGTGATGAATTGGGCTTAGCAATGTGGGCATATATCTAGAAGAATCCTATATTGTGGAGTCTTGAGAATGCCTCGCAGCCTCGTGGGATCTTTCTTCTGCCCAAAAAATAAGTGTAACTATGTTTGGAGCCTTGATAAAGGAACTTGATAATCTAGATCTGTAAGTGGCTCCATCACCCTAGTGTATTTATGTTAATTTTTAGAAAAATTATTTTTGAAACTTGTATCTTAATCAACATGTTTACTCCTTAGTATAAAGTCCTTGGTATTTTGAAATAATAGCAGCTCTTGAAAATTTTACCTTATACAGTTAATAATAAAATGTGTGAAAATAAATATTATTATGCTTGGCTTACCCTGCATAAGAATTTTATTTTTAAAAAAATATAAGTCAAGGATGTACTTTTTTCGGCATAACATGATTATATTATTGATTTTGCATGATGGAAATGTGTACTGAGATGCCAAACTATGTTTAAAAAATGCATGGACATTTGAATTAAATGTTTACTCTCTAGTTTGACAATGATTCGGACCTAGCCAACAGGGTTGATCATTGGTCACACGTGTTCGAATACTAGTTTCTTTTGGGCCTATCCAATCAAGAATAGTCACTAGCATGTTTATGTGATTCAAATATAGTTCTTTTTGAGCCTAGCCAATCCAGGCTGATCACTAGCATACATTGATCATTGGCATATTATGTTTTCAGAAGCTAGTCTCTCTCTGACCTTGTCACAAGGATAATCGTGATTGCAGTTGCTAAGACTGAGAGAGGGCAAAAATTGTGATTTACTTTTGGTGATATTTTACAAAAAGGGTGTTCTCCATGAAACATATTTAAACTATTTTTTTACTGGCATTTTGAAAGGTAAAATTTTAAATTTTTTATCATCTGCATGTCGGTTGTGGATTTCCTTCCTGAAAATTTGCCAAATTAGTATCTCTTCCAATTGTAATGATATCCAGTAATTATCTAAGCACTTTTTATTTATACCTATGTACTTGATCCAACTAGAGGTATGGAGGCAACTTACTAAGCTATTAGCTCACTCATCTTTTTCTTTTCTTTTTACCATATGCCCAAGAGTAGCTCGAGTGGGGTTGTGGTCTAGGCACTGAAAGATAAGGCTTTAGCTGGTTTACTCACATTTGAATAAATTTGTACAGAACATATCGTGTAATTTGGAGGCAATGTCTCTTGTAACTAAACTTGATTTATGAAATCAATAATACTAGAATTTTCTAGATGCTCTATCTTCCACCATGCCTGCTCCAACGCATATTTGTTTCTAAATTGAGAAATTCAAGCAGGCCTTGAATGTCCTATGAGCCAAACCCTATGGGATTTGCGGTCGTTTGTCACATGCCCGGCTCATGTAGGTGGGTTAGGGCATGACATCTCTACTACAAAATATGGATAACAAGTTAGATTCCTTTATACCAAAGAAGACATGACTATATCTTCTTTCTATCAATGTCCCACAGCCTCTAGCAGTTTTTTCTTTGTATTGTACAAACTCAAGGTTTGATCCACCATGAGCTTGAAAGGGAATGGTAACTCATGTATACATTTCATATGATATACAACAATTAATCAAGATATCGTTGGTATATAATTTCATTAATCAGAAAAAAGGATTCGTTAAGGCATAGTTGAGTCGAGTTAAGTTAATCAGAAACAAGGATGATAGTATTGCATATCATGACATGTTAGTCCTCTGGCTAGTGTGGTAACACAATCATGCACTACGTGCTGATTCATAGAACAAACTGGCAAAAATTTATATGCAATCCCACAAAAAGTTTTGCAATAGATATCTATCATATTAATATACTGGCATATATTAATTTCATTAATTTCTGAATATCTATCATATTAATTACTTTATACCAGTGTTTAACTTTAAATTCAGCATTCTGGAGCAACCTAGATCTTTGTGCTAGTTGTTGTTCAACAAGTGAATTGAGTAAATTATACTACAAAATAATATTACACATTTACATTTAAACATCAACCACATGGGTAAGCTTAAGTTCAAGATAAAGAATATGACAAGACACATTACTATGTTTACTCATTCATAAATTATAACATGGGGTGTTTTACATATATAGTTGATGCTCTAGAAAGCTCATGCCCTCATGGTAGGGTGGAAAGCATATATAGTATTTCACTCCTTGAATTCTATCTTTAATTTGATGTGGAGCAACAATTCTGTGTTATGCATCCAATCCACAGATCAGGCCTTCCAATCTTCAAGAAAAGTAAGACAAGAACATAGGGAAGGCATCAAACCACATACTGGTAGCAAACAAGCTTGTATCGCTACATATCAGCCTTCAATATACATAGCAAATTGACACATACTGGTACAGACCGATACATAGCATTATGGGTCAGCATCAGTATATAAACATAAGCTGTACACATTTCTACCAAGCACAAAACTTGCCATAATGACCATTTTAGAAATTCAAATCTAAACACTTCTGGTTCTTTACTAATCCAATATCTTTCAATATCAAGATAGCAGAAAAAGTCGATAAAAGGAAGCCATATTTCCATGTTAAAGGTTGTAATAATAAGTGCAATATTTTTATGAAGTCATAAATTAAGAGAGTAACAATATAGATCTCTAAACTAGGAACTCACGCTTCTTCTAGATCAATCACTTTAATAGCAACCTCTTTGTTTAGCTCCTTGTCGAACCTGTAAAGCAAGAATTTCGTTAGAGAACATTGCAGATTCTATCATGAGCCAGGCATGCATTCTTGTTTAAGGAACTTGAGTTTTAAAAGCATTTGAGGATTGAAATGCATTCCAAAAGTAGTAGAAGAAATTGAATTATTGGATGGAACTTCAGTAAGATTTAAGCACAGTATCTAGTGTAGACTATTAGTAGTGTATAAAAAAATGTTTAAAACTACAATATTTTTTAATGAATACTCATCTTATCATTTTTAGCTAAATAATTTGCCTACTGATTGAAAGGGACAAATCCTCCTGTTTTAAAAGGAATCCTTTCCTTCTAAAAGAAGGTTGGTCCATACTCTCCACTCCCGATGTCGAACCCTTAAAAAAAGAAAAATTACAGTTTGACCCCCTCAAATTTACACGATTCTCAGACACACCCCTCATCTTTAAAAATTTTCAAAGACCCCCTTCAAGTTCCTAAATTATTCCAAAGTGGTCAGCATGGTATGCTCAACCGGTCCGTACCGGCCGGTTCAGCACGTACCGTATCAGTCCGGGCCCTGATCGATACGGTTCAGCCATAGAAACCAGTACGGTTCAGCCGTGGAAACCGGTGCAGGGCCCACAGATGCCGAACCTAGCCGGAGCCAGGGAAAAAGGAGAGAGTGAGCGGGGGAGGGAGGGAGGAGAGGCCTCCGCCGCATCTTTGAAAATTAAAGGAGGTCTTTGAAAATTTTTAAAGATGAGAGTGTGTTTGAGAATCGTGCAAACTTGAGAGGGTCGAACTGTAATTTTTCAAAATAAACAAGGGTCAGATTCCTATTGCATCCTTACTTTTGAAAAAAAAAAGCATCAAAGGAACATCAAGTTGGTTCTCTTCAGGCCTACTTGGCATCGCTTTTATTCTTGTTTTCTACTTTAAAAATAAAAATACAAAAATCCAGGCAAAAAAATGTTTGGCACCAAGGTCTGTAATCTTGATATCAAGTACCATACTAGTACATTAACGGTTCAGTACGGTATGGTCAGTACGATACAGTATACACTCCTTTCCGAAATAGCTTTCTACTCATTTTTCTTACTTTTTATCTTGGTATGCCTCGATATGAGTCAATACACACCTCGATATGCCTCGGTACGCCACGGTATAGGATCTGTACTAACATGAACTTGAGTTTCCTGCCGGTTTCAACCCGCTACGGCACGTACCATACCGAACAATACAAAAAGGTACGGGAGACCATGTTCAACACTATTGTTTCTATTTTCTATTTTCAAAAATTATTTTTGTTGTTTGTCGAAAAATAAACTCAACTCAACTATGCCTTCATCCCAAACTAGTTGGAGTCGGCTATATAAATCATTTTCCTCCATTGCGCTCTATTTAGAGCAAACTCTTTCTAATTACTTCATCCTATATGATTTTCGGACTACTTCTACCTTTCTTTTCTTCTACATATATCAAATCACTCCTTCATATCAGTGCATCTTTAGGCCTATGTTACACATGTCCAAACCATCTAAGTCATCTTTCTCTCAAATTTTTCTTAATTTGTGCTACCCAAAAATCATTGTGTTGGAACCAGAGCCCGTATCGGTCAAACGGCGGCACAATTCGGTACGCCCCCATGTTGGGCCCGTATCGACATAGTAGACAGGGCAAGCAAGAGGGAGAAGAGAGGAAAAGAGAAGGAGAGGGAGAGAGAGAGAGGGAGAGATGGTGAAGGCCGACGGAGTGCAACCCGAGAGGGCAGGAGAGAGAAAGAACGTGAGAAAGGAAGAGAGAGGGAGAGGAAGAGGGAGAGAGATGAAGGCTTTCGAAAGCCTACAGAGGGCCGAGAAATGGCACAGAGAGGCGGACGAGGGGCTCCGCCCTTCGGACCCCTATTTTGTTCGAAACAGAAATCCGTCATGGCCCCTTTTTTATTTTGCAAATTTTAAGTGAAGTCGGCAACCTTCTTTCTAACTTTGCTTAATATTTTCAAAATAACATTTTCAAAATAAAAAAGGCATCTTTTTTTATTTTAGAAACATTAAGTGAAGTTGGCAAGAGGGTTGCCAACTTCACTTAAAATTTTCAAAATAAAAAAATAGCCCCGATGAACCCCTGTTTCAAATGAAATAGGGGTCCGAAGGGCGAAGCCCCTCCTCCGGCCCTTCACACCACTCCCTAGCCCTCTCATGGCCCACTGGCAGCCTCCATCTCTCTCACTCCCTTTCCCGTTCCCTCCCTTCCCCTCTCTTTTCCTCTTTTCTTTCTTCCTCTCCCTCTCTTTCGCCGGCTTCTTGTTTTGAATGTCGAAACTATCTCAGTCCACCGCCAGCACGGCTCGGTACGCCCCAAACCGGACGGTTTGAAATGATTCCGCATTTCTTGGTGCTACCTCTACCTTTTTACAAAGGACTTCATTTCTTATTCTATCTTTTCAAATATTGCCATGCATCCATCTCAACATTACTCATTTCAGCTACACTCATCTTGTGCATATGTTGTTTTCTAACTAAACATTCTGTAACATAAAGCATAGAAGGTCGTATAGCTATCTTATACAATTTATCCTTCAACCTAATATGTGTCATACGATCACATAATATCCCAGTAATGCTTTTCCATCTTAACCATCCTACTTTAATACTATGATAGCATCCTCTCCAATCTTCCCTTCCTTTATGAACAATCAGTCCTAAACATTGAAAATGATCGCTATTCAGAACTTCATGATCCTCAATTTTTACTCCACCTTCATCTTTATTGCTATTTTACTAAACTACACTCTATGTACTTTGTCTTGTTCCTACCTAATCTAAAACCTTTACATTCCAATGTACTCCTCCAATATTCTAACTAACGATTAACTATAACTTTAAGTTCATTCACTAGGACTATATCATTCACAAATAGCATGCACAAAAAATATTGTCCTAAATATGCTTAGAAAGCTCATCCATAACTAGTGCAAAAAGATAATAACTTATAATAAATCCTTGATATAAACCTATTGTGATTGAAAATTCACTAATATTACAATAGTAATCCTCATACTAGTAATCGCTCCATTGTATATATCCTTAATCACATTAATATAACTAATAGAAACTCTTTTCTTTTCTAATGCCCACTATAAGACTTCTCTAGAGACTCTATGATATGCTTTCTCTAAATCAATAAAACTATATGAAGATCTTGTCCCCTTTCTCTATATTTCTTCATTAACCTTAAAAGGAGAAAAATAACTTCCCTGATCGACCTTCCTGACAAATAATCAAATTGGTTCACATATATTTTTATATCATATCTTAATCCTTTCTCAATCACCCTCTTCCAAAGTTTCATAGTATGACTCATGAGTTCAACACCACGATAGTTAAAACAATTTTGAATATCACTTTTATTATTATAAATCGGTCCAATAATGCTTTTCTTCCATTCATCAAGCATCTTCTTAGTCTTTAAGATCTTATTAAACAAATTAATTAACCAAGTTACCTCCACAACAACTAAACACTTCCAAATCTCGATAGGAATTCTATCAGGTCCAAATGTTTTTCCTATTTTCATCATTTCATAGCCTTCTTTACCTTAAATATTTTAATTCCATGCATATACTTGGCATTTCTATCCTCAATGAAACTAGTAAGGCAACCTAAATCCATTACATGACTTTCATTGAATAACTTACTAAAATAACTCCCACTTCTTTCTTTGATCTCATCCTTCTTGACCAAAACATTTTAATTGCATCTTTGATACATTTAACCCTGAGTCAAGTCTCCAGTTTTCTTTGTCCTAGTCTCGCAAGCTTATAGATATCTTTCTCTTCATCCTTAGCAAGGAGCACTGTGGCGGTACCGAGGCCTGTACCGGTCAGCCAGCGGCATGGTCTATATGCCTCCGTACTGTTCCATGTTGGTCCTGTATCGACACAGCAGAGAGGGCGGCGGAGAGGGAGAACGAGAGAGAGAAAGAGAGAGGGGGAAGGAGGGAGAGAGACGGAGAGGGAAGAGGGGAGGGAGAGACATGGTGAAGGTTGGCAGAGGCTAGTGGATCACAGCACGACACAGTAGAAAGGGCGGGGGAGAGGGAGAACAGAAAAGAGAAAAAGAGAGGAAGGAGGAGGGAGGGGGAGGGAGAGGGAGAGGGAAGAAGGGAGGAAGAGAGATGGTGAAGACTAGCGGAGACTAACAAAGGCCGACGGAGCACAACCCGACACGGTAGAGAGGGCGGGGGAGAGGAAGAATGTGAGAGAGAGCAAGAGAGAGGGAGAGAGGGAGTAAAAGAGAGAGGAAGAGAGATGGAGGCCGCCAAAGGCTGTTGGAGGCCTGTAGGGGTTCGGAGGGCGAAGCCCCTCAACCCCTCCGCGCCACTCCCCGGCCCTCAACGGCCATCCGACAGCCTCCATCTCTCTTCCTCCCTCTCCCTCTTTTTCTCTCTTTCCTTCTCCCTCTCACATTCATCAATTTCTCGTTTTGAATGCTGGAACCATCCCGATACGCCACCGACACAACTTAGTACGCCCGAACCGACAGTGTCGGTTCGAGACAATTCTGCATTTCTTGATCCTTAGTTTCTAACTTAGCTCTTCATATGCTTTCAATCTAGCCTCTCGTATCACCTTCTTAATTTCCTTTTTAGACATCTTATAACTTTCATACACTTCTATATTTAGATAGTCCTCTTTAGAGTATCTCTTTTAGCCTTAACCGCTAACTGAACTTTCTCATTCCACACCAGGTTCTCTTACTGGATGGCCATTTTTCTTTTCATTCTTTTAATATCTCTATAGCCACTTTCTTAGTACTATTAACCATCTCTTCCAACATAGTATTATTTTTCCCATCTATATCCTATTTTCTTTCCTTCAACATTCTATCCTTAAAAAACGTCTATTTCTCTCCTTACAAATTCCACCACCTAGTTGTCATATTCTTAGTTCATTAATCCTCATCTTCCATTTCCTAATATACACATCCAAAACTACCAATCTACGTTGGCTAGTTAAACTCTCACCCGATATAACTTTATAATCTTTAGGCAAAACTTGATCATCTTTCTAGTAAGAAAGAAACCTATTTGATTAGCATTATGCATTTTTTAAAGTTAAAAAGTGAGATTCCTTCTTTTTAAAGTAAATGTCAGCTAATACTAGGTTAGATATCATTGCAAACTCCAAAATGGCATTTCCTTGTTTCTATTTCCAAAACTATAGCCTTATGTACCCTTTCAAAACCTACACTATATTTCCTTTGGCCCATTAAAATCTCCTCCATAAATATCCTTCCTCTACTAGGAATCTCTTAAATTAGACCATCCATGTTCTCCTAAAAGCTTTGCTTGGTAGCATTACCCAATGCTACTTGAGGAGTATAAGCACTAATAATATTAGTATGCTCCTCTTCTAGCATTGATTTTATCAAGATTATTTTATCTCCTACTATATAAATATCTACAGTCTTAACTTTTAGACTCTAATCTTTGATAATTTCTACTATATTTTTATTCCTACCTTTCCCGGTATACCAAAGCTCATAATCCATCTTACCAACTTTCTTTGCTTCTTTTCCTATCTCTTAGTCTCTTACAGGCAAGCTATGTTAATTCTCCTCCTAGCTATCAATTTCTATCAATGACCTTCAATGTGCTAAATATATCCTACTTTTCCAGACTAACTTCTTCACCCAGAATGTCTATTAAAGTGTGAAAACTTATTATAGAAAAATACGAAAGAAATCTATGTTTTCAATATTTTCAAAAATAAAAAATTCATATATTTTACTACCACCAAAATATTGCCACCACCATCACTACCATCGTCTTTGCCACCTTCGCCATCGCCTCCACCGTCATGGCATGCCACCATCACTGGCATTGTCGCCTATGCCACAATGCTACCACTATCACAACCTCCACCAAATCCACCACCATCACCACTCTCGTCGTCTCCACTAAACCACCATCAACATTGTCCCCACCTTCGCCACATCACAGCCGCCACCTTCACCACACTACCACAACCTTTGCCACCAAGATCGTCGCTGCTGCCGCCTCTACCACCATTACTATCGTTGTCCTCGCCACACCACTAAAGATGAAAGTGGGTCGAATAATATCCATCCAAATCCATTTTCGTATATAAATTTATCTGGATATAAATAAAAATTTAAGCATCCGACTAATATCCGTATTCGTATCCATATCCGTCAAAAAAAAAATGGATATGGATAGACAACTACCTGATCCATATCCAAATATCCAATTCTCTATAATCCTATTAAATTTTATATAGCACTCATTAACTTTTAAGAAAAAAATGATCCTATTAATATACTATTAACTTGACTTACCATCCACTTAATAATATCTTTAATTTTATGGTCGTAAAGTTAATTATTTGAATTATATCCATATTTATATCCATATTTATATCCATGCTTCCGATATCTGATTTGTATCCATATCCGTTTAAAACAAATATGGATATAAATTTTTTGCATCCAACTAACATCCGTATCCATATTTGTATTCATCAAACAAAACAAATATTGATATGGATAAACTAATATCTGATCCGTATCCGATTGGATTTCAGCCCTACACACCACCGCGCAATCCTGCCACTAACAGCATCACCATTGCCGCCGCCGCCACCATACTTATATATTTTTAAAAAAAAATAACTATATCAAACATATTTATGGGTCTAAAAATTTATAAAAAATGGAGAAAAAAATTTGTTTCCTATTTCTGAAAAAAATAAAAGTGATGTCAGACAACATCTTTATTTTCCAATCATGTGTTGTATGCATAAAAGAAGTCGACCATTCATTGGATGGCTCTAAATGTATGAGGCGCCTTGGGAATTGTGTTAGCTAGACACTAGTCCAGCTTGAAGAATCGGTGTCGAATATGTATTGGCAAGTTGGCCACAGATCAAACAGAAAGATATTTATCGGATCTTTCATGATAGTTTTTAAAGATCGGCGAAGAGTTTGACTCTTTCAATAATGAGTTTGACCATGTTCATGCTAGAATTAAGCTTATAAACTTTCTACAAAATGTCAAGGATATGGGTGTAAAATAAGTTTATGAAATGTCATAGTTTATAATATCCTTAAGCTAACTTAGAAATTTGGATCAGAAATGCGTACATTTAAAGATCTTAATAAGTGATATGTTTATTTTTCTTTTTTTTTTAATTTCCTTACGGGGACCCATTATTCCCTTCGTTTTCTCTCTTCGCCAATCAGATGATTGGATAAATATCTGAAGCTGGTTCTTGCATCCATGCCCATGCAACACTGCTTAGGAAAGGAAAAGCAAGACTGCAAAACCTCGTCAAACACAGAGAGCAACTGATGAGACAAAAATTGATGAATTCAAATAATCAATGAAGCACCGTAAGCTGCCAATCAAAATTTTCCTAACTCGAATGCAGCACCATCCCAAAACCTCAATTTAACATCAATAGACACCAAGTTACCATCTTTACATTCCCAGAATAAGGCCCATCATTTCCTAATTGGTTTTCTTTTGAGTAATTACTAATGGTACATTAACCGCGAACAAACCCAATTCCCACCCAACATCTACATACCACTATTCTGTTTGGGTTCCTCAAAATCCCCAGAATCCATATATTTCCAGAAAATCCAATGTTTGGAAGCAGCACGATAAAAGGTAAGCTACCACGAAGAATAAGAAGAAAGAACGATTACACTGAAACTGAGAGATTACCCTTTGAAGACGTCACCGAACGATCCTCTCCCGATGAGTTCCAGATTGCTGAATCGGGCTTCAATGGCCGCAACCATTGCTGCCTCCGAATCGGACATGTTGGAAACCAGAAGATCCCCCAAGAATAAATATGGCCTCTCTCGCTGCTCGAAGACCCAAATTTACGGCACCGCGAGCCCACCAAGTCCCATCCAGCGATTGCCCGAAAGCCTCGCTACCGGAGTCGAACGAGAAAGCGACGGCGACGTCGCTTCGACTCGAAGGGAAGGGTTGCGATCCGGGATCTCGATAGAGATCAAGAAAAGGCACTTGATTCCAGCTCTTGGTGGATAGCGGGAGGCGACCAAGAGGAGAAGGGGGTGGAGGGGCGCAGATGGGGGATGGAAGTGGATCGGCAGCGAAATGGGCGAGGGTTCCACGGGAGAAGCCCTGCGGCCGTCGCTCTCGTCCGGAAGGCGACAATGCTGCCTGTCCGGCTGTCTCGCTCTTCTCTTCCTTTTTTTTCGGCCTTCGCCGAAATGAATAATGGATCGATGGGGAGGTGAGGATGTTATCGTGTCAAAAGCCAGAAGGCTCGGACTACGTTGACTCGGAGGCGAATGAGGTGAAGTGGGTTAAGCCGGAGTCTTGGTTGAGCATGACTCAAATACGAGTTGAGTTTGGCCTGGTTTTTGGCACCAGTGCATCGAGTTGAGTGAGGTCAAGTCTCATTTTTTGATGGACCTAAGTGTTTGCAAGGTTTTAATTTGAGCAATGCTACACCGGCATACGACTTTGCATTTCTAATTGTGAAGTCACTAAGTAGGAAATACGACTTTTCCCGTTATGCAGATGAAAATTTGCCTGTTTGTTTGTTTGTGACTCTTTATGATTCCAATTTCATTGCTCGAACTTGATTTGCTAAGTTTATGTTAACAATATCAGTCAAACAATTAAGCACAACAATTAAAATTTTAGGGTTAAATTCAAAAGAGGTGAGTTATTCTGAAAAATGCTTTAAAGTATAAGAGCAAAGTCCATATTAGACCTAAGTAAGCTCCACCAATTTACATGCTGGATGCATGTTTTGCATATGAGTTATTCAAGTGGAAAGAGCATTAGAAGTCATCATGACTTCACGGACCATTAGCAATAATATTCTTGTTTCCAAAAAATTATATTTTGCCCTTCACCAATGAATATTCAAAATTTTTCTCCAAATTGCATTTACATGTGCAATTCAAATATCAGAGCATTGTTCTACAGTTTATTCATAGACTATTAACAACTAGTCTAAGAAAGTATAAACATTTTTGGATACCAATTTTTTATGCTTTTTATTCATTCATTTTTACCTTCCCATGCTCATTTTCTAAGAAAATAAGCATACAAATATTTATCTTACACTTTGTGATTTATTTTTTTTTGTTTTTGGTTATCCAAATTCTTTAAGAATTTTTAGTGAACATTTCTACTGAATTTTCCAAATATTTGTAAATTTATTTCTTCTTAATCGAACACTAGATTTGTGACCATGATATTAACCATACTTTAACTGGAGTAGCTGTAATAAATATATTTCTAGATTTAACTTATCCACCTTTCTACCCTTCTTAGTCATTTGTTAAAGCATATGAGGGTGGAGACCAATAGAGCTGCAAATTGGGTGGCCTCGTATGTGACAAATTACTCTTAAAGAGTTCTCTGAATTGGTGAGAGGAAGCTGTCTAAAGCGCTCCGAGATTTGTTACTTTTTAATTTCTTTGGATGTATTCCCACTAGAAATGTGAGTCATCCATCGTAGCAAAAATAAAAAACACATATGAGGGTGTATTTTCTAAGAAGAAGAGTATGCTTTGAAACGAAGAGAAAGAATGCAAGAGATGGCCTCACATAAAAACATCAGCCTCTTTTTGGCATACAGAACACCCAACGACATTAAGCATCAGAATCATATGGAGATTGTAAAAGAGATGGTTGAACCTTCAAAATATGTTACTACAACCCTCAAACAAAAAATATGCATTTTGGCAGGGATGTGATGGTATTCATGGTTCAAGTGGATGAGCATCCACGTCTTGGTATCCATCCGCTAGAATCCTTTTTCTATTTCTTAAGTAATCAAGTACATCAGCTCAACAAATATATGCCTTCGAACATAGCAACCCAAGGCCTTTTAATGAATTCCTTATTGCTTCCTTCTTCTACACCTCTTCGCGTGGAAGGAAACAAGGAAAAGGGAAAGAACTTGCCTCTTGTTTGAGTTGCTAAAGTGGAGAAGGTCTCAGGATGTATCTTTCATGCGAAAGAATGATTCACCTTCTTTCGTGACGTCAACTATTGCATCACGCACTAGCAATTTTGAGATTTGTACAGGTGAGGAAGAAAAAAGTTAAAATGACAGCTATGCAATACACGATCCAATGGTTGAAGTCACGAAAGCCAATCAATCATTCTTTCACGTGAAAGATACGATCCAAACCTAGTCGAGAAACTGGTCGATAACAACAATTCATGTTTGTCTTATGATTTTCTTTAACTTGTGCATTTTGGTGTGTTTCCTACGCCACCTCCTATGCTTCTCTTTGAAGAGCAATCTAAAAGACCCGTCCAGGAGAAGTTATCATTCTATCCCTTCTCTAAGGTAGTGTTACCTTAATGTTGCTCAATAATGCCCGGCAAATGATAGTTATAATGAAGCCCAGAAGAAAAGGGAAGCCATCACATAACAATACATGTTCATTTGACTTGTAGAAGAGCGCAAGAATTAATAACTATGATCCCCTCATCATACTCGCTATAAAATTGCAAGGGCGAACAGAGCAGATCTTCTAAAGGAGAACAGAATAGAATTTTTATATCAAAGAACATAGACATGGAATCTAACTTATGTAATTTATCTAGTCCTTTGTTTCTCATATATGTGCCTTGCTAGAATGAACCATCTCATGCTCAACATCCCCACCTTCACTAAGCAGAAACACAGCCCCAGAAATAATAATTAAGCAAACAAAATTCCAGGCTCTCTGAAATCAAGTATGGTTAATCATTATTATTTATATAACAACTGTTGGGGAAAAAAATGGATCGCCGCGAAACGCGTGGACGCATCGCCGGCACGTGATGACAGGTGCCCCGGCAACAACCCTCCGAGGCGCCCGACCTGCAGGCGCTCGACCTCCAAGCGCCCGACCTCGAGGCGCCCGACCTCGGCATCCCCAACTTCGGAAGGCCGAACCCAGCTCAGCAAGCCAAGCCGACCTTGTTGTCCACCTGCTGCGGCCATGCCCTGCAGCAGCTTCACCGCACCATGCTTCGCTCACTAGCTCAACCAGGAACCATGCCCTGCTACAACCGTCAGCAATTAATGCGCATGGTCTCCACAGATCTCCGGCTTACTCAACAATTAATGTGTATGGTCTCCACAAATCTCCTGCTTACTCAAAATCTCAGGCCATCCACGGCAACTAGCTGATTCACTCAACCACGCCCAATCATGACGGCGACTCATTAATTCGCCCAGTCACTTCTCAGGGAACATCGTATCCCTTCTATAAAAGGGGAACCTCTTCCCCTAGATCGGAAACTTTTGACTCTGAAACTCTGCCTGCAGTCTCTCTCTCTTTTCCCACAAAAGCCCCCTCTGACTTAAGCATCGGAGGGCCGGCACCGGAAACCCCGGCCACCGGCTTCTTGCAGGTCCCCCGGAAGATGCAGCCCGCCGACGTATCGTCCGCACCGGAGCTCCTCCTTCTCAGCCAAGTGGCCACCCCCGGGTCCAATTTTCATCAATAGTTGGTACTAGAGGAAGGGCCCGAGTCGTGACCATGAAGCTAAGAAGCAAAGGAGCCTCCAACACCTCCCGGCGTCCCGCACTAAGTCATGGACGTTCGGTCCAAAACTTACCACCAAGGCCCCCGGCGGACCCAGTCTCTCAGGTCCAACCAGAGCAGTTCAACACTCTGGTGCATCAAGTCCAAGCCTTGGCTGCAGTAGTCCAAGGCCTGCAGCATAGGGAGGCCCCTCCTACGCCTCCTCAAATTCAGATCCAATTGGTGCTCCCTCCAGGTGGATCGGTTCTCCACGGCCAGGATCCCCATGACTCCTCGCGGGTCAATAATGAGGAACGACGCGGCTACCAAGGTTCAACCCGGGTGTCTCCCCGGAGAGAGCCGCAAGGGAGAAACCTGGACAGATGGCCGCAGCCCTCAGAGGTCGAGTTAGCCCCGGGCGAACCAACACCAGAGCAAACCACCGTAACAGTCCCCCAGGGAGGGGAGCTCGACAGGAAGGTCGAGAAGCTCGAGCGTCAAATCGAGGCGCCCCACAGCCAGAAGGCAAGGCGTGAAGGCAATTTTGAGTTCACCACCAAGTCGCCTTTCTCCCGCCAGATCGAGAATGAATCGGTCCCACCCCGGTTCAAAATGCTCCAGGTAGAGCCCTACAACGGGACTATCGACCCCCTCGACCACCTGGAGAGCTACCGGGCCCTTATGGCACCGCAAGAGTCCTCGGAGGCCGTGCTTTGCAAGGCCTTCCCAGCTACACTCCGAGGAACAGCTCGGCTTTGGTTCTCCGGGCTGAAGCCGAGTACCATGTCCTCCTTCGAGTAGCTCGGCAAGCAGTTCACCACCAACTTTGCTGCCAGTCGACGTCAGCGGCAAAAATCGGACTCCCTCCTCGACATTAAGCAAAAGGAGAGAGAGTCTCTCAAAGACTACCTCGACCGCTTCACCGCCGTAACCTGGGAGGTCCGCGAGCTCGATCAGTCGATAGCCATGTCAGCGCTAAAGACTGGAGCTCGGTCCTACAAGTTTCTTTTCTCTATTGAGAAGAACTTTTCCGCCGACTTCACTAAGATACTGGCCTGAGCTCAGAAGTATGCGAAGGCCGAGGAGGCTATCGCCTCCAGATGAGGCGCGACCGAGCAGACCTCGAAAAAGCAGAAAAGACGCCGCGAGGAGCGCGACCGTCCGAGGAGTCGGTCACCCCGCCGTGAGAAGACTCTACCCCGCCTAAGGAGTCCAGCTCGACAGCGGGCACAGCTTCGACCGAGATCCCCGCCTCGACCGAGGATGCCTCTGGGGAGGTACGAGAACTACACTCTCCTCAACGTGCCCCGAGCAGAAATTCTTATGGAGATAGAAGGCCAAGATTATTTTCGACCTCCACCACCGATGCGGGAGTCAAGGGCCCGACGCCCCTCTGAGAAGTATTGTTGCTTCCATCGGGGCCACGGCCATGACACAGAGGAGTGCTTCCAACTCCAAGACAAGATCGACGCACTTATCCGCCGCGGGGTGCTCAACCGGTTTGTACAGAACCAACGGGAGGAAAGGAGGTCGGCAGGGAATGCTGTGCCACCCGAAAATCCAAATGATAACAGACCCATCGCTGGCACCATCAACACCATAGGAAGAGGCCTAACCGAAGGGAGCTCGGCCGGAAAATTGACCCGGAGAAGGACCCCTCTGAAGCATATATGCATTTCTGAAGCCATCTCGTTTTCGGACGAGGACTTAAAAGGAGTTGAGACTCCTCATGATGACGCTGTGGTCATCTCCATGGTCATGAACAAGTTTGATGTAAAGCGTGTTTTAGTTGATAATGGAAGCTCAGCAAACATTCTGTATTATGATGCCTTCCAAAAAATGGAAATGACAAAAAGCCAGCTCTGAAGAATGAATGCTCCACTGGTCGGATTCACCGGAGACTCCGTCCCGGTTGAAGGCGAGATCAGCCTACTTGTTACCATCGGGCTCGCCCCTCGAGAGAGCACTATGAGGATGGACTTCCTAGTGGTCCGCCTGCCCTCGGTCTACAATGCCATCCTTGGACGACCAGGGCTCAATGATCTCCGAGCTGTGGTCTCGACATATCACCTGCTCGTGCGGTTCCCTACCGAATAAGAAGTAGGCGAAGTTCGTGGGGACCAAATGACTACCAGACAATGTTACATGGCAACCCTTAAAGCAAAGCAACCGGCTGAAGCACCAAGTCGAGCAGAGCAGACAATTGAGGCGCAGGCCCAAGTTGCGGACCAGGCGCTGCCCATTGAAACCCTGAAAGTGCGGAACGAGCACCAGAAAGAACGGGTAGAACTTGGATACCCAGCCAAGCTCGGACGCCCCAGCCTAGTTCGAGATGCTCCATTGCGGCAACTTCGAGTTCGGTCTCCATCTCCATCAAAAACTCCGACCAAGCTCGGGATGCCCCGCTGAGCCGACAACGAGCCCAAGCTCCCTCGGTCTTGAGAAGCATCGTAGGGTCGATAGTGAGCCTCTCTCCCTCGACCTCGCGCATGATCCTCCGACTAAGGTCAGGATGCCCTGCTGCGTCGACCGTGAACCCCGGCTCCCTTGACCTTGGGAAGCATCGCAGAGTCGACAGCGAACCCTAGCTCCCTCGACCTCGCGTATGATTCCCCAACTAAGGTCGGGATGCCCCGCTGCGTCGACCGCGAGCCCCAGCTCCCTCGACCTCGGGAAGCATCGCAGAGTCGACAGTGAGCCTCTCACCCTCGACCTCGCGCATGATCCCCCGACTAAGGTCGGGATGCCCTGCTGCGTCGACCGTGAGCCCAAGCTCCCTCAACCTCGGAAAGCATCGCAGAGCCGACAGTGAGCCCCAGCTCCCTCGACGTCGCGCATGATCCTCCGACTAAGATTGGGATGCCCCGCTGTGTCGACCGCGAGCTCTAGCTCCCTCGACCTCGGGAAGCATCGCAGAGTTGACAGCGAGCCCCAGCTCCCTCGACCTCGCGCATGGTCCCCCAACCAAGGTTGGGATGCCCCGTTGAGCCGACCGTGAGCCCCTGGCTCCCTCGATCTCATGATGCCCCGCTGAACCGACCGCGAGCCCCCGGCTCCCTCGGCCTTGGGAAGCACTCCTGGGCGCTGCCAAGTCGACTCCGAATCAAGTCTCCCTCGACCATGAGTTAAATCTCGCTCGTTCTTGTGGCGATATCTCCACGACTCTTCGCCAACATTCAGTGCTCCCTCGACAACACGCCTCGAGCTGAGTGGAGCCACCGTGCTGAGTCAACCATAGGTTGCTGAAGTCGACCTCGAGGTAGAATCGCTTAGCTCAGCTCGGACAACCCGACCCGAGACACTTAACTCCAACTCCACGAGAGGTACACCCTGCTCGGCACAAATATCTCCCTATGCTTACCTGGTTATATTACAGGATGATCAACGGGCGAAGCTCGCCTCCTACATGTATCTCCAATGAAGCCCCGACCAGGCTTGGGGCCCCCCGACCGAGGTCGGGATACTTTGCTGAATCGACCATGAGCCCAACCTCAATCGATCTCGAAAGGCATCGCAGAGTCGACTGCGAGCCCAGGCTCCCTCGGCCTCGCACGCGAGCTTCCGACCAAGCCCGGAATGCTCCATACCATCAATCTCCGGCTCGATCTCCACCTACTTCGGACTTCTCCAAATGAAGACCCGGCTAATTTCGAACGCCGACCTAGGTCGAAGTGGCCCGCAATGACGATCTCGAGCTCTGCCCAGTCCCGACCGAGCTCGGGGATGCCGAGTCATTGGCCACAAACTCAAATTCCACCTCATGGCGCGTCGACCAAGTTCGAGATCAAAGAGCGTGAGAGCTCCGACGACAGCCCAACCTCATCCTACGCTGCCACTGAGCCCGAGCTCAAAGTTTTAACAAGGTTCTTCTGAAAGCCGAGCCCAAGAACTTGGCGAAATTTTCTTGAAAGATAAACCTAAAGTTTTAGCAGGACTTCTTCAGAGCTTGAGCCCAAGGACTTGGCGAGTTCTTCTAAAGTCTAGGCCTAGAGCCTTAGCATAATTTCTTGGGGAGCTGAGCCTAAAGGCTTAACGAATTCTACCGGAACCTAGGTCTAAAGACTCAGCCGAGCTCGAAGACTTGGTGAGATTCGCCAAACGGGGGTTCAACTCAACCAGCCGGGATAAAAGTTCATCAATTATGCAAATAGAAGCAAACACAAATACACACGGAGTCTGAAAGGAAGATGCTTCATTAATTGAAAGCCCGAAGACTGTGTACAAGTTTTGATTTTGAGGACCGACTCGTCTGGCCGCACAATGGCCGTAGAGGCCGACCTCATTTACAAAAGAAAAAGAAAAAAGAAAAGAAAAAGGAGGCTAAGTCCTCAGGGGCAGCAGCCGCTTCGGCATCGACCTCAGGGTCATCCACAATAATCATGTGGGGGTCCTCAGCAGAAACTGCCTTAGGACCATCCGCGGTAGCCTCGGACGGGGCTTCACCAACAGCCTCGGGAGCGCCCCCAGCGACTTCCGTAGAAAGAGCCTCTTGTGCCGTCTGTTCGGCCGCATCAATCTTGGCCTCAACGGCCTCCTATTCGGCCTCGAGAATTGCGAGAATGTTGCCGATCCCATCGTCGGAGCTTCCGGGCTCGCTCTCGTCTTCACCGACTTCCATCCTTGGCCGAATGCCCTTGAGGTCGAGCTGGGGGCAAAACCGCTACATTTGCCTCCGGAAGTTCTCGAAGCCACGGATGAATCAGTCCACGGCCTCCTCCTCCATTAAATCAGGAAACTCTTTCGACTCCTGCAAGAGTTGCACCGCGTCTCGAGCCTCCTCCAGTGCCCTTTTTTCTCGAGCCTCGAGCTGCTCGATCTTCAGGCGAAGGACCCCCTCCTCATACTTACGGCCGGCAATCTTGAAACGAGCCTCGACTAGACGCGCCTCGGAGGCGCGCAGCTCCGACTTCGCCAAAGCGTGCGAGGCCTTCTTCTCCTCAAGTTGGTCGATCGCCGATCGCCGCTCGTATTCTGCAGCCTCCATCCTCGCGACGGCCTCCCTCCGCGCGGCCTCGGACTCGGCGAGCCTCTTCTCGGCCCCCTCCTGCTGCCTTTGGCTCCTTCGAGCCTTCTCCTGGCACTCCAACGCTATGAGCACCAGCATGTTGATCTCATGAAGATGCTGTAGGAAAAAGTTGATGATAAGTAAAGGTCAAGGAGATGCGAAAATCGGGGCAAAGAAATAAAAACAAAAAATAACTTACTTGGATGGCAGTACAGTAGATCTGATCAACAAGGCTGTCGGGATCGATGGTCTCAAACTCGGCCCAGTCAGCTGGGAACAACACGCGGCGAAATATTTCGCGCGCGACATTGCTATCATGGAGGGCCGAATCGCCCTCACTGGTCGGAGACTCCGGGCCATCAGGCCCCCTCTCGGAGCGGCCTCCGACCTCGGGCAAGCTTGGGACGTCAGCCCTCGATGAGCTTGGCCGGCCGGAGCTCGGAGCAGAAGGATGAGAGGGGCTCGGGACTCCAAGGCTGTGGCCCGGTTTGGGACCCGAGCGCCGCAGGAGGACAACTTGCCGACCCGGCCGCTGGGAGATGGAGGCCGGGCAGGCTGGGGGCACCGAATCCCTTGCCCCCCTAGAGCCCGAGCCCGCGTGCTCGGCAGATGGAGTTTCCTTCTGGACGAATCCGGAAGTCCCGGCTTTAGGACCCGCCCTCTCGGCGGGAGCGGAAGTTGAGGCCAACTTGGCCTTCTTCTTGGGCTCGGGAGGAGCCCCACCAGCCTCGGCCGCCCTCTTCTTATATCGGGCGAAAAGAGCCGCATTACTGGTCACCATCTGAGCGACATCTGAAAAAGAGAAAAATTCCCAAATATCAGGTTAGCAAAAAAATGATGATAAAAAAGAAGAAGGAATAAATAAGGCAAACGATGACAAGACAGGCGAGGAGCAGTGCAGCTGCCCTTACCCTCGGGGGGCGCCGAGCTCAGGCCAACATTCACCAAGGCCTCCTCGCTCAGGCCAACATTCACCAAGGCCTCCTCGCTCAGAAGGTCGTTCAGAAGAATGTCTCCCCCGAGGCCGTGAAGAGCGTCAACGACCCTCTACTCGTCCGCCGAAAGTATGGGGGGCTTGTTAATGGCCCTGAGTCGGGGATGCCCCCATCTCGGGTCAAATCCCCACGAATGCTTGGAGGAAAGAAAGAAAAATTTCTCCTTCCACCCACGAATGGAGGAAGGGGCACCTCGGAAGAACGACTTACCGCCTCGAAGAGCGAAGTAGAGCCATTCCCTATCCACCGGGCTGGACTTCAGCATGAAGCACTGGCGGAAAACATTCACCGAAGTCGGTATCCCGTGCGCGAGGCAAAGGGACAGGAACCCCGATGATGGTTCTCCACGAGTTTGTAGCAAGTTGTGCTGGTACGAGCTGATACGCCACCAGGAGCTCGTTCATGGACTCGTGTAGAGGGAACCGCAGGCCGGCCCAGAGTGTCTCTATGTACACCCCGATCCGACTCGGAGGAGGTCTCGTTACCTGGTCCTCCGACCCTGCGGGCTCAAGACGAAACCCACTCTAAGGGAAGAACCGGGAGCAGATCAATTCCAACTCCTCCTTGGTCAAGCTGGACCCAACTTTGTTCGGGCCGTGATCCATCCCCAAGAGAAAAATGAAGAAGAAAGAAAAAGAAGAAGAAGCAGAAAAACAAAAACCCTCCGAGCAAACGTGGGTAGAAGACCTACTATGGGTTCCACCGAAAATGCCGCCGACCACAAATAAGGGACCAAAACAACCGCCGGAAATCGCCTTAAGGCACCGCCGGGAAGAACTGGGCAACGACTGGAAGAAGGAAGAGAAAAAAAATGGAGGAAAGAGAAGGCGACAGCAGTGGCGGCCAAATAAGGGCTTTTAGGGCCAAGTCTGGGGTTTATATAGACCCTTCTGACGGCCCAGATCGGTAGGACCAGATCCCGCCTTCCATCCAAATCGCGTCACGTGTCAGCTCCGGAAATCGAAGCGGCGTATCAACCTGGATCGACGCTTTAAAAGCAGAATCGAGGCGGCGTCCTCTCAAATCCCAGAGCCTCATCATGAGCCCACGGCCCGAAGCAACCTCGAGAAGCAGAAAGGCATCGCCCCATCGTCTCTCATTAAAGATGCCCCAAAGAGCATGGAACGGCGGAACGATTTAAAGCTGCCTGGCCCCACCAGCATAATAAAGGCAACTACTTCCTTCGTCCGAGCTCGTAAGCGGCTCGAACTCGAAAGTCGGAGGGTAGTGTTGGAGGAAAAAAAGGATCGCCCCGAAATGCGTGGACGCATCGCCGGCACGTGATGACAGGTGCCCTGGCAACAACCCTCTGAGGCGCCCGACCTACAGGCGCCCGACATGCAAGCGCCCGACCTACAGGCGCCCGACATGCAAGCGCCCGACCTACAGGCGCCCGACCTGCAAGCGCCCGACCTCAAGGCGCCAGATCTCGGCATCCCCGACTTCGGAAGGCCGAACCCAGCTCAGCTGGCCAAGCCGACCTCAGAAGGCCGACCTTGTCGTCCACCTGCTGCGGCCATGCCCTGCAATAGCTTCACTACACCATGCTTCGCTCACTAGCTCAACCAGGAACAATGCCCTGCTACAACCGTCAGCAATTAATGTGCATGGTCTCCACAGATTTTCGGCTTACTCAGCAATTAATGTGCATGGTCTCCACAGATCTCCGGCTTACTTAACAATTAATGTGTATGGTCTCCACAGATCTCCTGCTTACTCAAAATCTCAGGCCATCCACGGCAACTAGCTGATTCACTCAACCACGCCCAATCATGACGGCGACTCATTAATTCATCCAGTCACTTCACAGGTAACCCTGTATCCCTTCTATAAAAGGAGAATCTCTTCCCCTAGATCGGAAACTTCTGACTCTGAAACTCTGCCTGCTGTCTCTCTCCCTTTTTCCACAAAAGCCCCCTCTGATTTAAGCATCGGAGGGCCGGCGCCGGAAACCCTGGCCATCGGCTTCTTGCAGCTTCACCGGAGGACGCAGCCCGCCGACGTACCGCCTGCACCAGAGCTCCTCCTTCTCAGCCAAGTGGCCACCTCCGGGTCCAATTTCTAGCAACAACAACATTTGTTCGTTGTTCTAAATTACAAAAACATCACATCTCTTTCTCTAAATCCAAAACTGTTTTTCTTAATCATATCTTGCTATGGAGCTTCTCTTTATTAAGCATTTTTGGATCCTTGTGAGTAAGAAATTTGGAAAACGGAGATCCTTTCCTTGTTATTCTTTTCTGATGGTGAATCTGACCTTGGAGATGGTGCGGACACCAATGCCCAGATGGAGGAGTTTATTTGGTTTGTCTAAAACTTGTAATTACTGGGGGGAAAAAATAAGAAAAGAGAATTGTATTTCTGCCTGTCAATTACAATGTACGGGAATAGCCTTTATATATAACTAGGAGGCTGACGAAGTTTGGTAGGGCCGACTAAGTTTGGTACAATCAATCAATTAATAGTCCTACAATAATTTCAACATCCTCTCTCAAACTCAAGGTGGTAAAGTGGATACCATTTTGAGTTTGGAAACTGGATCATGAATGTACCGAAAAACTGACGTACTAGATAAAGAGCTGACACTACAAAAAAAACCATCTTTTCCGACTTTTGTCTGCCGACGCCAAGTAGAAGCGTCGGTAATTTTTTTGGAAGTCTGGCTTCCGCCGACGCTTATAAGCGTTGACGAACCCCGTGGCTTAAGCCGACGCTTAAAAGCGTCGGCGAAAGCAAAAATCCTTTTTTTTAATTTTTTCTCCCAGGAAGTCTGGCTTCCGCCGACGCTTATAAGCGTCGTCGCATCCCGTGGCTTTTGCCGACGCTTTTAAGCGTCGGCGGAAGCAAAAATCTTTTTTTTTAATTTTTTCCTCCCAACGACGCTTTAGAAAGCGTCGTCGGAGGCCATTATCCCCCCCCCCCCCCCCCCTCTCCCTGCAAATTCCTCCCGATCCCCTCCCCTTCTCTCTCCGCCGCTCGCCCCCTCCCCCCTCCTCTCTACAAATCCCCTCCCCTCTCCCGATCCCTCAAACCCCCTCCCGATTCTTGATTAGGTTCCTTCCAAGAAGCGAGAGAGAGAGAGAGAGAGCGGCCACCCAGGCCCCCGATCCCTCTTCTCCGGTTGCCATCCCTCGAGCTCCAAATTAGAGGTTTGGCTTCCTTCCTCGCAATTCTTTTTTCCTCTGCTTTGGTGCGCTTTCCTCTCTTCTCCCTTCGCCATAAACGTCCCCTATCTCTTCTTCACCCCACAAGGTAAGCCTCTGCTAATTTCTTTTCCCTGGAATCGATTTCTTTCATGTCATTGAAATTGTGGTAACGTGGATCAGGAAAGGAGAAAAATCCCAAGTTCGTGGAGCAGGTCTCGTTGGTTTGCGACAAGGATGATCACATAGTTGTGGTAGCTCATCTTCAATTTTTCCTCTCTTTTATTTCCCTTTTCTCCTTTCATGTGGAAATAATTTTTTTTCCTTCTTCCTGAATAGGGATGTCTAAGCGGAGTGCGGTCCCTCCAAGCTGCTGTGGATCTTCTCGACGTTGTGAGTGGTTTCTTCCCTTCTTCTTACAGATTTCGGTGATGAAGGAGCGAAAGGAAGAATGGCCGCGGCGGATCGGGCGCAGCAGAGGAGGCGACGGCCCTCGAGCACTCCGCGCACTCGAGCGCGCCGACCTTCCCGCCCTTGATCTTCTTCACCGCCGCGTACTCCATGGTCGAGAACGACTCCAGCACCTCCGGGTCGAGCCCCCGTCCTGCTGCTCTTCCGACGGCGCCTCCATCCACGGCGGCGGAGACGGCGGAGATGTCGTCGTCGCAGGTGTTGAGCAAGACGGCGAAGATGCCCACGAGGAAGAAGGCACAGATGAAGACGACGATGACGATCGCCAGAGAAGAGTTGATGTTGGTGTTGTGGGTGCCAAACGAGCCGTCGTCGGTGGACGCTAATTGTTGGGCGTCGGCGTAGCGGGGGGTGACCAGAAGCACTAGCACGACGACTAATGGCATCGGGAGGAGGATGGATGGTGGCCTGGTGGGGCACTGATCGTCATAATTTTTTTTTCTGTAAAAAAAATTATGACGACGCTTTAAAGCGTCGCTACTTGAAGGAATTTTAGCTACGCTTAAAAGCGTCGCTAAAAATAACTTTAGCGACGCTTTCCAAATGCGTCAGAAATTTTTTTCCACTCCGACATAGCCGACGCATTGGTGACGCTTTGAAAAGCGTCGGGAAGAAAATTACCGACGCTTATAAGCGTCGGTAAAAGCCTCAAAAAGCGTCGCCAAAGCTCCTTTTTCTTGTAGTGTGAATTAGTAGCTCAAAAGTTGATGTAATAAATTAGGAGTTGAGAGAGAAGCCATGTAGATGTATGCCTCCATGATCGAGAGTAAGACCGTGCCTGTCGAGTTTACCTTCGCCAAGCTTCTGACGATACGGTGTGGCGTGCTGCTCCATGCTCATATGGTCCTGTGGGGTTTGGAGCAGAATCGCGCTCTACCAAGTTCTTCTTCGCCAGGCTTCTAACGGTACGATGTGGTGCACTCCATCATCGCCTCTATGGAGGAACAGGAGCACCGGAAGCAGGTGCTTAGAGAGCTTACTCTCTTATCTCCAAAGAAACAAGAGCACCGGAAGCGAGTGCTCAAGGAGCTTAACTCCCTCATCTCCAGAGGAACAGAAGCACCAAAAGCTAGTGCTTATGGAGCATAACTCTCTTATCGCAGGAGGAATAGGAGCACTAGAAGCTGTGCTTAGGGAGCTTAACTCCCTCATGTTTGGAGGAACAAAAGCACCAAAAGCAGGTGCTCAGGGAGTTTAACTCCCTCATCTCTTGAACCCCAACAAGGTGCGCGGCAAAATTGTGCTCTGCGATTTGGAGAGATTGGATCCCGTGCTCACCAAATCACCATCGCCTGTAGCCACAACAAATCCGAAGATTCCCCGAATTAGCACTCCGATCGAGGAAATTGGGAAGAGAACGAAGAGGTGAAGAGGTGGCTCTCCTTTTGTTTTTGCTCCCCATGAGCAGTGTGAAGTAGAAGAGCACTCTAAAGAAGAACCCCCAGGCCACGGTTACCCACAAACAATTCCACTTGCTGAGGTCGGTAATCCCCTGCTGCTTCAATATATCAGAGCCGATCGTGATGCATGTGTTGCCGGTTAAGCTATATCCCAGAGTGTTGTTCATGGCCTTCAGAACGTTTAATTTCACCACCGTCGGCAGGCTCCCCAGCAGTGTGTTGTCGATACAAAGAAGGACGCAAGCGAGCTCGTCGGTGAAGATGGCGTCGTTGCGATCAAGGTTGAAGACGGAGAAGGCATGACGGAAATCCTCGAGGGCGGCAGAGTCGTCGACGGTGCAGACCTTGAGGTCGACGAACCCGTCATAGCTGATGAAGCGCCACGGATCAAGGGACAAGCGGCACCGTGGAGCAGCGGCGTGGTCCCCGTCTTCATTGAAGAGATCGGAGATGGGGCATGTGGAGAGGTGCCACCACTCGTCTTCATCGAGGAAAAGGAAAGAGCACGAAGAGGAGAGGAGGAGATAGATTCTAGCTGAGTCAAAGGTTGGTAAGAAAACGGACAGATGGTTTTAATATAGAGAGGACGGAAGGGTTCATGAAAGCGGAAGAGGAAGAGTTTTGTATGGTATTAATATAGAGAGGATAATTTAAGAGAGAGTGAAAGGTCGGGACAATTTAATGGCAAGGCCACGGAATACGAGAAGAAGTTGAATACGAGAAGAACTCGAAGGCTATGGAAAGATCCCGACGATGGAGGTTTTTCCTTTCTTCCATGCGGAAGCCTAGATCCGATGAATCGCGCTAGTCGGAGAAAGATCAAAGCGGACGAAAGGTGGCCACTGGCCAGGGTCGCCGCTGGGTGGACAAGCTTGCTTGCAGTACCTCCTCTCCAAAAAAAAAAAAAAAAAATCAGAGAATTGGAATTTAAATACCTGTCTTATTATTTTTTTTTTTTTTTGATTTGGCTTGGCTCCGATAACATGTTGAAAAAGAAGAGCGGGAGAGAGAATGTATTTCTAAAACTTGTAATAATGACAAATCATGTTTCCCTGTCAGGGATATAAAAGAAAAATATAAGTGAAACGAATTGCCCTTCAAGGTACAGAGCTGTAATAAACATGCAGAACCTTTTCGCTGCAAACAGTCCGAGCAAGCATAAAGCCCACCTCAAAATTCAAAGATTAGGTCCCTAAGCTGTACGATGTATTAGCCCGCATGCTGGGCATGCCCCTCACGTGAGGGTCGACCCCGCGGATATATATATATATATATATATATATATATATATATATATATACACACACACACACACACGTACGTATATATGTATGTACATATATATGTACGTATATATGTAGGTACATATATATGTACGTATATATGTAGGTATATATGTGGGGGGGGGACCGCGGATATATATATATATATATATATGTACGTACGTATATATGTACGTACGTATATATGTACGTACGTATGTACGTACGTATATATGTACGTATATATGTATGTATATATGTGGGGGGGAATGGACCATCCCACAAATACAATCAGAGCATCCGAATCCGATGACAAGCATGACCCCGGCAAGCATGATCTCGACATGCACGACCTCAGCATGCATGAGCTTAGAAGGCTGCCAAGCTCAAAAGGTTGCCGAGCTCAGAATGCAGAGCTCAGAAGACCGAGCACATAAGGCTACCGACCTCAGAAGGCCGACCTTGTCGTCCACATGCTGCGGCCATGCCCTGCAACAGCCTCACCGCACCATGCTTTGCTTTTCGGCCACGCCACGACATATCAACTAGGGACCATTCCCTGCTACGACTGTCAACAATTAAATGCGCACGATCTCCACGGACCTCCAGCCTGCCCAAAATCTTAGGCCATCCACGGCAACTCGTTGACTCACTCAATCTCGTCCAGTCATCCACGGCAACTCATTAATTCACACGATCATGCCCAATCATGACGGTAACCCATTAATTCGCCCAGTCACATCACAGGTAACCTTGGCACCTCTCTTATAAAAGGAAAACTTTCTCTCCTCAGGGGAGGGAGGACTTATTGACTTCTGACTTTGAGCTTTACGTGCCATCTCTCTCTTTCTCCACAAAAGCCCCCTCTGACTTAAGCATCGGAGGGCCGGCGCTGGAAATTCCGGCCACCGGTTTCTTGCAGGTCCTTCGGAGGATGTAGCCCACCGATGCACTCCCCACCGGAGCTCCTTCTTCTCAGCTAGTGGTCGCCCCCAGGTCCAGTTTCCAGCAACAATATATATATATATATATATATATATATATATATATATATATATATATATATATATATATATATATCAATCAGTCATTTTAGACTTTTAGTTGCGTGAAAGACAATATATTATAAAGTTATATTTTATTTGGTAAGCGCAAAACTAATTAATCAAATGATGAGTAAAAAATATTTAAACTAACCTCATCACATAGATAGCTACCACCAACTTACGCATAGATAGCCTCTACGAGTTTATGCATAGGATAACCTTAACAGACTTACGCGTAGGATTGTTACCACAAGCTTACATATAAAAACTATATTTTGCTAGTTACAAACTAAGATATAATCTTGGTTAGTTTAAAACCAGAAAGTTAATTATCACTAGATTCAAATCGTGATAATGGGAAATAGAAAATAAGACAAATGAAACCATTGTTGAACAAGAAGGTTTTATTTTATGATATTTGTGATATGTATTATTTTCGAATAAAATGAATATTTGATAACAGATGATGTACATTTATGTATATATATGTATATATTGGTTTATTTAAGATGTGTTGGATAGTTAGTATGCGATTTCATAATATTTGCATTTTTTTTGTTATTAATATTTTCTATTTTTTATTCTATATTATTTATACAGGAGTGGATGTATAGGAATTCTTATGGAGTTGTTAGCTCACACCATCTCTTCACCTTTTCTTTTAGAGTTGTAGGATACTTGGTACCTAGGTACACTTTGGGATCCTGATAAGAGGATTGAATGGTCAGAACGCTATTGATACCAGTCAAATAATGAAATTTGTAATTGGACAAGTCATATCACTTGTGCATAATGTATCATTTTATCTTTTTATAAAATGAGGTTCATATTATCTAATAATATTGAGGTTGTATGAAAATAAGAATATGTGGAAGAAAAATATTATGGAAAACTTTTTCTACTTACCTCATGAGATAGTCATCATGTATATTTATAGTTGAAAATATACAAGAGATTACAACTAGGATGATACAAAGATAGAAAAAAATAATAAATGGATCCCCAGAATCAATCCTAAATTTATGCTATTTAAAATTCAAAATTCAAAATTCAAGATTTCTAGAATCATAGATCCTTGATATGAGGTTTGATATGGGGCTAAGATGAAGATATTGTCAATACCTCCTCCGCAAGCCTAAGTGGGTACCACTAAGGGCTTGGAGCGCAACTATTGAAAATGTTGGGAGGCAAGCCCTTTAATGAATTTATCAGCGATTTGGTCGTTGGAGGAGATGAATTGGACATGAAGCTGACGACGAGTCATTTTCTCTCGAACAAAATGAAAATCAATTTCAATATGCTTGGCCCGAGCATGAAAGACGGAATTGACAGTAAGATATATGGCAAATAAATTATCACACTAAAGTATAGGGGCTTGAGAAAGTGAGATACTCAATTTTTGTAGTAAAGATTGAATCCAAATTAATTCAGCAGTAGCATTGGCAAGCCCTTCATATTCGGATTCGGTACTTAAATATGCCATAGTGCGTTGTTTTTTAGCACTCTAGGATATGAGATTACGCCAAAAAAAAATTGAAGCCATTTACATAACACCAGTCATCAGGATCACCGGCCCAATTAGCATTGGAATAGGCATAAAGAGAAGAGGATAGGCCTTTGGTTAAATAAATACCATAGTCAATAGTATGCTTCAAATAGCGAAGAATACGCTTGACTACAAGCTAGTACATGAAAGTGGGCCTACTCATGAACTGACATACTTGGTTGATTTCAAAGACAATGTCAAGACATATAAGAGTAAGGTACTGAAGCACACCCACCACACTCCAATATTGAGTTGGATCAGAAAGTGGCAAACCAACATAATAACAAAGTTGGGACGCAAAAGATATAGGTGTCGAGATAGGCTTAGAACCATTTATGTTGGTTTTGAGAAGAAGATCAGAAATATACTTTAATTGGGTCAGATGAAATCCAAAAGTAGTAATCTTAGCCTTTTATCCCCTTGTCATGCATAGTCCTCCACCCAAGAACATTCTAATCTAAATTACCATAGAAAATCCATCAGCACTAAATTGTTGCTATAAGAAGAGGATAATCACTGTTGCTGGAAATTGGACCCGGGGGCGACCGTGGGCTGAGAGGGGAGGAGCTCCGCTGCTGGAACAGTAGTTGGCGGCGCGTCAGCTGGTGGCGTCCTCCTCGGAGAGTCCTGCAAGAAAGCCGGTGGCCGGGATCTCCGGCGCCGGCCCTCCGATGCTTAAGTCAGAGGGGGGGCTAGTGTATATATGGAGTAAAAGAGGAGAATGTTTGTTTTTGTGTCCGTCCCTTTTCTTTCCCCCCAGGTTTCCTTTTCTTTCCCCCCAGGTTTCCTTTTATGGAAGGATATTATGTTACCTGAGAGGTGACAGGGTAAATTGTCTTTTTTTGTGATAATTGGGCACGATCATGCTCATTAATGGCGTTGTGGAGAATAAGACTGGATCAGACCGGAGTCAGCGAACTGGCGTGGTTGATCGGACCTGTTGGAGTGGTTGAACTGCCGGCCGTGATGGGCCTGGGGTTCGTAGATAGCAAGTGCATTAATTGCTGAGTGAACCGGTGATCAGGGAGAGTCATACGCTTTGATAGTCTAGTGATCCGGAGATCATCTTGAGCTGTGTTCATTTAATGGTTGAGTGCATTGGAGGCCCGCAGGGATCACACGCATTAATGATAGGGCGTGCCGAAAGCCTGCTGAGGTCACGTGCCTTAATGGCTTGACAACAACAGAGTACGGTGGAGTCAAGTATCTAGTTGTCAGATTCTCTAAGGGATTAGGCTGGGGTCGAATATTTGGACAAGGCATGGGCTCGGCACCTGGTCGAGCCGAGCCGGTCGCTCAGCGGAGTGCCTCCAATTTGAGCGTTGAGGTCGGGCGCTTTTCTGGTCGGCGCTCCCTGGCCGAGCGCCTTTGGGCTGGCACGACTTGGGTTTTCCCCCAACAATCACAACCAACAATTTTATTAACAAGAAGTTACAAGAACCATAAAAAATGCAATTTGGCATACGAGGCCTTAAAACAATTCGGAGAACATAGAAATGATAATAAAACAAGAGCAAACAGAAACAATAGAAAATATCTAAAATAGTGAGATGAAAATGAATTGGAAAAACAGGTTTGGTCCACCCATGATGGTTCAACCAAACCGGTAACCAAAAGACATGATCTCATGTCGAAAAGAGATGTCTTTCCATAGACATCTCTCCAATCCTGAAACTGTCTATTGACAGTTATACATAAGGCTTCATTTAAAAAGTGGGTGGTTATGAGATTCTCACAGAAGTGACTTGGGCATTTAGGTTGTGGAAAACAGTAGATTTTCATTGGTAAAATCCACTCCTTGATCAGTGAATCGAATTCAAGAGAAAATCTGTAAGTGATCCGAAATTCTTGTTTATGTTAATGTGTTTATCCTACATTGGTATCAGAGCATGTTTGTTCGATTTCTGAAATGTTTTGGAGTGGATATTACATGTTTTAATATCTTAAATCCATTGCTCTCGCACTCACCACCTTGAATGTCCATTAATGGCAGTTTTGTTTACACATAGAGTTAGGCCGTGATTTTTTGCATGAAGATACTATATGATATGTAGATGATATCTTGAAAGTTTGGTGATGTTTGGTGCACTGGTTTGAGAGATATAAATTCATAAAGATCAAAAACCCGGAACTTTGAACCTTGATAACTTTCTCCACAGTTTGTTTTAGGAAACGAAATTTATATCAATGGAAAGCCCTTGAAACAAGCTTTCTATCCATATATAATACACTTAATTTCGTTCACTATGGAGGGAGAAACGAGGCCCGAAATTTTCAGGCTTGTTTCTGCAAAAAAAATTTTTCATGAGAAGAAGATCTTCCCTTTGCACAGTGGCGCAGCCTCTAAACGGCTCACGGATGGCGTCTCCCACGCGGCCACCTCATAAAAAAAAAAAAGGGAAGCCCAAGTGCCCCAAACCATTTTTTTTCTCCCCTCCTCATCTTCTTCTTACTGTTTTTTTTTCTCATCCAAACATCCTGAAGAAGAGAAAGGAGGAGAGATGGGTTACGTTGGGAAGAATATAATATTTAAACAAAGAAGGCAGTGGGAGCTTATAACCCAAACGGGGGCATTTGGTGGTTTGGACGTTGGGTTTCGTCCTCGAGTCTGGGTGCAATTGGTGCAAAGGGCTGGTTCGCCCAGTCCAAGTTGGGTAGTGGGATGCGTGGCCTGAGCGAAAGCTTGGGGTCGCGCTTCCCCTGAAGCGGAGGGGACCGCGTGAGGCTGGTTTAACAGAGCAACGTACACCTCCCGCTCTCAACGGTGGAAGTTTAACGGGCGGGCCACCAATTTTCTGGAGAGAAAATTTCCAAACATGGTTTGGAGAAATATATTAAGACGTAGTTTGTACCGTTGGATTCAAAATAATAATAATTAATTTCCTAATTTTCTGTAATTTTTTTTTAAATATTTTTTCGAATATAAAATAATTTTATTATTATTATTTATATTCGAAAATGAGTTAAAATTATAGAAAAATATATATTTTTTTTCTGAAATTTTTCCAATCATACCGTGATTGTATGTGTGACATTTGGAAATTTTGAAATTGAATGTTCCCGCATCCTTTAATTGTGTGTTATTATATTTCAGTGTTATGCCTAAGCATTTTTTCCACATTTGTTGTAGAAAATAATGCCACCAGTACCACTCTTAGTGAGGGTTCCGAGGGCAGCAAGGACCCCGGAACAAAGGGCGAGGTTTAGAGATTTGTTGCACACATTACGAGTTATAAGGATGGATCCTAATGATGACATAATTTTACATGTACAAACTATTCATTATATGATGGAGGAAATCATTCATCTAGGACATGCATTATGTCAACATCAACGGTACCAAGTGTTGTATGATTCTCTATTTGGATCATGGCAACAAGTTCTAAGAGATATTTGGAATTCCTTAGCAGTGAGAGATTATGCTCAATTGGTGAGAGCATTTATGAAAGAGTACTTAATGCATGAGATTAGTGGAATTTTAACAGTAGCAGGAGGTCATACCATTAGTAGAATAATGGTTCCGTGGATCGAACAAATAGTATCAACTATGATTCAAAAAGAAATTGAGGATACTATTCCAAGGAGGGTTCGGGTTCTTAGATGGCAAAATCACTAGTTGAAAACTAGTCGAAGCTAGAATGACTTATATTCTTTACTTGTGTATTAATTATTTAAATTTTTTTTTATGATAATAAATGTCTCCATGTTTATATAATTTTTTAATATTTTAGTATCATGTTTTAAGTGGGAGTTCTAAGACTTACTATATAATTTGTCTTAAGAACTAAAACTTTGTCTGCTAAGAATCAAAATTAATGTTTATAGTGAACTTTCAATTCCATGCCATTATGTGAATTAGCATTAATTTTATTTGTGTTTAGTGGCAAAGAAAAATATGTGTTGTGCTTGGCATTAATTGTGTGCATGTTTGTCTTTATGTAGAAACTTAGTTTTCTGCAATGGCTTCAGCATCTAAGAATATAGTAGCTGAACTTAATAAGGGTGAGAAATTGAATGGTGAAAATTATGAAATATGGCAAATGAAAATCCAATATGTATTGGAGGAACAAGAGGCGCTGGAAGCCTTAAACCATACCATGAATGAGCCTGAGGATGGAATAACGGTTCAACACATAAAGGATAAGGAGGCTTATATTGCCTGGAAAAAGAAGAACTCAATTGCTCGGATTACATTGCTGAGTAGCATGGAAAATGATATCATGCGAGAGTTCAGGCCTTTTGAGATGGCAAAGGAAATATGGGAAGCATTAAAAGAAAAGTTTGGTGGAACTTCTGTCACCAAACTTAGGCAGCTGACCATCAAGTTCGACACATATAAGAAACGCACTAATAATAATATGAAGCAGCATTTAGGAGAAATGTCGAACATGATAAGTGAACTGCGAGATGCTGGACATGTGCTAACTGATGAACAACAAGTTCAAGCTATAATTCGATCTTTGCCTCATAGTTGGGAGCACATGAAAGTTCACTTAACCCATAATGAAAGCATTAGAACTTTCATTGATGCTGGTCGTCATCTGGAATTGGAGGAAGACCGTCTTGAGGCAAATAAAACCTCTAATGAAGTGTATATGGCTAACACTAGTTCGCAAGGAGCTTCGGGCTTCAAGCGAAAACATTTTAGTGGTCATTTTAAGAAAGGCAATGGTAACGGCAAGACCTCTAAGAAGCTCAAGCATAGCCAGCCGGGTAAAGGAAAGCGTCCTTTTAAGAGGAACAAAGCAAAATTGAGATGCTACAACTGTGGCAAGAAGGGTCACTTTGCTCGTGAATGCTCCGAGGCAAAGAAGGTAAAAACCCTTAGCACAAATATAAGTATCTCTTATGTTTCTAGTTCTGTGTTTTTAGCTGAATCTCATCTTTTGTGGACTGTAGACTCAGGGACCACAGACCATGTAGCAAGAGATCGAGACGCTTTCGTGGAATATCGTCGAATTCCACAAGGAGCAAGATGGATATATGTGGGAAATAATTCAAGAGTTGAAGTAAAGGGGATTGGCACCTGCAAATTGAATATGCGAGGTGGTCAACCCTTAATTCTACATGATGTATTATATGCTCCAGATATTCGGCGAAACTTAATTTCTGTTGTTATGTTACTTAAGTTTGGCTATATCTTAAATTTTCATGGTAATGGTGTAGACATATTGCTAGGGACAACTTATTATGGATCTGGTTATGTACTAAATGGTTTTATTGTACTTGATACTGATTATAATATGTGTAATGTAATAAGTACTGTTTTTTCCTTTGTTACATCTACTAGTAATCCAAACATGGATGAAAATATTTGGCATGCTAGGTTAGGTCACATTGGGCAACAACGAATGAATAGATTAGCCAAAGAGGGATTATTAGGCCCTGTTGAACAGGTTAATCTAGCTATATGTGAATATTGCTTAGCAGGAAAAACAGCAAGAAAACCATTTGGTAAAGGAACTAGAGCCGATTTTTCATTGCAATTAATTCATTCTGACATTTGTGGGCCGATGAATGTAAGGGCAAGACATGGAGCTTCTTATTTCATCACATTTATTGACGATTATACACGTTTCAGTTATGTCTATTTGATATCTCACAAATCTGATGCATTAGATTGCTTTATAAGATATTTAAACTTTGTTAAAAATCAATTAGACCGGAAAATCAAAGTATTAAGAACTGACCGTGGACATGAGTATTTGTCTGATCAGTTCAAACAAATTTGTGATGAAAAGGGAATAGGTAGACAGTTAACTATTCCTAGTACTCCACAACAAAATGGTGTTGCGGAAAGAAGAAATAGAACCCTATTGGAAATGGTTAGGTCTATGATGGCACAAGCTAATTTGCCGATCACCTATTGGGGTGATGCATTATTAACAGCTGCATATGTACTTAACCTAGTACCCTCAAAATCAGTAACTTCCACCCCTTATGAATTATGGACCGGTCGCAAACCTGACCTAAGTAATTTAAGACCTTGGGGATGCGCTGCATATATTCATGATTCTTCTCATAAATATGGAAAATTGGGTCCAAGGGGCAAAAAGAGTATTTTTATTCGATATTCTGAAACCTCCAAAGGATATGTGTTCGTTGGTAACACTGACAATGGAAGTATTACTGAGTTTGAATCTCGTAATGCCACATTTTTGAAAAATGATTTTCCAAATCAGGGTGAAATAAATAAAGGTTTATCTTTATTTGAGATAGAGGACCATGATAATTTGTTTAATCAAACTCAATTGGTAAAAAATCTTGAAAATCCATCAACAACATCCGGTTCAAGTGGGAGAAATTCAAGAAATGATGAATTTATTTCACAACAATCTCAATTACGAAAAAGTAATCGTGGATTAGTTCCCCGTCGACGATTTGAGATTGAAGAAGAAGCATTTCTTGTTACACCTCAAGAGGAAGGTGAACCGAGAAATATTGATGAAGCTCTTAAATGTCCTGCAAAAGAGCAATGGATGAAAGCAATGGAAGAAGAAATGGAGTCAATGAGATCAAACCAAGTTTGGAAATTGGTTGATCTTCCGAAAGGTCGAAAAGCAATTGGGAACAAATGGGTTCTCAAAATAAAGCGCAAGGCAGATGGCACAATAGAAAGATATAAGGCACGCCTTGCAGCAAAAGGCTATACACAACAAGAGGGGATTGACTATGAAGAGACATTTTCTCCTGTTGTGAGATTCACCTCAATTCGCATAATTTTAGCCATAGTAGCTAGTTTGGTTCTTGAATTACATCAAATGGATGTAAAAACAGCTTTTCTCAATGGAGAATTGGAAGAAGAAATTTATATGGAACAACCTATCGGTTTTATTAAAGAAGGCCAAGAGCACAAAGTGTGTAGACTTTTGAAGTCGATTTATGGCCTTAAACAATCTTCTAGATAGTGGAATATAAAATTTCATCAGGCTGTCATATCATATGATTTTGCCATGATTGATGAAGACTACTGTGTCTATATTAAAAGATCCAAAGACAAATTTGTGATTTTATCACTTTATGTGGATGATATACTAATGGCTGCTAATGATAAAGAATTCTTAGCATCAGTTAAGAATTGGTTGTTCACGAATTTTGAAATAAAGGACATGGGAGAGGCTAACTATATTCTTGGGGTTAAAATTGAAAGAGATCGTTCAAAAAGGTTA